>NC_052944.1:94554349-94871622 GCF_013358895.1 Oreochromis aureus | reverse complement strand
TAGTTAAGAAAATGTGTGAATAAATGGTCACAGATCAGCTAACTGAATTTATCCAGACAGACTGGACCAATCAGGGTTCACTGAATCAGACTTTAACAAACTCTTCTATGTGCTGATAGACCTGCAAACACACTACATGTAGCTGTCCTCATATGTCACCTTTATGTCTGCTTTCCCATGTTTATAATCATTACTTACATGTTGATGAGAGACTTTGTAAATGATCAGATTACATACTTGGAATACAATATTTCCACTTCAGGGTTGAAGCCTGTCCCAGCTGCCACGGGGCAAAAGCAGGACAGTTTATCGCAGGGCAAACACCAAATATATGTGAGAGAAAATCCACTGAAGTGTTTGATATTTACTGAACCTGAGGAGCAGAAACAGGACAAACACTGAGCTTCCTATAAGAAGTACATTCATACAGAAGTCATCTATGGAAACACTGGTTCACACTTTGGTAGAGAAATCAGTTTCTCTGAAACGTTTCTGTAAATGAACATCGTGTGGAGAATGAATGAAATGAGTTTTTCAGCTGACTCAGCCGTCCCACACCGATAAATGAAACTTCTGTTTATGAACAAGACGGCTATATAAACCACAGTTATGTAAAAGCACATATTAAGTATTGTTGCTCACCTTTGTTTCTGATAACGTCACTTTTTAATAATCGTATCCCGTCAGCTCTCATGGGTGAAGTTTGGCTTTGAGGGTCGGGGAGCAGAAAAAGCTTTTAAGGACCTTTGATTTCCATCCAGTTCTGCTTTAAAGTGTTAATGATGAAGCAACAGTGCTCCTCTTTGCTCCTCTGAAATCTGTCTACACCCGACTGATACACAACAGCAAACAGTGCAAAACTTATGAATAAATTAGTAACAGAAACACAGTGTAGAAGGTAAGTAGAGGCTTTACACACCATCATCAGGCCCAATGCTACGAAACTCCAAAGTCTCCAGCTGACCTGCATCCTGAGGTTTGTCATGCAGGATTAAAGGAGCCAGACTTTGTTCACACAGGTAGGATTGTATGTTACACTGACCCTGGGTCAGTATGAGGATGATAAACTCTATAACTGCTGTCCATTTAAATGGTCTTACCTGGAAACACTGCTGTATCCACCAGAATCCAGTCAGAGTGGATTCTGGAGTCTTCCCATCCTCCTGTTAGTGATCCTCCATCTGGATGGATGATAACAACTTTGTGAACAAACCAGCAGGTGTAGCAGGTCCTACTGGCCCATATCTATGAACTGGTTACTGCTAATAACGCCCATTGAATGGACTGATGACATCTGAAGCTGGTGTTTCGAGTCTGTCTGTGCTGTCGTCAATAGACAAGGTAAGAAAATATAACATTTGAAGATAATTCCAGAAAATAACACTAAAATATGCTGTTATTACTGCTATTAACATAGTTGTTTTTAGAGGTGCTCTGATAAAATCTGGGGATTCTTGAACATTAAAAAAGGGTCTGAACTGGCCTGTGGTCCTGATTAATATCTTTACTCTCTGTGTCAGGGCTGGACTGCTAATCTAGCATACGGGCCTTTGGGGCCGATGGACCGGCCACATGTTTCCTCCATGTTTCTATCTAATGGAGCCCAACACGTCCGTCCCATCTACCAGGTTTCATTTGTATTATAGTTCTTCTGGGAAAGTAAGGCCGAGCAAAAGAATGCTGACCTTGATAACTCTGCATTCACACTGTGCAGGACAGTGATGGACCAACACGGCAGCAAAATGGGCGTGACAAAGACAGGAGGAGCAAGTGAGGTCAGAAGGCACCTCAGAATGGACAAAATACAGGAGAAGAAGATGCAGGTGTCACCTACGGTGAGCATGGACATTGGAGAAAGGACTGCCCCAATTGGGGTCAGAACCAGGATGGACAGAACTTCGAGCAGCAGCAGCAGCAATGGTCGCAAACAGACTGAAAAGGAGGAGGGCAGGACCCCAGGGCACGCTTCAGGCCATGGTTTACCCAAGACACCAGAACAGGAAAGTGATGAACACACACACACACACACACACACACACACACATTGAAATGCTGATTCACTGAGAAGTGATCCACACATACACATACACATACACACGCTTGTGCAACGAAGAGTGATGCGCACACACACACACGCTGATGCAATGAAGAATGCTTTGCTAACAAATGCTTATGCTGATATGCAAAATGCTGCACACAAATATCCCAATACATAATTTTTATGAGGAGCCATGGATTACCATTGATTACTTAAAATGTGTTTTATGTCACCCAGAGTACATTTATGTGGATTTAAGGGGTAAGGTCTGAAACAGTTTGGTTATGAAAACAATGTCTGTGCGTGATGTCTGTTTATGGCTCAAGGCCTTGACTGAATTCTTTGCTGTGCTTCACACAGCCTGGTGAGGAGCAGTGGCACAGAGTGAAAATGATGAATTAATAGTGTAAGTTTCAGGTCGGAGTACGGCATTTTCTGTGATTGAGATTTAATTCAAGGAGGAACAAAGGTGCTACGGTACCTGAGGTTCTCATTCCTACACAATATTGTCCCGGCAGGAAGCAAAACTTTCCTGTGAATTTCTGGTTGATTTTTTGGTTTTGCTTAGCGCTAGCTTGATTTTATCAGTGAGCTATGGCTTGTGTTCTTTCTCGTAAGCGAGAGAGGGATAGTTTTATGTTTGGACATGTCTGTAACGGGCCCTAGTTTGTGTTATTTTTATTAGTATTTTGTTGGTTACATCTGTTTTTGTTTTTGTTACAGTGCACTGAGGAAAAACATCTGAGAGGTGTGATCCACTGGTGGTGATACTTTGTGAGTTCATGATTTAACAATCAGCTCTTTAAACCAGGCCTGAAAGATTGAAATTTAAAGCGCTATGAAATATTTTTACTGAAAACAGTTGCAAAGTGTGCTTCTCCATGATTGTAATTGGCTTGAGAGAAATTCACTTATAGGGGACACTGATCACATGAGAAGTCCTGAGTCTAAAAGGATTGCAGCGAGTCAATCCAGTCCAAAAAACAAGGAATTGTTTTCCTTTAAAATGATGACGTCATCTTGCTGGTGATGGATACTCGAATAGGTCGCGCGTGAGACTCCATTATCAGCAACATCTGGTATGAATGTGTGTGAATGAATGCATGTGACTGGACTGTGATGGACTGACTTGATACTGAGACAAAGACTGCACCAACTTTAGGATTAGTAAATGCTGACAAACAATTCACCCAGCCGGCAAGAGAAGGGTGGATGCTTCGCTTTGTTTTGTTTTGTTTTTGCAGGAGCAGGAGGATAAGAGAGAGCAGAGGAGGAGACGGTAGCTTCACATGAGAGTGTGGAACTGCAGATTTAACCCGTTGGTTGCTAATTTTGAGTTCTGAGATATGATGTCACTAACTTTTTAATTTTCTAGCTTCGTTGAATTGACACATGGGAGTGTGTCAAAAAGGGGGGAGTGGAAGTTGAGTTTGAACATCAAACAATGGTTATATAAAAATTTTTATGACTTTATTTGTGTGGTTAATAATTTAGGTATGGTAAAACTTAAGCTTATAATGTGTTAGAATAAAAAAATGGTTAATTTGTTTTTGTTTTTGATTTCTTGACTAAACTAAGTGGTTATAACCACTTTCATAAACACATTGCAAATGTGCTCATAATGAGTTAGCACTCAGTCTTTTGAAGGTCATAAGCTTCGTTCGGCGTGATTGTCCGGACTGATAAATTGTAGGTATTGACTTTGAGTGCAGAGGATGCAAACACGCTTACACACACATAAATTATGATTAGAATAAGTCCCTGGGTCAGAGAGTCCTGAACATAATATTCTAAACCAACTTTGAATCACTAGAAGAACAACGGATAACAACATTAGATTATCAAGGCTGGGGAGAGAGGTGTTCTGGTTTTCTGTCTCTTGCAGAGAAAGGAACAGACACCAGACGGGGACACGGAGATATGAGGATCCCTCCAGCAGAGACAGATGTAGGGACTGCCGGGACAGCAACTGGGGTCAAGTGTCATGGCGTTTGGGCTCCTTGAGAAGATGGATCCCATAAACACAGCAATAACCATGAAGGGGTTGGCGAAAATCTAGGAACACCAGACCAACGAGGTTCGAGAGGCTCTTGGCAAAAAGGGGGACACGGCGGTGACCCCAAAATACACAGATCTTTGTTTGAAATCAGGGCAGAATAATCCCCTGATCTGTGCAACGACTAAAGGGTGGTCTAACCCCGGAGGTCGAAGACAGAAGCTGAGAATCACCCAACTGGAAGATACTGGTAGCTGCAGCAATAAAATAAAGGTTAAAAGCTCCTTAGACAGAGGTTCTAGTCTGAGTACATTTGAAAGGTATAAGGTGGCACCAAAATGGGAGTGGGAAACTGTAGCACCAAAATAAAGCTGTGGGAGAATTGGGGAGTGATGGGAGTGTCATCTGTAACTGCTGTTATGGTTGTAAATCTAATTTTTCTTGCATCTGAACTGTGCAAACACAGAGGTCATTTCACATATGGTCGACCCGTTAAAGGGGGACAGAGGGCCTCAGGACCAAGAAGAGCTGGATCTTGTAACGCTGGAGTGTATGTTATAAGTGATCTCTTTTTTAAGAGATCAAAAGGGGGAATTGTGAGATTATTTTGTTATCATATGTTACTTTATATCTGTAATCAAAGTAGTTGAATTATGATATTGCTGTAGATCATATTATACCCCTTAATATAGAGTGTGTGATCAGTATGTAGTTTTAGTTTGCATTATACTTCTGACTTAAAAGAGTGTGAAAATCATTAGATCTATTGGACTGACCTGCATAATTCGACACTGTTGAATGTGTTACACTGTTTCTTGACATTTCATACTGCTGAATCATGAAGAGAATGTTGGGTGCAGAGGGCCTTGTACTGATAAATGGGAGAAACAGACTACATTCCATACCCCCACCCTTACAGAGAGCAGAAAGACAAGGAGCCGAGGTCATAACTTAGGCGCCGTGTGAGAGAAAGAATGTGAATGTTTAGGCTTTTACGATTAGGTGGGGGCTACTAGAGGCTATAAAAGGCTGAGAAACCCGTCACCATTTGGAGACTTGCGGTGACCCTCTGCAGGCAGGTCTCCCCATCATGATGGTTCTTATGCTCTTAAGTGTTGAATTGTATGGAAATAAATAATTGTTGATTGAGCATTTATACACCGAGTATTGTCCTTCCTTCAGCCCAAAGATTAAAAGAACTGGGAGATTTTAACAGTTCAGACCAGCACAAGAAGGGCCCTGGACTCACTGGAGCTTTTTCATTTATTATCCTTTTTGAATCTTTCTGACAAACAGTGAAAATGTGTTTCTTTAATCTCCGTCTGTATTTTCATCATAAAAACGTCACATGACTCTGAGCCACGCCCCTTATGATCCCTGCACAAACTCATCTCTAATCCTCTGCTGATCTTTGTTCCATGGATTTAACTCTTCAATGAACTGGACGTCCACAGTGTTCAAATCCCTGAAAGCAGGATGAAGTCCAGCCAGCCAATCACACGACAGCTTTTAAAGGAAGAGTTTGTGACAAAGTCCAAATCTTCCATGTCAGCAGACCTGCTGCCCCCAGAGGAAAAACCATCATTAACTAGAAAAATTTGCATTTCCTGCGAAAATGCTGTGTGGATGCCTTAACGCTGAAGCTGTCTGCTGAAAAGCTGAAAAAGATGAAAAGTTGCAAAAAGTTGTATGGTGGTGAAAAAAAAAATGTTGCCCTGAGCAGGATCCGAACCTGGCACTACCAGACTCAAAGCAGCTACTCATCTCACTGACCCAAACACATTCTGACAGAGAAGAGGTGGACAGACTGACAATTTTGCTGAAATGAGCAGAAGCTGCTGAGAATTGTGCTGGTAAGAGGAGAAAAGGCTGAAAATTTTGCAGAAAAGAGGTGAATCAGCAGAATTTCTGCTGAAAAGAGGTAAAGAAGCAAAAACTTGCACTGAAAAGAGATGAATCAGCAGAATTTCTGCTCAAAAGAGTTTAAGAAGCAGAAAGTTGCGCTGAAAAGAGATGAATCAGCAGAATTTCTGCTTAAAAGAGTTTTTCCTGAAAACAGCTGAGATTTGTGCTAATAAGAGGTGAAAAGGCTGAAAATTTTGCAGAAGAGGTGAACAAGCAGAATTTGGGCTGAAAAGAGGTGAAAATTCTGCTGAAAACAGTTCAATCAGCAGAATTTCTGCTGAAAAGTGTTCTGCAGAACTCTTTTCAGAATTCTGCTGAAAAGATGTTTTTGCTGAAAATAGCTGAAAAAGCTGGGAAACTGAAAATTTTGCTGAAAAGGGGTGAAAAAGCTGAAACTTAGTTAAAAAAAGTTAATATATACTATATTAATAAATACTATATTTTGATTTCAATACTATGATTTGGCACAAGTAGTATGATTTAGTACGAATACTACGAATTGGCAGAAATACTGTGACTTAGTAGTAATAGTATAACATAGCAGATATAATATGATTTTGCAGACATAGTATGTTTTTTCACAAATAGTACGATTTCGCTCAAATACTATGGAATTGCAGTAATACTATGATTTGGAATACTATGATTTGGTAGTAATACTATAACATAACAGATATACTATGATTTTGCAGAAATTCTATGTTTTTGCACAAATACTACAACAACTACTACTACAACAAATACTACAAGAAATACTATGTTTGGGCAGTAATACTATTATTTGCTATAAATACTATTATTTGGCACATATACCATAATCAGCAGATATACTATAACATAACAGAAATTCTATGACTTAGTAGTAACACTAATATAACAGAAATTTTAACTGGCCACAAATAACATGATTTGGCACAAATACCATGATTTGGCAAAAGATACCATGATTTGGCACAAATACGATCATATTGCAGAAATACTATGATTGGGTACAAATACTATGATTTGGCACAAGTACTATGAATAAGTACAAATACTATGATTTGGCAGAAATAGTATGATTTAGCAGAAATACTACGTTTTAACATGAATAATATCTTTTCACAGAAATTTCTGCTAAAGGTACTATTTCTGCTTTTTGGCAGAAATACTGTAATTTTGCATAAATACTATGATTTGGGATAAATACTATGATTTGGCAGATATACTATATTCAGCACATAAACTATAACATAACAGACATTCCTGCACTTAGTAGTAATCTCATAACATAAAATAAATATTATGGTTCTGCCCCCAAACCATGATTTGGCACAAATACCATGATTTTTCAAAAATACTATGATTTAGCAGAAATACTATGATTGAGCAGAAGTACTAAGATGTAGTAGAAGTACTTTGATTTAGCAGAAATACTATTATGGAGGAGTAATACTTTAACATGGGAGAAATGTTGATACACACACACATACACAGAGAGCAAAGTGTGCAGAGGCTGTTGAGAGTCTGGGCTTGGCATATCTAGGTCAGCTAAATTGGCTGCACCTGCTGTAATCAGCACTTACACACACAGACACAGAGAGAGGTGTGAGTTTTCTGCAGTGTATTTCTCACATTCAGGATTCCCCTCGAACAAATGGCCATAATTTCCTAACCGTAGGGGCTAGAACGCTCATTCTGACACCGATTTGTTCAGAAGAGATGGGGAATCTGCAGGTCTTCATAAATCAGAGATAAAATATAAATTATTAAAGATATATGACTTGTAATACACTGTAACTGAGTAGAGGCAAAGCAAAACTGCCTTGACTTGCCCTCAAACAATGTTTTGTAACTCTAAATCTATATGGAGCATCAAAATCATTCTTTCACCGTAAAGAAACAGCAGGCTTTGGTGAACAGTCATGGGAATTTTCAGGTCTCTGTGGAAATCCATCAAAAAGATATGATGAGAGAAAAAGTGCCTCATTTCCAGAGTTTGAAATCTGAAGAAATCTGAGCGAGGGACAAATTTCCTATCCTCAAACAAGTGTAATTCATGGCCAAACGGTAATAGGTGAGGAAAAAATTCTTGAATTGTGAGCATCAGTGACGTCTGAAGATATATTGGCACAAGCGTCATGTCTCAACTTTGTTTCGTTAAGGAGATATGACGATTTGAAAATGCCTCTCATTAGAGAATTCCAGCGCTGATTTTGAAGAAACTCTCCATTGAGTTTCTATGGAGAGTTTTGAGACTTTATGTTACTCTGAGGAGATTTGCAAAACTCTATAAGTCCCACAACAATGATAGTGACATTTTCTGAAAGCCAACAAAAATACCTACGTTTTGATGTATAATTTGTGGGGTTGAGTGGAAATTCAGCGAGTAGCAAGAAGTTGTTCAGACATGAAGAGAAAATTCAGAAAGGACGAGTGCACACTCTGAGTTAATTGCATAGCAACCATAGCAACGCATGTATTTTCTGAAAAATCACAATTTTGCAACTGAAAACTGAAAGAGGTATAAAATTAAAACGGTAGAAGATCTGAAAAAGCTGAATCATTCAGGAATAGCCCAATAGTCTGAGAACATTTTAAAGTTTGAATGGAGTTTCTAGGTGAAAGTATAACAAAGTAGTTAAGTCTCAAAAACAAGCAAGTTTTAGCAGAATTGTGGAAGTTTTCCATTCATTTCAATGGGACAAATTAAAGGAAAAAAGTGTAATATTTTAAAAGTATAAGAGTAATAAACACCAAAAAAGTCATAGCAAACATTAGCAGAAAGAGCAGAACAGTATAGAGTTTGAACGGAGAAAATCGGCTGAAAACTCAGGCAGTAGATAGACGGCAAAAAACGTACGGAAGCAACTTGAAGAATAATAATAAAGAACTAGAAAAATTTGCATTTCCTGCGAAAATGCTGTGTGGATGCCTTAACGCTGAAGTTGCCTGCTGAAAAAGCTGAAAAAGTTGAAAACTTGCAAAAAGTTATATGGCGGTGAAGAAACTGAAAATTCTGCTGAAAACAGGTGAAGAAGCAGAAAATGTTTGCTGAAAAGTGGTGAAAAGCCAAAAACTTCTACTGAAAGGGGTAAAGACAAAGAAATTTTTGCTAAAAAAAAAAAATTGCCCTAAGCTTGATTCGAACCTGGCCCTCCAGGTCCTAAGGCAGCAACTCATCTCACTGAGCCAAAGTCATTCTGACAAAAAAGAGGTGGAGAGACTGACAATTCTGCTTAAATGAGCAGAAGCTGCTGATAATTGTGCTGATAAGAGGTGAAAAGGCTGAAAATTTTGCAGAAAAGAGGTGAATCAGCAGAATTTCAGCTGAAAAGAGGTAAAGAAGCAAAAGTTGCGCTGAAAAAGATGAATCAGCAGAATTTCTGCTCAAAAGAGTTTTTTTCTGAAAAAGCTGAGATTTGTGCTGATAATAGGGGAAAAGGCTGAAAATTTTGCAGAAGAGGTGAATAAGCAGAATTTGGGCTTAAAAGGGTGAAAATTCTGCTGAAAAGAGTTCAATCAGCAGAATTTCTGCTGAAAAGAGTTCTGCAGAACTCTTTTCAGAATTCTGCTGAAAAGAGGTTTTGCTGAAAACAGCTGAAAAAGCTGGGATTTGTGCTGAAAAGTGGTGAAAAAACTGAAAATTGTGCTGAAAAGGGGTGAAAAAGCTTAAATTTGTGTTGAAAAGGGTTAAAAAGTTTAACTGTTAACTGAAAGAAATGTTGCCATAAGCGGGATTTGAACCCGGCCTCCCAGTCTGAGAACGGCTGCTCATCTCACTGAGCTAAAACACAGGTCTTCCGGCAAAGAAAATCAGTGAGGCCACTGATAATATGGCAGAAATGGGCAAAAATATTGCAAAAAAATTCAATATCTCAAAAAGTATAGCAGTTATGAGCACCAAAAGTCATAGCCGGCATTAGCAGAAAGAGCAGAATTTTTTAAAGTTTGAATGGCGAAAATCGGCTGAAAACTGAAGGAGTAGTTAAGTGCCAAAAAGTGTACGGAAGCAACTAGAATAATATAGTGGAATAAAGAATAAAGAGAAACAGGAACTCAATAGTGTGGAAGCCCTTTAGGGCATCCACACAATAAAGAGAAACAGGAACTCAATAGTGTGGAAGCCCTTTTAGGGCATCCACACAATAAAGTGAAAGAGCAAAGCGAGCGTGACACAGTGAGAGTTTGATCTGCTCAGAGTGTCGTCCTCACAGCTCAGAGACACAAAGTCTCCTTCAAACAGCTGCTGGACTCAGAGGAAGACGAGCTGTGAGGCTGGAGTGAAACCTGCTGACTGAACTCGTTCACAAACATGTGGATGAATAAAAGTGCTCCACAGCACAGAAGCTCCAGCACATTCTGTCACAGCTTTCCTCACAGCTCGCTGGAGCCACAGTCCACATGTTCACCTGTGAAAATGCCTCTGAAAATAACACCGCTCCCTTTTTTCTTCTTCTTTCAGCTGCTCCTTTAGGGGGCGCCACAGCACATCATCTGCCTCCATCTCCTCCTATCCCAGCATCCTCCTCTGTCACACCAGCCCTCTGCATGTCCTCCTTCATCCATCAACCTCCTCTGAGCTCTTCCTCTGTTCCTCCTGCCTGGCAGCTCCACCTTCATCCTCCACCCTCCCTCCTCTGCACATGCTCAGACCGTCTCAGCCTCTGATGGACTCATTTGTGTCGTTAATCTGCTCACATTGTTGTCTGTTTTCCAAACAGCTGATCCGTCACTTCTCCACTGTGGTCAATAACTGACTGTGATCGATGGGATCAAAGCTTCTGTAGATCAATAGAAAAACAACAACACTCATCATTTTCAACGGCTTCTCTTATTCCTCCAACCGTCTCCATCACTGCATCAGTCGTAGTTCTGTTTCTCCTCCAACCACACTGCTGTTCATCCAATCATTTCTATTGATCAATAAACAGATCACATAGTTTCACAGATCATTTCTCTGATATTTGTGAACATTGATGAAGGTGGGATCCTGCTGCCTTCACTGTCTCTGCTTCTCTGCAGTAAAAACTGCTTCTAAAGTGGATTTTTCTTCCTGCGTGTCCTCTGCAGACCTTTAGTCATCCACAGCTTTTCTTTCTCCTCATCTTTAAGCAACATTTCCTAACAGGACAGAGTTTATGATGTGATTCTAAGGATGGATTTCAGATACACTGTGTGCCTGATCAGGAACGTCAGCACACACTTCATCCCAGTGATGATCTGTTAGCTCCGTCTTTAAGGCTGTGTGCTGTGTACCTGTACAGGTGTGTGTGAGCTGAAGCCCACGCTGTCCGTCAGGTAGGAGGTGAACTGTTCAGGTCTGAGCCTCAAACTCCTGCAGGGACCAAACGTCTCCTGAAAAACATCCATAGAAGACTGAAGGTATTTTTCCATAAACATAAACTCCTCCCCTCATGTTTACGGCTACAAAGTGAAAACAAAAAAGGATGATCAAATTAAGAAGTCTCCTTACTGTCTTTAGATGACGAGTAAGTGGAAGTCTTTATGATGTTAACTGAAAAATTATACAAAAAATATTTATAAATTTTTACTTTTGCTGCCACCCTCTGATAAACAAGTTGGAATATCACTGTGTTTACTGATGGGGCAGAATGAGGTCTATGGAGACGGTTGTGAAGAGGCTTTAAGTTATATGGCCTTGTGCAGCCGTCTTAGCTGCACATGTTTGTAATAAGTTTCTCCAGCTTTGTCTGAGAAGACAGTTTATCACATAGAAGCCAAAGGAGGAGCCCTTAGCCTCTGCATTTCTGATTTCAGCCATTCAAAAGAGACAAAGTCATTTTTGTTGTACATTTCATAACTGATTGAATAACACATTTCGTCACATTACTGAGAAGTAACAGCTGCTTAACATGAAGCCCAGATGTTGGTGTGGGTCAGTGCTGTGGGCATTTTTCTCCAGCATTAGAATCAGATTACATGATCTGGAGTCTCAGAGTGAAGTGTTTATATCTTCTGTGACTATCTCACGTTAACTTCCTGTTACTTTAACCATAAATCTGTGATCCCAGAGCTCAGT
The DNA here is from genome assembly GCF_013358895.1 of Oreochromis aureus. NCBI lineage: Eukaryota > Metazoa > Chordata > Actinopteri > Cichliformes > Cichlidae > Oreochromis > Oreochromis aureus. The sequence goes on along the minus strand of NC_052944.1, from coordinate 94,859,661 downwards.
GAAGACAGGAAGTGAACCTGCTGCATCTACAGGAGGAAGAGGAGGGCTCTGAATAACAACCTCAAAGTTTCATCTTCTCAGACTCACAGGGAGGAGCGCCTGCTGTCAGTGTCAGCAGCACAGCAGGTGTGAGGATGAAGGCAGACTCTGACCTGATGGTCACATGTCACATGACTCTTCTTCTTCTGCAGAAATGATCCCTGTAACTGCTGCCTGCTCCAATCAGACGTCAGTAGATGATGATGATAAAATAATTTAAAATCTGTGAGGAAGATGAAATTAAAATGCAGCACTTTAACAAATAAGACGAGATTAAAGCAGAAAATCATCAATCTGCTGATTTAGTGCACAAAGCGTTAGATAAACATTTTAATGTGATCATTATTTAACGCTGAGCGAACTCAGTGCTGCTGTTTATCTCTGAGGTGATGGCTGCACGTGTGAGTCTGAAGCTTTAAACCCACACAAACATGGGAAGAACATGCAAACACAGAAAGGCTCCGGCCTGATGGTGGCACTTCCAAATAATTTACTCTACAGATTACAAGTTTTACTAAGTCTGTGCACTTTTTCAAACATCCAGGTCATAAGAGCTTGAAGGCAACAGGGAACGTTCCCTCTAAGGTGGAAGAGAAAGAAAAGGAACATTAAAACATGTGGTTATCCAAACTGGGCCTTTATGAAACTAGTGAAGACATAAAGGAAGGAGTCTGAGACAGCAAGCAGAGAAGGGAGCAACAGAAAGAACAACATCATCATCACTTATGTAGCAGGTTTATCAGAGAAACTCAGGAGAGTCGTCTCCAAGCACGACATCCCAGTGTACTTCAGACCCAGCAACACACTCAGACACAAACTGGTTCATCCCAACGACAAAACTCCCAAAGACAAACTTAACAATGTGGTGTCTGCTGTACAGTGCAGCGAGGAATGCTCAGACCTCTAAATTGGAGATGTGATGTTTACAGATATTTTATTTTGGAAGGTCGAATGTAAGGTGGAAGCAGTAGTTAAAAAAAAGAGAACGAAAAACGTTAGAGGAACAAGTTAGCGCTGCAGACTGTGTTGCTGCTGCAAGCCTGAGAATTAAAGAATGGAACTGATAAACACTGAAGGTGTCATCATTAATATTTGAGGCAAACATTACAGGAGAGACCAAACAGCCACGTCATAAACACACAGCATAGAAGAGCCACCTCCACGGGACAAGAGTCGATGGTCCATCTGCATCTAAAGGTCAAAGGTCACTCTTTCGAGGATGCCAATGTTCACATTTTGGACAGAGAAGACAGATGGTTTGAAAGAGGAGTGAAAGAAGCCATCTACGTCCACTGTGAGCGACCATCTTTGAACAGAGGCGGGGCTTATGACACCAGCTGTCTGCCATCTACAATGCAGTCTGAGATCGATCGTCCCAGACGCCTCAACACCCACTCACAATCAGGTGACCTCAGCAGGTCACATGATAGGGTGAGGCAAGTCACACCTGTGATGGTAATGACCCACGCCATGTTTCACATGTTGGTTATGTGATAAGTCACATGATCAGTAGTGGGTCAATAACCCTCAGCACCACCTCCAAGGTGACAGCCCCTCTAGGAGTAACATACCTGAGACTCTCCAGGTATCACATGAGAGCAGAAACATCTTCCAAGAACCAACAAAGATCCTTCTTTAAGGTTTTACTACGCTGTCACCGTCTTGAAGTCCGGGCTGGTGAAGCTTCTCTGGTTTTCCCAGCTGGAAATCTGACTTCCCACTTAAGGTGGAATGAAGCATGTGTGCTGCTGGTTCAATGACTGCTCATAGGCTCTGATACGAAAACAGAGGATCTACCACAAATCACATCACACTCATAAAAAGCATATGACTGCAATTTCAGAGTTTTTATTATGTTTTTACTGATTAAACAATAAAAGTAAAACAAAAAAAATCACAAAACAGATTCCCACTTATATCAACTCTGCCATTGTTACTACTTAAATGTTTATCAGAGTAAATTTTGATGGTTTCAACATAGACAATTAAAAAGAAATGTGAAAAAGTCACATTTTCCTTCTTTTCTCATCAGTACATGAGCATTTATATCATAAATCACATTTATAAAAGGTTATGTCAGATCTCAAATTAATGAAATTATGACTTAAGTGAAAGTTAATAAAAGGTGATTATATTACTCTTAATTTATTGAGGCTATTCCATAACTCGCATAATGTTATTAATCTGTGGCAGATCTTATTACTGCCTCATGAATCAGATTTTAACAGGATGTGTTCAATTTAACTCTCTCACCACTTTAAAGGCTGAAGCTTTAAATTATAATAATTAATATAATGCTTTATTTTTATAAAATATATTATAAATGTAAATATTTTTTATAATTTCACCATAACAAAGTTCACTTCCTGCATGAAGGTGATCACAGCTCCATGAACTATTCCCACACAGTGTTGCCAACTCCTCAGTAAGGAAAATCGCTATTGGCTGTCCTAAAAGTCGCTAGAAGTCGCTAAATCACGTCATCACCTAATTTGCATAATTGGTCACGCTAATGTAATTGTTGTTGGAGAGAAAATAACATCGCGGAAGAGACATAAAGTGAGTAAAAACGTCCTAAGTGCATTTAGAGTTTATTTAGAACTACAAATTAAATTTCTTTTAGCAATTATTGTTTTTTTTAATGTCACAATTCCAACCTTGCTCCTTCACCCGGGCTTGGACCGGCAAAAGTGACCCGAAATAGGCACTCTGGTGGCGTTACTTTGTGTGTGTGTGTTTATAAGTAGTTTTAAACCTTGTGATCCACAAAACAGCATAAGAGTAAAAGAAGAACTGACTGTGTTACAGCACCCGCTGCTTGTTGAGAGTAAAAGCGATATGCACTTTCACGTCTTTTTTTAGCGACTTTTTATAGAAAAAAAGTCGCTAGGGGGTCTGAAAACTCGCTAAATATAGCGACAAAGTCGCTAAGTTGGCAACACTGTTCCCACAAACATCACTGAGCCTCAGACTTTCTTTAACAGGCCTGTCAGACCACAATGATCCAGCTGTTTGTGTTCATGTGCCACATTTATACGTTTTATTTAAAATCTACTTCACACACATTTTATTATCTGATATCTGCCACACACGGAGACTTCCTGTTAAACAGAAAGTAAACTTTGTGCGTGGGCGTGTTTGGGAGCTGCAGGTGTGTCCAGGTGTGGGTTCGTTGGGTCAGCAGAGGATTTAACGGGACTTTGTGTCGGTTTGAGTTGTTTTAAAGGAGGATGAAGACGCTGGTGGTGTTCCTGCTCCTCATGAACGGTAAGAAAGTCTCTGTTTAACCTGCAGCAGCTCCGCAGACAGTCCTCTGTGACCGGAAGTGTTACACTCAGGCGCAGCTCGCGCCTCTGACGTCATGGAAATTCACACAGTGTTGGAAATACAGATTTAATGATGAGGCTTTAATAGTAAAAGTATGAGGGAAGGTTAGAAACAGACCAGACTAACAGACTGTGGACTTTGTAGTCACAGATTGGACACTTCCGGTATGGCAGAGCTAGCTGACCATGCTAAAGTAGCCTCGTGTCTGCGCTGTTTCCGGTCTGAGCCGAGCTCATTCAGCCCTCTGAGCTCCGTTTCTCCGCACTAAACACAGCACAGGTGCACCTGATCAACGGTGACAACAAACCGGAAATAAACACAGCGATATTTGGAAATGTAAATCTGTCTGTAGCTCCAGGCTGAACAGAAATGTCAAATACGACTTAGTAAACCAGGTGAATAATTATATAAAAACACTAAAAGGCATAATACACGAAAGAAAGCAAATAATAATAATAAGGAATGTCTGTGAAGGTTCTCAGTTATCGTAGTCTAAGGAGCTTGGAAAGAAAAACTCTGGACTTTAAGTTTCCTTGAAAACTGCTGTTTGAGTCCCAGCTTCATTTGAGTTTTAAAAATGTATTCTCAACAATTATTTACACACAGATAACAACAGATACTGATGTTTTAGTGTTTGTCTGATTTTCCAAAAGAAATACAAAATGATGCTGATTAATAGTTCTGATTATATCCAAAGAATGAGCTGGATCAATGAGTCTGAAAGATCTTCCACTTGATTAAATTTCTGTTTTCCATCCATGGAGATCAGGATCGTGGGTCTTCGTGTCTCACTGGTGGACCTTCAGTCCACCTGTCCAGGGCTGGGTGCTCGGGTGTGTACTGAGTCACTCCCAACATCTGCTTGGTGTGGCCTGGCCCCCTTGGCTCTGTCGGCTCCCTGCTGAGGTGTGGGGGCGCCCTTGAGTCTCAGGACTCTGGGCCTGGTGCGTGGTCTGCTCTGGCATAGCCGGCTGCCGGCGGAGCCTGTGGGCTCATTACCGGGGCCCCCTGGGGCTTCTGCACTGTGTCTGCTGGCTGACCCCCGTCCAGGGGCCTGCTTTGGTCTTTTCTGAGTAGGTAGTGCGATTGAACCTGCGGTGAGCCTCTTTGGACTCTTGTACTCTGGGGGCATCTAGATGTCTGGGGCCTGCATCTCCTCCATGCCTGCTTCATCTCCTGGGTGGGCAGGGCTATGGCTCCACATACCCACTATTAGACATTTACATGGTGAAACCTTGTGAACACAAGCACGCTCACACACACAGGTGCACACACACGTACTCACAGAAACACTATCTTGGTTGGCTGCTGCCTCTAAACATATCATGTAGTCCTGTGTGCTGCTCAGTAACATTTAATATTATTATTTACTGGTACTTGTACATATCTTGGTTGTTGCCACGGTTTCTCTGTTGTTGGTTTTGTGTGTGTGTGTTTGTTTTAGGCAGGTTTGGAGCAGATCTTCAGTGTTTTTTCTCTCTCCATCTCTGTTTTTCTCTCCCTCTCCTTCTGTAAACTTCCTCACCAATTTCTTTCTTTTTTTTTTCTTCTGACAGTCTTTTCTGCTCTGATAGTAATAACTCAAAATAAAAAATCCTAATAAATTTCTAATAAAATATGACTGCCATTATAGCAAAAGCAGCAATGGCCTGTAAATGACCTGTATTTGTATAGCGCTTTACTTAGTTCCTAAGGACCCCAAAGCGCTTTACACTACATTCAGTCATCCACCCATTCACACACTGGTGATGGCAAGCTACATTGTAATGATGCACTTGGGAAAATAATTCTTTTGGGCATTTTTTTGGCCTTCAGACAATAATTCTCATTCTCGTCTTGTCCTGTGCAGCTACACTGCCGGGACGGGACAGGCAAAAAAAGAATATAATAATTAGGGCTGTCAGCGTTAACGCGTTAAAACGGGCTAATTCACATTAACGAGTTAACGCAGATCAAGAGTTATTAAGGAGTTACTCGGCATTAGCGTATTTAAGCCACATTAACGCGTTAATGCCATCATCATGACTTACGCGATTAACAATTAACCCATCTGGAGCGCAGACTGACTCAAAATCCCTGAAATGTCTCTGTCAACACATTTCGGGCAGTTTGTCCAAAGTTTGTCCTTTCTGCAGAAGCCCCCCTGTGTCTGCTGGCTGAGCCCCATCCAGGGGTCTGCTTGGTCTTTGTTGAGTGAGTAGTGCATTAACGTGGGCTAATTCGTGTTAACGAGTTAACGCAGACGCGAATGAGCCTGTTTTAATGTGTTAACGCTGACAGCCCTAATTATTATATTACATTCTGCACTACTGATGGCTTTAATGCGTTAAAAATTTTAATCGCGTTAACCGTGATGACAGCCCTAATAATAATAATACATGTAAAAACCAAACAGTATGTCACTTTGTTATCCTGGTATTCAGTCTGTGCTGCTCTCACTCAGAGATCAGAGTTCATGTTCAGTAACCACACTGACAGCAAGAGGAGGAAACAATTGGTTAATTTAAACGAACAGTCTGAGCTGTGGATTAAAACAATAAGAAATATATAAGTGAGTCACATATCAAACACAGAGCATTAAGTGTAATAAGAAGCAGAATAAAAAGCTGAGTGTGAGGGTCAGGGTGCTGTCTCACTGCAGAGGCTTCAGGCTGAATCCTGCTGAGCTCACAGAGTCAGACTCACCTGTGCAGCTTGGACAGGTAAACACATCAGGACATGAGGAGAGTTGGCAAAGTACAGACATTCAGTACTTAAGTACAAATACTACTATTAGTATACTACTATCAGTACTTCCGGCGCCCCCCGTGTGCGGCAGCCTGTTACAGCAGCTCTACTCATTCTGAGTTTCTTTCTTTCTTATCTTTTTCTTCTCGTAATTTTTTATAACTAATGTATTAGTAATTAGACTCTGCAACCATGTTCTACCGTTTTGTGCTAGTTCTGGTCGTTTTTCTTAGTTTTTTTCTACTTTTTTCACCCGTGTCTGGGGACCCAGAGCAGGGATCCTTTGTTTACAGTAAGGATCAGCTGTTAGCGCTGCGTCCCGCAGTGGTACTGCCGGCGGACAGACCCGACATTCCCAGCGAGCTGAGGAGGAAAAGACGGGGGTGTCGTGCTGGGAAGGAGCGCCGTCGCCCGAGAAGGAGACGTTATCGACCATCTCTTCCTTCTGTAATTATTGGAAATGTACGATCTTTGCCCAATAAGATGGATGAGCTCACGTCGCTAACCTGGTCACAGAGGGAGTACCGGCAATGTAGCATCATGATGCTAACGGAGTCGTGGCTAACACCGCTAACTCCGGACACGAGCGTGACACTACCAGGATTCCAGCTGCTGCGGCGGACAGGGCGAGAGAGCGGTAAGAGGAAAGGAGGGGGACTGGCAGTGTTTGTGAATGACAGATGGCATAACCCCGGGCACATCACTGTAAAAGAACAACTCTGCAGCAGAGACATTGAGCTGTTAGCCGTTAGCATGCGTCCGTACTACCTGCCCCGGGAATTCTCGCATGTTATCGCGATAACAGCGTATGTCCCCCCCTCGGCCAATGCGGATACAGCCTGTGACACTCTCCACTCTGTGGTCAGCAGACTGCAAACACAATCTCCGAGAGCCCTTCTCATAATATCAGGGGACTTCAATCATGCCTCACTGGACTCCACACTGCCCACCTTCACCCAGTATGTGACCTGCCCAACCAGAGACAATAAAACACTGGACTTACTGTATGCCAATGCACAAGAGGCATACAGTTCATCACCTCTCCCTCCTCTGGGCAGATCTGATCACAACCTGGTGCACCTTGTCCCTGTGTATGAGCCCTTAGTGCGCAGGGGAGCCACCAGCCACCCGCACAGTGCAGAGAGATGGTCGGGAGGAGGCGAGGAGGCTCTTAAGGATTGTTTTGAGTCCACTGTGTGGGAGGTGATCTGTGACGACCACGGAGAGGACGTCGACAGCCTTACTACATACATTACTGACTATATTAATTTCTGTGTGGATAACACCGTACCTACCAGGACTGTACGGTGTTTCTCCAACAACAAACCTTGGATTACCCCAGAAATTAAAGCCGTCCTCAAGCAGAAAAGGAGGGCCTTCAAATCCAAAGACAAAGAGGAGTTGAAAAGGGTGCAGAGAGAGTTGAGGGGACTGATAAGGAATGGGAAGGACAGCTACAGGCAGAAGATGGAGAACCAGCTTCAGCAAAATAACGTTGGTGAAGTCTGGAGGGCTCTCAGAACCATCTCAGGCCACAAACATCAGAACTCTCTGCCTGGGAGGGATGTGAGGTGGGCAAATGAACTGAATCATTTCTTCAACAGATTTGATTCAGCCATGAGGCAGTCTCCAACATCGGCTGCAGACTCACCCACCCCCACTGCTGCTGTTCCACCTCTGACACCTCAGACACTTCACACCTCCTCTATTCACCCTGCTCACTCCTCCCACCCCCAACAACAGCATCCAATACACACTCAACACAAGGCTCCAGCCTGTCTCTCTCAACCACCCAGGTTAGGAGGGAACTGAGGAGGATTAATGGCAAGAAGGCAGCGGGTCCAGATGGCATCAGCTCAAGGGTCGTCAGGTCCTGCGGACCACCAACTGTGTGGGGTGATGGAGCACCTCTTCAATCTGAGCCTGAGGCTGGGAGAGTCCCACAGCTCTGGAAAACCTCCTGTGTTGTACCAGTGCCAAAGACTTCACGCCCCAAGGACCTCAACAGCTACAGGCCGGTGGCTCTGACATCCCACCTGATGAAGACCCTGGAGTGGCTGGTCCTGGCTCAGCTTCGGTGCCTTGTGAGCTAATCACTGGACCCACTTCAGTTTGCCTACCAGCCTGGAATTGGAGCGGATGATGCCGTCATTCCCCTCCTACATCGTTCCCTCTCTCACCTGGAGACCGCTGGGAGCACTGTGAGAATCATGTTCTTTGATTTCTCCAGTGCCTTCAACACTATTCTTCCCTCGGTTCTGAAGGACAAGCTGGAGAACTCTGGGTGGACCATCACCTCACTACCTGGATTCTGGACTACCTCACCGACCGACCACAGTATGTGAGGACTCAGGGCTGTGTGTCGGACAGGGTCGTCTGCAGTCACGGGGCCCCACAGGGAACGGTTCTGGCTCCGTTCCTCTTCACCATCTACACTGCAGACTTCTCCCACAACTCCACCCAGTGCTTCCTGCAGAAGTTCTCTGATGACTCTGCAATAGTCGGCCTCATCACTGATGGGGACGACAAGGAGCACAGAGGACTGACTCAGGACTTTGTGGACTGGTGCCAGCTGAACTACCTCCAGATCAACGCCAGTAAAACCAAGGAGCTGGTGGTAGACTTCCGCAGGCACAAACATCCTCCACTGCAACCACTGAACATCCAAGGTATGGACATCGAGGCTGTGGACAGCTACAGGTACCTTGGTGTTCATCTGAACAGCAAACTGGACTGGACTCATAACTCAGGCGCCCTCTACAGGAAAGGGCAGAGCAGGCTGTACCTGCTGCGGAGACTCAGGTCGTTTGGAGTGGAGGGCCCACTCCTGAAGACCTTCTATGACTCTGTGGTGGCCTCAGCCATCTTTTATGGTGTGGTCTGCTGGGCGGCAGCATCTCTGCTGGGGACAGGAAGAGACTGAACAGGCTGATCCGAAGGGCCAGCTCTGTTCTAGGATGCCCTCTGGACCCAGTGGAGGTGGTGAGTGACAGGAGAATGGTGGCTAAGCTGTCATCCCTGATAGACAACATCTCCCACCCCATGCATGAGACTGTGACAGCACTGAGCAGCTCCTTCAGTGGGAGACTGCGGCACCCACGGTGTGGGACGGAGAGATTTCGCAGGTCTTTCCTCCCCACTGCTGTCAGACTCCACAATAAAGACCTTGACTGATCTAACACACACATCCACACATGTACAATAATACTAATGTGCAATAATCCTTTCTGGCATCATTGTATTTTTACTCAGTTGTATATAGCATTTGTATTCTATATTTATCTTATTGTATATTTTATTCTATTTTATTCTACTGTATATAGTATTTTATTTTATTCTATTCTGTACAGTTGTGTACTGTATGTATTCTTATTTTATTTTATTCTAATTTTTCCTTTACAACTTTTGCACTGTCCACTTCCTGCTGTGACAAAACAAATTTCCCACGTGTGGGACTAATAAAGGTTATCTTATCTTATCTTATCTTATTAAAAATAAGAAAATGTTTGTGAGGCTTAATCTGAATTTGGTGCAGCCAAACTTGAACTTCTTGTTTTATAGTAAACAGCACGTGTGACTATAAACATGGTTTTTCTGGAAACAGAAACAGACAATTTTATAATTAGTAGAGTCACAGATAACTAGGAAAACAATCACAGCACATCATCTACTCAACACAAGCAATATCTCACAATGTCCACAAGGGGTCACTGCAGACCCAACATTGGCTAAATAGCACATGTCTTACAAGTTGCTAATAGTGAGGCATAAATATGACAAGCTAGCAACAGTTAAAGGAAACCATAGAAAAGTCCTTTATTCCTCATCCCGCTGATTGTAGTCATTGCAGGAGATTACAGCCAGATTATAGTCAGTATCATGTTAATGAATCTGCCAAAGTAAGAACAATTACAGATTCATCAACTCACTCAGTCACACAAAACTGCATTATAGCTGCGTTACAGCAGCTCCTTCAGTCATTCCCACTCTGTGTGCTGAGCACGTGACCACTGGTGTGCTTGTTTCCTTTGGGTGCGCTTGATTCTTGCTTCTAGACATCCTGAGGCCAAGTCAGAGCAGGAAATTTGAACAATGTTTCTATTTTTGTGCAAAGCTAACTGAACCTTGTGCTGTATTAACATAATGATAAAATCATATCAGTATATGTGAGTACAAACTTTAGTCTAACTTTTTTTTATTCTAATTGTATTCAGCTTGAACCAGAAGAAAAAGAAGGAAAATAAAACTATATTTCTATTTCCTGTTGCTACATTGTAGAGGGCGACTTTGCCTCTAAACAGGAACATGTGTACAGTCCTGCATCAGCAGCTTCATTCTTATACAGACCTTTCTACTCTGTTTGTTAAACTGAGCTCTATGTTTGCTACATAGCAGTCAATAAATCCAGTTTTTATACCACAGTTAAGTTAATGTAGTTAAATCTGTGTATTTGTAACTCAAATATTCAGTGATGTGTTTTAAACAGAAACCTGACTTTGACATATTTAAGTTGGTATGAACACAGTCAGAGCTGCTGCTGCTTTTATTGTTCTGTTGCTTTTTAAAAGCTTTCTGTGCAAATCAATAGAAATATTTATTGTTGCATTTTAAAGCTGACAGCACAGCAGCAGCATGAGGAGAAGAGTGTTTGCTCAGGAAATACACGGGTCCCTGAAGAGTTCAAACAGGAAATATTCCTGCATTAAATCTGCAGTTCAATCATCAGCAGCTCTCAGGTTGAATCAAAGCACAGATTACTGTCAGTGTCATCTGTCACCAGGCAGGTTTTAACAGGCGTGTAAGCCACATATTATTATAACACCCTTTTATATTTGTATGATAAACACATGTCATTTAGTTGTGTTTGGTCTTTTAACTTGTGCTCAGTTTGCACAATGAATTCATGATGGAAATCTCTAATAAACTATCAAAATAGACACTATTTACCCCAAAACGCACTCTCTGTCTGTGGCTGGTACCCCCATCCTCTGGTGAGTTGGTGGTTCTTGGTGCTCGGGTGTGTGCTGGCTAATGGCTGCTTGCTGGGGCCTGGTCCCCTGGCTCTGTCAGGCCCCTGCTTGAGGGTGAGGCGGCCCTGTGTATGTGTAGTTTTGCTTTCAGTGAGTCACATTTAGTGTGTGCAGCCAAACATGATGGCAGACTGCCACAGATCACTTCTGAGGAAAGAGGAGGCGTTCAGCTTCCTCATAGTTTCACACCTGCATGAAGCAGCCTCACCCTGACAGCTGATCACTTCCTGTCCTGTGATTGGCTGAGCTTCAGGCCTTCTCTCAGTCAAACTGGAAACAGGGATTGAGACAGTGTGAGGGTTTGTGGAGTGCCACAGTGCTGTAATGAATACTGTAGTGGAAGAAGTTCTTTCACACTCTTCATCCTGGAGCTGCTTTATGTCCATGATCTGCATGGAAACACATCTATGGAGAGGAAATCCAGCTGCTGAGGGTCACATCTGCATCATTGTAGCTACAGTGGATGTTTCAGCGTCAGGACTGAAGGCGGAGCTTTGTGCGTGTCAGGGTGAGGCCGCAGCAGCCGCCTCCAACCGGAGCGCTCGGGCGTGAAACTAGGAGGAAAGCCGACGTCCTCCTCTTTCCTCAGAAGTGATCTGTGGCCGGCCGGACTTCATTCCACAGATGTGCTTTAACAAAGTGTGAAGCTGAACTCTGTGACAGTGTGAGCAGTGTGAGAGTGTCAGTAGATGATCAGCAGAGGAAAGTGAGAGCTGCTGTGAGCTGATGTCCTGAAGGGCTTTTAAAGAGTCTCTGAGTTTGACAGGAACATGAAGATGTTTGTGGTGTTTGTGATCCTCCTGCACGGTAAGTACACCTTCCTCTCTCTGCTCTCATCATCATCTCTCTCTTTAATGTGTTGAAGTGCAGCAGGAGGAGATTTCCATCAAACACTGGATTCTGATTCAGATCAAACTAACAATCCAAAGCAGCAACTTTCAAATCACTGGATTCTTCTTGGTGGCTTTCAGATGAGCTCATGTTACAATCAGCTGCTGTGTGTGTGTTGTTGTGTAGCTGAAGCTCTGACTCACATTTCATATGTGACCAAAGGAAACTTGGTGCTGTGTGACACACTTTAGATTCTCTGCTGCTGCTTTGAACTCTTCAAACTAAAGAGCCAAACTGATGATTGACTGTGCAGCTCTGACATGGCACCAAATGTCCCTGTTATCAGCTGCTGGATGGACGTTATCAGAGCTTTTTAGTCCCACACGGATCACCAGGAGCTCCTCCTCTGTCTGCAAACAGGCTCAGCAGCTCTGATCATTCATTGGAGTCAGCACAGAGTGTGGAGACATCTAGTGGTCGTGTGGAGAAGTGCATGTAACATGTGTGTTTTGTGTTAATCAGCATGAGTAGTTAGGGGGACGTGCCTCCCTGTGCCTGATGGGAGTCCTTGTAATTACCCAGCATGCTGTGCTGTGTGTTTCATTTCTAACACTGGTTTTACTGAAGAGCTTTCTGAGCTTCTTTCATTGATTGTGACCAACATACATGTTTGCTGTGGATCCACATCTGCTCTTACTGCTAATGTCATGAAGCTGTTTGAGTGGTGAGCAGTCAAAGGAGCAGGTCCTAACAGGGACATAGCAGGATATTCCTGCCTCTAAATGAGCTGTAACTGCACATATGAGCACAGCTGTCTCATCAGAGGTCACAATGTTTTTTTTACTCTCTGATCCATTCACTAAAGTCAAAAACATACTTTCCTCATATATTCAAAATGTTACTGCAGCAGTATTACAGCATCATTACTGTGTACACCGATGTTGATCATAAAGAGTGAGATCCCTCTGACCATTAATGAATATGTAACCATGGGAACAGTGATCATATCCATCACTTACTGTGTGGTTAAACTTCCTGTCAGATACACGCTGTTGTCTCTTCCTCTGGTCTGTTTAAAGGACCAGTTCATCCAGATTAACCACAGCTGACTGTATCCTGAACACTGACAGGCTTCAAATCGCCCACAGAGACGCTTTTATGTGTGTCCTTGTTTTACTGCTTAACTTTACACTGACCACAGAGAGCAGCAACAAACTAATGTAAAAGATCATGACAGCGTAGGCTAGGGCTGTTCGATATAACGATATATATCGGATGACGATAGAAAAACGTCTATCGTTTCATTTTACGCTATCGTTTGTTTCGTGGTGTCGCAAAATAAACTGTTTACGGCAATATTTTTTCATCATTTTGATGGTCACTGTAGTGGCTATATTAATTTCCTAAAGTTCTCTCTTTCTCTTATATTTAATATAACCACACTATGGAAGGACAAGCGCTTGTTTTTTATGCGTTTTCGTTAGCAACAACGACGGTAAAACCACGGCGTGTCCGCTTGTTTATTTTCCACATAAACCTTTCACAATAAAGCTCAAGATCCTGTTGAGGCTTTTCAAAATAAAACGAGTCACGTGAAAGATGCAGAGTATTAACGGATGAGAAGCAAAAAAGAGCCGCCAGGTGCTAAAAAATAAACCTTAGACTCAAACGTTAGAACAGGCTTTTCCCCGCAGCACGCCGTGTAATAAATACTCACAAAGAAAACGGCGGCCGTTACAACTTACGTCTAAAAATATATCGTTTCATGCATCAGTTAAAACACTCGACTCCAGGTACGCGACGCCCAGCTGGAAACACTTCACGCAAGTCGAGATGCCCGACATTCACAGAATTTACAGGAACTGTTACATTTTTGTAATTTATATCGTTATATCGACGATAGATGTTTTAATATCGGGATATGAGATTTTGGTCATATCGCACAGCCCTAGCGTAGGCTGGGTTTATTCTGTCCTCCTTAATGTTTTCAGTTCAGGTCCAATAACATCTAAGAACAGAGGATCTCATTTATATTTGAGGACGTCAGGTAGCTGATGTTTTATATCAGCACAGATTTGTGTGACTCTAAACTCTGACAGGTCTCTGAGTGAACTGATACAGAGATCAGGTTTAGACTCACACACAGCTGATTCATGTTTGTGTCTCTGTGTCCTCAGTTTCCCAGTATGCCTCGGCTCTGGAGGTGTATGAGGGGGTGGAGTCTGTCCTGCTGACCTGTCAGGTCACTTCTGTACCTGCGTTTCCCACTCTGGTGTGGAGCCGCCCTGACCTCAATCCTCCAGTCGTCCACCAGCGTAGCCAGGCAGGAGATAAACTGACAGATCAAAACCAGCGTTACAGGAGAAGAACATCCATGAAGTCTGACTCTCTGCAGACCGGAGACTTCAGCCTCACTCTGAGGAACCCCATCACCTCTGATAGCGGCACCTACACCTGCACCATCACTGCATATGGAAACACACGGACACTGACAGAAGTAGAGCTGCAGGTCAAAGGTCAGCAACAAACTAAAAATCTTGCTGTACAATCAGGTATGAGGCCAGAGGTCGTTGCTGTAGCTACAGATCAGAGGTCAGAGGTTAACACTTTATCAGGCTTCTAAGCAAACAGCAGGGAAACAGGAACTGTGGGAAGAGCAGAGGAGGGAGAGTATACATGTTAGCTGCTGCACATGAAGCAGAAAACCTTCATGTTACCTTTGTTGTATCTGAGTTTGTGTCTCTGTGTCCTCACAGTGTCCCACCAAGTCTTCACCCTGCAGGTGTACGAGGGGGCGGAGTCAGTCCTGCTGCCCTGTCACATCCCGTTTGTATCTGGACCCTCCACAGGGGTGTGGAGCCGCTACGACCTCAATCCTCCAACCGTCCACCAGCGTCAGCAGGAAGAGGACGAGCTGACAGATCAAAACCAGCGTTACAGAGACCGAACATCCATGAAGACTGACGCTCTGCAGACTGGAGACTTCAGCCTCACTCTGAGGAAACCCCACATCTTTGACAGCAGCAACTACACCTGCACCATCAGAGTGACGGGAGAAGAACCCAGACTGACAGATGTTCACCTGCAGGTCAAAGGTCAGCAGCACACTCCAAACTTTAATATATTAGACCTCACTAAGTCTGCCTTCAGTTAGAGCTCATGTTTTCAGACAGATAACTCTGTAAAACAGAAAAAATCTTAATTTATTTGTTGAACTCTAAAAATCAAACAGTAATTTAACACAAAGTGAAGATAAGAGCCTTTATACACATGTAAAGATCTTACAGTATTAGCAGGAAAACCAACTGTCAGATGATCCCCTCTGAGCAGCACTTGGTGACAGTGGGAAGGAAGAACTCCCCTTTAATATGAAGAAACCTCCAGGGAGGGAGACACCCCTTTTTAGTTTTTAGAGTGGGTGGGAGGCTGAAGGAGAAAAGGAAAATCTTGATGGATCTTGATGGGCTCGTGGATGAATCCTGAACCGATAAAGGGCACCACTTAGAGTCAGACACCAACAAGGTGGAGGTGTACTGGTTTATGCTGCTATTATCATGGATGAGCTAGTTGGGTCATTTCATGTTGAAGATGGACTTAAAATACATTTTCAAACTTGCTAAAGGATACTTTCTTCAAGCAACAGTACAGAAAAAAGTCAGCTGCATTCAAGAAGGCCACAGTTTTTATACAGGACAGTGCACCATCACATGTGTGTGTCCCCTAAGATTCAGACTTAAATTTCCAGGTTTCAGGCTTATTAACAATTTGGATTGACTGGATTTGTTGCATAGTAAAAATGAATCCCCAAAAAGACAGCTTGTAATTGTGCAAGTGTTGTATGTTCTTTGTCAAAAAGGAAAGTTTTAAGCCTAATATTAAAAGCAGAGATAGTGTCTGTCTCCCGAATCCAAACTGGAAGCTGGTTCCACAGAAGAGGGGCCTGAAAACTGAAGGCTCTGCCTCCCATTCTACTTTTAAATACTCTAGGAACAACAAGTAGGCCTGCAGAGCGAGAGCGAAGTGCTCTAATAGGGTGATATGGCACTACAAGGTCATTAAGATAAGACGGGGCCTGATTATTTAAGACCTTGTATGTGAGGAGCAGGATTTTAAATTCTGTCTTGTGCCTTTTAAGCTTCAGTCACACTGGAGTAATCGGACTCCTGTAATTAGGAGAAATAAAAAATCCTCTGTTATAACGAAGACTCAATGTCTCCTCTTTTTTCAGTCTGATGCTGATTGTTCTTTCAGTTTGTTCCTGGTGATATTTGTAGATGGTAACCAATCAGCCTGTTGACTTAATTCTTTAACCAGTAAAAACTATTGGATGAGCTCAGCCGCAGACCTGATAGAACTTTCAATTCAATTTTATTTCTTTAGCACCAAATCACAACAACGGTCGCCTCAAGGCGTATTATATTGCAATGTAGACCCTACAATAGTACTGAGAAAGACCCAACAATCACATGACCCCCTATGAGCAAGCACTTTGCAACAGTGGGAAGGAGAAACTCAGAAGGAACCAGGCTCAGGGAGGGACGGCCATCTGCTGTGACCGGCTGGGGTGAGAGAAGGAGGACAGGACAAAGAGATGCTGTGGACTGATGCTTTATTTTGGACCATTGTAGTCGTGCTCGTGTAGTTGGTTTCATCATGTTGTTGGTTTCTTACAGAGCCGTACGTTTTTCCTGCTGAGGCCTGGGTTCTCCTGGCTGTCCTGATTACTGCTGTCCTCGTGGGTGTTGGAATATATCTTTGGAAATTACTCAGAAAAGGTATGTTGTGTGTGAGTGTGTACACAAGTCTAAACTTCAGTCATAAACAAAGTATCCAGTGAGAAATCATTCAAGTCTGTGACAGTGTTTCACTGTATTCTCTGTGTGATCCTGTGAGGTTCTCCTAGTGACCACTGTGATAATAATTAGGTTTATAAGGCTGATGTTTTTATATCTCATATCAGCTAAATATGCTCAACCTCAAAATAAATTTTCTAGCAAATTAAAAACTGCACTGTGATAAAAGCTATATTCAGCTGCTCCCAAATCACAAAGGGTCACAGCAGGTCGCTCCACGTGTTGGATACTGATTTCATGTTGGATACTGGATAAGGAGGATTTATGATAGGGTAATAGTAATTTTTGAAATGTTTGTATGTAAATATAACAATAGTTTTTGACTATTTGAATTATTACCTGGAAACACATGTTGGAGTTTATGTGTAATAAGCAGAGGTTAGTTTTTTCCAAGTGGGGAAATAAAATCTTTACACTTACCTTAATCGGTCAAACCTCACTTTAAGCATATTTCATGCAAGAAAACTAATAAACAAAAAAAGAGTGGTCAGTGCTGCCGATATGATATGAAGGGACAGATTCACTAACAGTTTAACTAACACAGTAAAAACATGTTTTGGCATCAAAAAGCTGCCGTTGGGTTTAGCAAAGAGGCACAGAAGTCAGTTTGTGACTAAAACCTGTGGGGCTGATGATACATTCACAAACATGGGATGTTTTAACTTCTAATTTGCATTCAAACATGCAGTCGAATTGTTTTAATAACTAATAATAATAAGAGCAGCAAATCAGCAACTGAGAAAACAGCAGACCCAATGAAGGAGTGTTTTACCAAACAAGATGGATGTTTTATATTTGCATGTTTCTCTGTGGAAACAGTTCAGATCAATGAGAGGAGGCTGAAGGAGGATCAATATGTTTGTGATATCAGGGAGAACTCTGCTGATAGAAGCTGCTGGGACTGTGTGAGGTCCTGAGGACTGAGACTCAGGTGGAGCTCAGGATTGATCAGAGGAGAGCTGCATGATTACAAAGTGAACTGTGAGGATCAGCTGACTGTACATGAACATGATTTAGCATCAGATCACAGCCTCTGAGCTTTGAAGCCACACAGTAACTGTATAACGTGTCCATCACAGTTATTTTATGTCTGCAGAGAATTTATATGGTATCACAGTCAGAGAGAGAGAGTGGGCAACTATCCCACAGGAAAGAATGAAAGAGAGAAGACACATCCAGGGAGGAGAGAGATGGAAGCAATATGTAGCAGCTGATTCAGCTTTTAACTCTAGTTGATGTGATTCTACTTTGACATTGAACATTTGAACAGCTCATGTTGTGCTTTGTTGTCCTCTCAGTCCCCCAGGTGGAGGTGGATTCAGGGGTGGAGTCTGTCCAGCTGATCTGTAAAGCCAAAGTTCACCTGCCTGAAGATGCTGAGGTGGGGTGGACGGACGGTTCACACAGGAAGGTCCACGTGTATGAGAACGGCTCTGACCAGCCTGAAGAACAGCACCAGGTTTACAGAGACCGAACCAAGATGAATGAAGACCTGCTGAAAACTGGAGACCTCAGTCTGACCCTGAAATACCCCACAGATGGAGACACAGACACCTACACCTGCACCGTCTACAGCAGGGAGGGAAGAGTACTGCTGAAGAGGAAGGTGGAGCTGAAAGTCAGAGGTCAGTGCTGTACAACTGAATAGAAGACACAACACATTTTTGTGTTATGTCTTAAACACATTTTAAACGTAAATGATCAAACATCTGAATCTTCTGTTAAAACCAGTGGAGCTTAAAATGGGAGACAGAGGCCAGTAACCAGATAACGCACAGGAGGATTGAAAACTGGGTTTCAGGCCCTGCTGTGGTCATTTTGTATTTGTACAGTAACTACAATATACAGGTATTACACACAGCCACCCCCGCTCTCCTTTATATAAGTGAACAGTAAACTTTAAAGCTGATGGAATCTGCAGAGGAGATTATGCTGCTTCTGTCATAATGTGATTTACTCAGCACAACTCTGTCACTTTTCTCATAAAACTTAATTATAACTGTTAATTAACATCACGATTGCTTCAAGATGCGAATGTGACAAGGGCACTCTCATAAATGAATCACAGTTAGACTCAGAGTCTCAAAATACAGACTTTTACTATTCCAGGGAATAAGTTCATTCTGCTGCTCTGACAGAAACTCCTCCTCTTCCTCTCAGTCCCCCAGGTGGAGGTGGATCCAGGGGTGGAGTCTGTCCAGCTGCCCTTCAAGACAATTCATTTGCCTAAACATGCTACAGTGGAGTGGATGGACAAAGACAACAAAAAGGTCCACGTGTATGAGAACGGCTCTGACCAGCCTAAAGAACAGCACCAGGCTTACAGAGGACGAACTAAAATGCAGAGAAACCTGCTGAAAACTGGAGACCTCAGTCTGACCCTGAAATACCCCACAGACTGGGACACAAAGACCTACAGATGCACCGTCTACAACAGGTGGAAGATGATCCTAATAAAGGCTCAAGTGGAGCTGAAAGTCAGAGGTTAGTGCCAACAGGATCAAGAGGGGAAGATGTTGTTGGGTTGAAATAATAATGGATTGCATTTATATAGCACTTTTCTAGGCACCCAAAGCGCTTTACAATTCCACTATTCATTCACTCTCACATTCACACACTGGTGGAGGCAAGCTACAGTTGTAGCCACAGCTGCCCTGGAGCAGACTGACAGAAGCGAGGCTGCCATATCGTTAAATGTTGTCATTGTTTTACTTAAATTTGTAAACTGTGCCTTAAACTGCCTGGTTAGATATTCTTCTGTTCCTCCTCTACACATCTATGATGCTGGGGGAGGTAATTAGCTGTAGCTGTTTAACTGCAGGCACATTCCATGTGAGAGTCTGGTTTCCTTATCTTGTGAAGGATGTTCACTCTTGGCCATTTAGGAGCTTGCAT
The DNA here is from genome assembly GCF_013358895.1 of Oreochromis aureus. Lineage (NCBI taxonomy): Eukaryota > Metazoa > Chordata > Actinopteri > Cichliformes > Cichlidae > Oreochromis > Oreochromis aureus. The sequence goes on along the minus strand of NC_052944.1, from coordinate 94,839,959 downwards.
ATGGTGAACCATTAAAGTTAAGCCGTATACAGGTGAGGGGAGATGACCTTTGGATAACTAGGAAATGTGGTTAAACAGTTGTAAGCATATATTGTGTGGCAGGAAGTCATGTACACCCACCCACACACACACACACACACACAGTGTTTTAACCCTTTGTGACCATATGGGTGTTACAATGGGTGGCAACGAGTCAGGTTTCTGCAGGAAACAATGAAACAAGTACACTGTAAGTACCCTGTACTTCCTGGGCTGTGGGTCGTATCATGGTGTCTTAATCTGGTTGAACTTCATGTATTTTATAGGAAAGATGCAAATTGTCTGTGAATCATTTTCAGTATCGTAGCAGCCGAAGTCATTACTGAGTAAGTTCTGCTTCAGTCATTTTCTGCATAATGGAAGTTTCACTGTTCAGCTGTCTTTACATGTTACCTATAAAATGAATACAGTGATAATCACTTTTCTCCATTTCTTATTGGAAATGATACTTTGATCCGTATGATCAAACTGTGGAGAGCACAGGCATCATGTGAGCTTATAAACATGGAGACGAGCTGAGCTGTGCTCATTCAACTTAAAAAAGAACATGAAACAATCCATAACTCTTCAAACATGAGCTTCAACAATCCATCAGCATCCAAAACAACACTTACACTCAGAACAAGTTTCTTTTCTGTTCACTTTGTAAAATGTCTTTTACTTTGTGAGCAAGAGTCCAAAAACTTCCTCAGACTGTCAGCAGATTTTCACAGAGTCGTCCCAACTAGTAGAAAAGCACCAAAGCTTTCAGCTTCTCCAGTGATCTCCACCTGTACAGACACACATGGAGGTTTCCAGCACTCATTAATACATTTGGCCCTCTGACTATTAGGACAAATAATTCATTTAGGTTTGATGAACGTCGGCCTAAATCCACCTCCCACCACCAGGAACTGAATAAGCAGTTATAGATGTAAATACATCTGTTTCATTATCATCTGGAGACCCAAAAAGTCGAATGTACAGAGCTAAAATCATGTGTTTGATTTTTGGCTTTTACAAACAAGCCATTACTACCACACTTACTGGCCACTTCATTAGGTCCACCTTGTTAGTAATGGGCTGGAGCCCTTTTCCTTCAGAGCTGCTTCATTCTTTGTAGTATAGTTTTAACAAGGAGACATTTTCACCATGTTAACATGATCGTGTTACACAGTTACTGCACACGTGTCATCTCCACATCCATGATGCAAATATCCACTTCCACCACAGCCACAGCTGCTCTATTGGATCCAGACTTGGTGGATTTGAATCCAGTGAAGTGATTTTCATGTTTGAAGAACTGCTTTGAGATGATGTCAGATTTGCTTCTCCTGCTAGAAACATCCACACCAACCAGGTGTTTCCACACAGAGAGCTGCTGCTCACTGGACAGCTTCTCTTCTTTGGACCATTGTCAGTAAACCCTGGAGGAGGCTGTGGTCAAATCCCAGCACATCAGAACAACCGAGCCCTGTTCACAGTCATTTAAATGAGCTTTCTTACAAGGATCCATGTGCAAGTGACATGAAACTGCAACAGTTTTACAAGCTGTGTTACAAAATGAATGTCACAGAGCAAACTTAGATATAACACTATAAGTCTTTCCTCTTTGTTTCCTTCGTGCAGCTTTAATGATCTCTGGTTACTGTGGGCCCATTAAAAAGTGTGGACGTGTCATTTCCACAGAATATTTTACAGACAGTAAGATAGAAGCATAACTTCATAAATATAGTGTTTTAAATGCACATGCTGCAGCTCACAGTGATGCTGCTGTGTGACAGGGTTGTGTTGTTCACACTGTCATACTTGGTTGTCTTGGCGACAGACTTTCTGGTATCTTTTCATAATAACTTGTACCTGTCGCCTCCTGTCTTTGTGTCATGTCTCCATCATCACAGCCTCACTAGGCTGTAAAGCTTCATATTGACTTTAGCTGCTGTCCTCCTGTCACAGATCACACCTGATACATGTGTGCACCCACTCCATCCTGCCTGTACTGTCACTTCACCTCTTTTGGACTTTGCTGCTTTGTATGGAGGACTTCATGTATTTAAACTGATCTACCATCACCACCTCGACTCCTTCATCTTCACTGTCGTATCTGCAGCTTCTTCACACACATGTATTCTGTCTTTCCTTCCTCTTCTCTTCAGAGCATACCTCCACCTCTCCAGGCTCTCCTCCACCCACCTGCTTCCTGCTCTCACTACAGATCACAATGTCCTCAGCAAACAGAGCTGCTGAGACTCCTGCCTGAGCTCATCTGCCAGCCTGTCCATCAGCACTGCTAACAAGAAGGGGCTTAGAGTGGATTTCTGATGTAATCCCAGCCCCAGCAGGAACCCATCTTTCCTGCTGCTGCAAACCTTCCCACTGTCTCTCTGTCCTCATACATGTACTGCACCAACCATTGTTTGCATGCACACAGAAACAGTGCAGCTCCTCCTGACCTTCTCTGTACATCTGAAGTGCTTGTTCTTGTCATGAAGCCATCCTGCTGCTCACACGTCACTCTTCCACCTTCTCAACACACTCTTTACATGTCAGTACATTTACACCTCTATCTGTCATCACACTAACCTGCTGTAAATCCTTTCAGCTGGAGCTTCTTTGTAGACACTTCCCTACATTGCAGCCTGATTACAATGCAGACAGTCGGCTACAGTGTGGCTGGATTTCCTTTCTTAGCGTCCTTTGCTATAAAATACCAGGATGTTAGGCTGAGGCTGAGTCGCTCCATAATATGAGCCGCGGCCCGGAAAGTACAAAGATGGAATATTGTTTGTTGTTCTGGGAATTTCCCATGAAATAACCCAGCACTTAAAATGACTGACGCTGTACTTAAATGTACTTACAGTGTAATTATTTTATTCTTTCTGTACAAACCTACTTGTTACACAAACTTACAGGTAACTACAGGCTACTTGTGCCTTATTTGCAGGTCGTGTTATAAAGTGTTACTGAAACAGCTGCTGACCAAAGTGATGCACATTTAAATGAGTCAAAGTCCTGAAATAATTCAACAGATTAAAACCAAAACATAAAATGAGAAACCATGAGTGAAACAAACAGGATGGTGGTGCTGATCATTGTTGCCTCACAGCAACAAGTTCCTGAGGTCATTTCCACCACCTGAGTGGGGCCTTTCCCCGACACTCCTCTCTGTGTGCTGTGAGTGTCTCTCTGTGTTAGCTGGGATAAGGAGAAGAGGAAGAGGATGGAGGCTGTTGAAGGTCTCTAATGTTGTGTTTTGTTCCACAGTTTAGGAGCAGCTGCAAAGCCCTGATCTCCTCTGTGTTTGAACCTGATCTGGAGACAGTGAGAACCAATAACTGAGGGCAAAATAAGGACACTCAAACTAAAAGCATCTACAGGGACGACTTTATGTTAAAAACACCAAACCATGAAGCACTGGTGCAGCTGACTCACACAGACTCTCCTCCACACTGTCCTCAGTTATAAAGTGCTTTACAAACCCAAACATTATGACTAACAGCTGGATTTTCCTGTTTCAGTGCAGCGAACTAACAATGAGCAACAAGGCCTCACGTAACATCAGTCAGTGAGAGTTTCACTGTTTCAGCAGCTCTGTTCACTCACACTTATTAATATTAATGCTCATTACAAATGTTACAGCAGCTGATCCACAAATCTTTGTCTGTGTTAATAAAGTTGGATCAGTTCAAATAGTTTGTTGCTCTGCACTTGAAAGCAGCAGTTTTCTAATGCACCACCTTCATGTTTCCTTCATATTTGAATCCCCTGTAGATACTGACAGGTAACCATGTCACACAGAGCTCAAGCCTTTGAATCCAGCTGTGATTGTTGATTTTCTATTGAATGGACTTTTTCAAATCCAGCTGTAGGCCTGTGTTTGTGAGCTCATTAACAGCTGTTTATTTAGAGATACGTGGTCCTCACAGGACAGCCACTACAAACATGTGATTTTATAGAATATGATGCATTACTGCAGATTCAACACAATAGAAAGGATTTGAAATGAGCTCAGCCTTAAACATGTGCAGCAGTAATATTGATCCATAGACACTGATGGGAACATTTTTCTGCACAATAAGTACTTTGACTTTTCAGACTTTATGTCCAATTTGCCAGTACTGCAGTTTTGTGTGTAGTGAGGTGTTTTCATGGTGTTTTATTGGTGCTTTTACTAAAGGAAGGCTTCTATCAAATTCTTCCAAATGTTGTCAAACTGAGCTGTGTGATGAAGTGAGTGTGACAGAAACACTCAGACTGTGTTTCTCTGCTTCATCAAGTCAAATCTGGTCCTCAGAGACTGAATAAAGTCCTGTCCCACTAACAGCAGCTCCAACAGTCTGTTCACTGCTTTCTTCCTGTCAGTCTTCATCTTTCTGCTGCGTCTCCTCTTCACACTGACCACTTTCTATCTAACAGTGAGCTCCCAGTGAAGCAGCAGCATTCAGCCTGTTAGAGTCAACACAAATGTCTCCATCCAAGCTCATGTTGTGCTTTGTTGTCCTCTCAGTCCCCCAGGTGGAGGTGGATTCAGGGGTGGAGTCTGTCCAGCTGCCCTTCAACACCACACTTCACCTGCCTGAAGACGCTAAAGTGGAGTGGATGGAGAACAAATACGACAGGAAGGTCCACGTGTATGAGAACGGCTCTGACCAGCCTGAAGAACAGCACCAGGTGTTCAGAGACAGAACGAAGATGAATGAAGACCTGCTGAAAACCGGAGACCTCAGTCTGACCCTGAAATACCCCACAGATGATGACAGCCACACCTACACCTGCACCGTCTACAGCAGGGAGGGAAACATCCTGCTGAAGAGAAAGGTGGAGCTGAAAGTCAGAGGTCAGTGCTATAGATACAGGTCAAAGGTCAGAGGTCATGTAGGAGTTTATTCTCTAAAAGCTTTTAGTTTGAATCTATTTTCAGTTCATTCAAATAAAATCAATTCTTTGATGTTTTGATGTAAAAGCCAAAAATGTCAGGCGGAGCAACTGTGTGTTTAAATGAACAGACTAAGAAGACCATTAAAAATGATCCTGACTTCAAAATAAAAGCCTCTGGCATGATTTGAGTTTGGATCAAATCAATAGTTTTGTTAGTTTAGTCCAAATCAATGTAAATGTATAAATATCAATAGTTTTAAAGCTGCTGAGATCATTCAAACACTTTGATCCAGTCATTTGGATGTTGTCACATGTCAGGGTGGAGCAGCCATAAATATGAGGCTTTTATTGTGAAAATGATGAGTGTGATGATCCAGAGGAGCCCATGGGGTGTTTGTGGCTGGATGCAAAGGTTTGTAGCTCTCCTTGTAAAGAGAAACAGCTTGAAGCTACAGAGGAGCGTCTGCAGAAGAAGACAGGGGAAAGAGGAAGAAGCTGAGGCCGCTGGAGAAAAGACAGGAAAAGAAAATCAGCTTTATTTGTTGGAGGCCGTTTGTTCATCACACTGAAATATTCCCACTTTAGAGACATGAAACAAAGTGAAGTGTGGATTGATGTTTGTCTCAATGATTTGGGCCCTGGAATCATTTCTTCATCTCCCACTTTAAGACATATTAATGTCAGCCTCACATGTCCCACAGTGGACAGATTTCTATTTCTAGATTGATATTTGGAGGATTTTCATGTGTTTATCTAAACTGGATGAAAGCAGCTGTGAGTCACTCCAGCAGCTCTACACCTGTGCCAACAACCAACCAACACCTGGGTGGAGTCCCACCTGAAGCCGCTGGAGAAAAAATAAATGATCAGATAGAAACACATCAGCTCAAAGCCTGGAGTTCATACTGAAGCCTACAGTTATGTGTAGGCCAACAGCACGCTGTTTGAAAATAATGAATTATTAATCTTTTAAACAGACAATTTGCACATTAATGATCAAGAACTGACCTCACGGGCCATTGTTGCTAGCTTCAGTTATTGTGCAAATGCATTGTTTATAAAATTGGGGAAACCTGCAGTCATCTGAAACTGAAGAGGTCACTTAGATGAGTGACCGAAACATTTCTCCCACTGAAAATGCTACGTCCAGATGAATAGAATCAATCTTATGAATTCACACATGAACAGTTTTCTGCAGCGTTCCTCTCGGCCTTATTTGCAGCTCCACTCTTGTTTTTGCTCTAATAATTATTTCTCTCCATGAGCTGTTTCTCTGCCTGAAGGAGGCGCCACTCCATCGCTTCATTTAGTGCAGAACAAGAGTCACATGATGCTGCTCTGTCAACACCAATCACACTTTGTACAGCTCATGTTGTGTTTGTTGTCCTCTCAGTCTGTCAGGTGGAGGTGGAGGAGGGGGCGGAGTCTGTCCAGCTGCCCTTTACAACCACACAAAACCTGCCTGAAGCTACTAAAGTGGAGTGGATGAATAACACATACAACAGGAAGGTCCACCTGTATATGAACGGCTCTGACCAGCCTGACAAACAGCACCAGGTTTACAGAGACCGAACGAAGATGAATGAAGACCTGCTGAAAACTGGAGACCTCAGTCTGACCCTGAAACACCCCACAGATGGAGACAGTGGGAGATATGGATGTGGTGTCTACAGCGGGAACTTCTGCTTCAGAGCAATAAACCTGGAGCTCAAAGTCAAAGGTGTGTGTGTGTGTGTGTGTGTGTGTGTGTGTGTGTGTGTGTGTGTGTGTGTGTGTGTGTGTGTGTGTGTGTCTCTCTGACTGTCTTGTGTCTCCTCTGCAGGGAGAGTTCAGGTCCAGGATCAAACAGGGGACATCAGGAACAGAAGCAGCTCCATTGATCCGACTCCTCTGATGGCTGATCAATCAGTTTGATCTGTGTGTTCTTTGATTATTGATCAGTGATGTCAGAGTGGAGTCAGTGTGATGTTGTTGTTGTGTGTTTGAGACTTTTAGTGTCCATGAAAGTCTCTGCTGCCGTAGATCCTCTGAACTGTGACAGAGGTCTCACTCTGGAGGAAACTCTCAGCACTTTCCAGCAGCTCCTCCATCATGGAGGACGTTCCCTCACTGTAACAGGTGGAGGAGAGAGGAGAGGAAGCACAGGTGGATCCTCTGAGGAAGAGGATCCACCTCATTTCAACTTCCCGATGAAAGTGTCGCTTTGAAGTCAAAATCTGAATCCAAGACTGAGCTGTGTTTTTGTTTCTGCAAAGTTCTTCCACAAACTCAGGTTTTCAAACAGCTGTGACAGCTGCCTCTGTGTGTCAGTAAGTCTTTGAGCTTCTTTATCATAATATCAGCAGCCTTAAAAATAAAGACGGACTGATGTGGACGATTATCAGTAATCAATGAGACCGATCACTGATATCTGGAGCTGACACAGATTTAGAAACAAATCAAATCCAGCAAAGAAAATGTATTTTTCTGTTGTGGCAGAAACGGTTGGTTTCAAATATCTGATGATGTTTAAGTTCATGCAGCTGTTACACATCTGTACTCACAGCCAGCTGTAGTGCTCAGGCCTGCTTAGCCTCTAATCTGCTGGCAGAGAGCTAATAATCTACTAATAATCTCACTCATACGTTACAGGATGGCTGACAGTGAACATCACAGCAGTTGTGTTACTGAGGTATAACAGGGCAGCACTAACCATGAATGTGCATCAGACCAACTCACCAGAGGAGTTTGTGTGATCACAATAACTCCTGGACACAGCTTCAAAGTGACTCCTCACTCTGACAGCACATTACACTCATCAGTTTCACTCACACACATTTTATAAACTCATCATAACTACTTTGAAACAAAGTTCCAGCACACAGAGGAAAATCCACAGCTGCAGTGTGTGGCTGCCACGCCCACATCAACATCACCGTGGCGTGTTCACTGACCATTAAACAGTAGGAAATGTCACTCAGCAATGAGACCTGGGTCACGCTGACATCATGGTTGTGTTCTGTGTCCATATGAGTTTGAATCTGCTTCAGTGAGGAGAACATCACAGTCCACGCTTCCTTCAAACAGTCCACAGACCCGTCAGGTCTGAGCGTCGGGGACATTTCACGCTTTTTGAAATCAGCTCTCAGGATTACAGCAGCTCATGGATGTCATCAGTTTCCTGTTCTGGTGAGTTCACAGCAAACAAAGTTCCTCCTCGTGTTCCTCTGTCAATCCAGTCGTGCTGGAATATTTGACAATATTCCCACAGTAATGATGTCATTTCTACAGGAATTGGTTTTATAGAAAAATCCTGATATCTGACAGCTCATGGGAAGGACCAAAGGGAGGAGGCCAGATATGATAGCTGAGCAAAAATGTTCTATAACAAAAGTAAAATAAGCAAACTCATGTAGCTCAGTGAAGTCAGCGGGATGTGCAGTGTCTGGATCTGTGACATGGACTGAAAGAAACCATAACACAAACCAAACAGCCAAAATCAAACTCCAAGTAGAGACAGAAATCCTGCTGCCACCATTCATTTCTGTTTGGAAGCAGACATAAAGTCCTCGTGCTGTCAAATCCAGAACCACTCGAGCCTTTTGGAGCCGTTTACATCTGTGAAAAAGGTGGAAACATGTCAAACATGTGAGGAAGAACCAGCAGCAGCTCACACGTTTACCACAACCACACACAGTCCTCTGAGAGCAGCGTGGCCTCCATCTTTGAAACAAAGTTCACAGTGAAAATCAAACAAACTCGCTGATTGATTATTGATTGATTTTCAGAGATGATGTCAGATCGGGGCTGCTCAGGGTGCTGTGGCTGTAAAACGCCAATCATATCCACTCAGAGAGCCTAACTAAGCCCCGCCCCTCTTCATACACCTTTTCATAGAGGACACACACACTGATGCAGGAACAGATGGATGCACATGAAAGCTTCACACACTCCTGATGAGTGAGGACACACACACTCACAACATGAGCAGCCAGCAGGCTTTAAATGCTCAGTGTGAAGAAGTTTCCACACTTACCTTAATATCATCAAGCAGCCTTCTTCTTCTACTGGTTCCCACAGTTCCCAGTGTTAATAAATGCACAGCCACATGTGCTCTCTGTCATCAGCTACAGATCTGAGATCAGTAGCTTGTCCACTGTAGGCTTTATCTTTTCCATGTAACTGTGCTGCTTCACAGAGAGGGAGAACTGCAGCGCTTTGTTTGCTTGTGAACAATATGTGCATGTTAAATATGAACAGCTGCTCCAGCATGTGTTAGTGTGACAGACTGAAATGTTGCTCCTTTTAAAAGCTTTCTGCAGGAACTTCATTTGAACAGGCAGGAATTAGTTGTTCAATAAAGGCATGAATTGGACCTTAAAGGTGTGTCGATACCAACGCTGGTATTGGTGTCGGATCAATACTAGTGTGATGGGACTGAGACTTTGTTTCTATGCTCTAAGTTCATTATACAGACACTGGACTGTGTTACATCAATATTTTGGGGAAAAACAAAGTAGGTCAAACATGCACAATGAAAACTGTCTGAAGCTTTTGGTGTGACTATCACACCTATTTTATTTGTAGCCTGCAGCACATTGTGTTTTACTGAGACGCACATTTATATTCAAGGTGTCCAAAAAGCTCAAAGCTGTGTTTTTATTGTGTTAACTAATTATTGCAGAATGTGAACATCACAGTGATTTAGTGTCATTAAAATGTGTTCAGAACATTGATGATGGTTCATCTCATAAATGCTGACACACTGCTCTCCCCACATATACATACATATACTGCCATTAGAAGTGACACAGAGCAGTGTTAGTATTGATATGAGCAACACTGCTCATGGATTTACTTGGTAGTGCACAGCACTGCTGGCCTTTCATCACAACTTGGTCCTTTGATACAGCGAGTTCAAAAAGTTGTTGAATGGACTCATTTCATGTCAGTGATTGTAAAGATTGTTTTTCTTCTTTCAGCCCTTAGAACTGCAGATATTTGTGTTGATGTTCTTTCCACACAGATGATCCTTCTGCTCAGCCCTGCTGTGTCAAACCAAACAGCTCGTCCACTTACAGAAACACAAACAGCAAAAACAAAGAGTTGATCTTTATTAACCTTGGAGCAGATTCCAGTCATGAGACATTCTGCTGAGTTCATTTGGTAAAACTCCTCCCAGCAGCTTATAGAGACCTTTTCTAGTGGAAGTTCAAGATTTGCTGTCATTGCAGTTTGTCTGATGCACATCACGTCATGGCTGCCTGCGGCTAAATCTGCACACCTTCTTTCTGCGAGTGCTGAAGACACGAGTGCATTTACAGCAATATTTGTTAGCCTGCAACAAACAGCTCCAACCACAGTAACAAATGTGTGACATCAATGATTCATTGTTCAGCTGCTCAATGTTCAACCGTTTATTTGAACTAAACGTGACGCTCCCCATGTTCTTCTCTAATTGTCTTCTATGTCCTCCCTCCTCATCCAAGCCGTGCCAGCCCACAGACCATAATCAGCCCACACACTGAACTCACACATGAAACTCCACCTGACGTGGTTTTACATCAGCATCAGCAGATTGGACGCAGCTTTGTGTTCATCTGTAAATCAGCATCTCCCTGGAATCGTTTGATTCCTGTGGATTAAAGGCAGACAGTAAACTGAGCTTCCAGGCATGTAGGCAGCTACAGTAGTAATGCTGCACTAGACAGCACGTCCTCGCCCATTAGCAGGCATCATCTTTACATTTGATTTTATAAAAACAAATCATGAATTAAATCCAAACTGAACAGCTGCAGACTCATGAAAGGATTTGCAGTTTTGGTTTTTTCCCTTTGAGCTTCATTTCAGGTGGAGTCATTCTGGATTCTGAGTGTGTCCCAAAGGCCACAAGGATCCTCCAGGATAGAGGTACAGACTGCACTCCGGGACAGAGGAGCAAGGAAACATGTTGCTCTTCATAACTTGATGTCAGAGCTTTGAACTAGTTTGGGATTCAGCTCCATCCTGTATCTCTGTGAAACCTGACCTGTGTGGCTTTTGTCCCTCTGTGAGAAACATGCACATTATAAAGCCGACACATTCATTCAGTTTACTCTTTCATTCTAAAGTGAAAGTGACTGTGTGAGCTTTCTATACAAAGATGTGTAGTTGTGTTTACTTGACTTCAGTTTCAGTCAGAATTAAAGAGACTAATTGTGTTTAAGAGAGGAGGCAGAGACACCATTGATGTCACAGTTCCAACTACTCACACCAATCACATTCAGTCCAGTTCATGTGGACAATAATTAGATGTTGTAAAAGCAGAATGTGAGTCTGCATTTAAATCAATAATGAGTTCAGAGTTATTTTTCAGGCCGACCACAGTTATTCTATAACATGCTGGTAAAAGGAGCCTGTATATTTGATGGATCTGCTTGAATGCAGAAGTTTGTGAAAAGTTCCTCCAGTGATTCTCTGCAGTTACCTTGAGTGGGTCCAGTCCAGCTCCAGTTCCATCATGACCATTGTACAACATCTGTTGCAGCTGCATGCATAAACCAATAACAGCTAATACATTGTTGAAAACGTGTCTCTGTCCTTGGAGCAGATGTCTGTTCATGCAGGGTTTTACTGCTGGTTTCTTATTCCACCTTATTACCCACTCTGATACATGACTGAGTGCCCATGTGCATCAGTGGGTCTGGGCTGCTTCTCACAACAAGAGATTTAAGAAGAGTCTTCCTTTAACTAGGAAGTGATCCACAGGTGGCCTAACACATGGAGACAGACGAGCATTGGCACATTTAGACTCAGCAAATAATCCACGCAGACGTGGGAGAACATGCAGACTTCTCACAGAAAGGCCCGACGGTGGGTTCAAACCCGTCGGCTCACACGGAGAAAATCTTCCCTTATTACCCGCCGACTCAGCAGATTTGTGTCTCTACAGCTTTGTGTTCTTCTTCAAAATGAAATTCAAATGGAGGGTTTTGTTTGACACCAGAGATCAGAGATGCCCCACAGACCAACACATGAAGTACTTTCTATTTGTGGATTAGAAGGAGAAATATATCTGTATTATCAGTTTATTATAATCTACCTGAATCAGTGTTTGGGATCAGATTTCTGTGTGGCCTGGTTCACTCACTTCATCATCATTTTAACATCATTTTCTATTGACTTTGACTGTATAGAAATGATGCACACTTAACCTCCGTCTGTAGATTTCTTTGGTTAGTAGACACCTGCCTTTGTTCGCTCTAGAGTGGATATTATAATATGATTCCTGACTGGTCTCTACTCTGTGTGGGTCATGTCTAAACCCTGGGCTTCAGACTTGGGGCAGAGCTCCCTACAGCCATGTTAAAGAGCTGGAAAAGCTTCAACGTTGTGGAATTGACTGGCAGAGCTTACAGGCTCATAAAGGTTCAGCTGTGATTTACAGGAAGCACTTATTTGATCTTTGTAAGTCTTTAAATCAAAATCATGGAAACTTCCTCCTCCAGTGACAAACATCACAGTTTCATGTCTGACCGCTCACGGCACTTTTACACTTTTGTAGCCTTTTAGGCACGACTGCAAAACTTTGGACATTTCCATAAATGTGAGAAGACATTAAAGACCTCGGGGAGTGATGCTCCCTTTATTGGATTTTGGCTCATGTCCTTGCAGTTTCTCACATTACAAATATCTTTGTTGTCTTCTGTGTTTCACTTCAATGATGTTCTCTCAAGGGCAGCAACATGTCTGCCATGTTTCTGCAAACAGACCAAAAGAACAGTAATAATTAGGATTATTAGCCAATCGCTGCCTCTTCCTGTTTATCACAATGTTACCGTTATTTAGAAAATAGCTGTTGGTGAACAGACGAGATCAAACTTTCCTCTAATCAGCGATGTTTGATAGTGCTCTATGTTGAGGCTCATAATGACACTGGCACAGTGACTCGTGCTGTTTAATAAGCTGTCAACAAACTAAAGTGTGAAACATGTCTTATCTTTGTATGTGGCACACCAAGGGCTTTATTTACATATCCGGCTTCTTGACTAAACTGAGAGCATCATGTTTCCCATTTCTGTGGTATTTTAACGTTTCAAACACCAAACAGGCTCAGAGGACAACAAATCACATCTGATCCCTTTGAAATGTCCTCAGATGTCACAGGATGGCATTAAAAGTCTTCACTGATGCTGCTGAATGTCTTTATGTGAGCACTGATGTCCACCAGCAGAGGGCGCCCTCGCCCTGCTACAGAGATGCATTTAAGGCCGTCCACAAAGGTTTGTTGGACTGGGAGAAACGTGCTGAGAACCAAAGAGCTCCAGTAACAGACTCTTAGTGTTGGACTGAAGCTGATCAGACCATCACAGAGAGCCTGTGGGGGACCGCTGACCTCTCAGCTTTGTGAAACACAGACGTTTCCTTCAAACACTCACAGAAGTCAGAGTCAGTTTATTATTTTAATCTGTTTCAGTTACACTTTGTTCAGGTTCAGGCAGCAGAACTACTCGGCTAGATTTAGGTTAGTTTAATAAAGTTTGTGGTTAAAGTCGACTCTTCCTCAGGTCAAATCTATGAGTTAGTGCAGTTTGTTCTTTAGTATAAACCATTTTCTGGTTCCGGGTTGCTGCTCGTGCGGTCGACCGGCCAGTCAGCTGCACAGTTTTGCGTTCTTTTTCTAACTTTAATGCTCTTTTCGTTGTTGTATTTCGCCGTCTACTCAGTATATTTGTATCCTTTTCCTTTTCCTAATCCCTCATCCAGCTGCAGCTCCAGGAAAGTATCCTCAACCTACAAGGATGTTTCGAAGCCACTGACTGGCTCAGCTTTCTCCCTCTGATGACATCGACGAGCAAGTCAACACAGTGACATCATGCATCTCCTTCTGTGTTGACAACATTATCCCCTCAAAAACAGTCTCCATCTACCCCAACAACAAACCCTGGATCACCCAGGAGCTCAAGGAAATCCTTAATTTAAAAAAAAAAAAAAAAAAAAAAAAAAAAAAGGATTTTCTTCACCAGCTCTGCACTGGATAAAAAAGGAGGTCAACAGGGACGCCAAGAGGGCCATAAAAACTGCTAAACTGGTGTATAAAAACACAATTGAAAAAAAAAATTCACCACAGGGGACCTCTGCTCAGCCTGGCAGGGCCTCAAACCATGGCCTCTGTGAATACTGCAGTCATCCCCCCCCCCAGAACAATCCAGTTGGAGAGCAGCAACCCCTCCTCCCTCCCTGACGACCTCAGCGTTTTCTACACCAGGTTTGAGACGGACAACATCGGCCAGCTTGAGGAGTCCAGATCCTCACTCAAACCTGGCAGCTCTGCAGTCACATTCAGGACTGAGGATGTGGTGAGAGCCCTCAGGAGGACCAGGGAGAGGAGCTCACCTGGCCCTGACAACATCAGCAGTCGAGTTCTGAGGCACTGTGCAGGGCAACTAGGAAGTGTGACAGTCACACCATCCCCCAGCTGTGGAAACACTCCACAGTCATCCCCACCCCCAAAAGAAACAACCCAAAGTCTCTGAATGATCTTCGTCCTGTGGCCCTCACCTCCCTGGTGATGAAGGCCATGGAGAAGATCATAAAACAGCACATCATAAGACCAACTGACCCCCTGATGGACCCACTCCAGTTTGCTTATGCACGCAGAGGTGTCGATGATGCCAAAATCTTCATCTTGGACTCCATCCACAAACATCCGGAGCTCCCTGACTCCTCCGCCAGACTTCTGTTTGCTGATTTCTCATTAGCGCTCAACACTTTGCAGCCTCATATCCTGGCCACTAAACTTTCCTCCCGATTTCACCTGGATGATCAGCTAATCCTGTGAATGTTGGACTTTTGACCAACAGGTGTTATGGCAAATGCAGATGGACCCAGGGAGCAGAACGCACGGAGGCAGAGTTGCGGTGAAGACAGTTTATTTACAGTGATGGGGAGGTATTTACAAGGACAAAGTATATACAACAGCATATGAATGGGGGTGCGGAGCCAGGACGTGCAGGTGACGGAAACACACACAGGTAGTGCACTCGATCTAAAAAAAAAGGGAGAGGGACGTGAGAATTAGGAGGGTCTTGCCCGATAACCGAGAAAAGCTTAAAGTAAACTTTACAGAGAGTTGGAGAGCTTACTTGGTACTGTTTATTGCCAAAACCTCCAGACGGAAAACAAACCAGACGAGGCGAAATCCTGGGGAGGAAACAAAACTCCTTACAGTCACCAGAAATAATCCAACGGCTCCAGTAGGCAGGGGCAGAATTACAGACTCTCCAAAAACGTCAATACTCCGACACTAGTCTTCTGTCAGGTAGCTCCTAAAGAACACTTCTGAAGAATGCAGCTGATGAGTAACAGGTGTGCCAGGTTCAGTGACTCACTGCCCCGCCTACCTATACAAAAGGGGAGGCACCAAAAAAACACAGACAAAAACACCACATAACCAGAAACCAACTCCTAACAACAGGACTCGGAAAGTTCGGGTCAACAACTCTCTTCCCGGTCTTCGTTCCACCTCCACTGGCTCCCCCCAGGGCTGTGTGCTCTCCCCTCTGCTCTTCATCCTCTACACCGATGACTGCAGATCCACACAGCCCAACTGTCACCTGGTTAAATATGCTGACGACACAGTTCTCCTGTCACTGCTGTCAGGCCCCTCACAACACCACGGGCCCACTCTGCAGGAGTTTGTAGAGTGGTGTGACAGCTCCAAACTTGAACTGAACGTAAGCCAAAGAGATGATGGTTACTGTGGTCGCTAATTTTGAAGCCTTCCTGATAACCTTCTCCCACCAACGATGTGGAGATCCAACCCTTTTAGATCCAATTAAAATCAGGACACTCAAAAAGATGCTCTGGAAAAGAGTAGAATTCTTGGAACAGAGTTTAATACACTGAATCATATGAACAGCAGGAAAAATACATACAGACATTTAGCAAGAGAATTACATAGCAGAAAGCAAGCAAAGCAAAACCCCGGGGTGTACAGCCTTAAGCACAGACAGCAGAGCAACACAGAGACAGACAGAGAGAAACAGCAGAGGGGAAAAAGTGCTGGGGTGTCCTCTGGTCCCCTAATATAGGGACCAGTATCCCCGCCCCCTGCTGCTGGGTAACTTTCCCAAACACAGGTGCAGGGGTCAGGCAGCGGCCAAGGTCTTGGCCAAAGGCCAGTCAGGACTCTGAGTACCCTTTGGCTTTGGCTTATTACCAGTGTTGGGACTAACGCGTTATTAAGTAACGCGTTACAGTAACTACGTTATTATTGTGGTAACGAGCACGGTAACTAGTTATTATGCCAAAACCAGGAACGCGTTACTCGTTACTGGGATTTAGATAGGCTCGTTACTCGTTACTTCGTGTGGTGGATATCGCGGAGCTTCCACAGATTCAATAACATTAGCAAGTGGTGGAAGCCAGCAGATGGATGAAGGAAAAGGGAGGCAAGAGGAGAGACCCGAAGCCGCCGGTCCGCGTGTCAATTGAACTGAACTTCAGGTAAGAAGTTATGACCTGCAGTCTATCCGGGTCAGATATAAACCAAGTTTAGGTGGAGTTTATTTTCGTTATGCTAACTTTTTGGTACTGCGCGCTAGCTAGCATGACGGAGTTTCTATACAGCTGGGTGGGTGCTATGTTACTGATGTTGAACTTTATTTTGTTCATACGGTTAATTATTAGAGTTGCCAACCGTCCTGTAAAAAACAGAATCGTCTGGTATTCAGAGAAAACATTACGCGTTTCGTACTGAGGTGAAAAGGAACACAGTTTGTCCCGGACTTCAGTTACAATGAAAAAGACACAAAGCTGAAGCTGCACACCCAGATAGCAAGAGGACATTGAATCTATGTTGATTTTTCATCCGAACCGTCGTATATGGTCGGGGTTGAAATGCCAATGTTGTAACAACATTGAAATACTGTGGTAAACCGACGGTCTTACTATAGAGACGTTGTAACGATGTTGATTCACCGTTGTTTTTTTGTTATTGATATTTGATCTATTTATAGTCGACCAGGTGACAACAACAACGTCGAGAAAACGTCTATTTATAGTTGACGATCATTCGGCTCCGGTCACCATCAAAAACCATCGATTTGTAGTTGAGCATTAAATTGCATTGCAACTGATCGGGTATAAAGTACCAGAGAAAGTAGATTTATTGTTCATTTGTTATCAATGACTTGGTCTAGTTCACCAGCTTTAAAAAAATCGTGTCTACGTGCAATTTATGTATAGTTGACCAAAATTAAAGCAGCGATCACTTGGACTATTCCGCAGCACCCTCTCACATTGGTACATCCCCAGGTATTCATTGTCTTCTACAGTAGAGCGGGACATTTGATTTACTCTCAGCGGAATTGACCGGAGAAGGCATCAGTTCATGCACTGCACTGGCCTGCACCACGATTAGTATAAGGTAAGAATGAATGATTTTTTTTCCTACTCGTTATTTCCATGTTTGCATTTGAATAACAGTAAAAACTCGTTAATGTTGTACATTAACGAGTTTTTTACTGTTATTCTGACGAAAATTGTGTCTACTTCTTACAATCCGGCAACAAATAAACTGCACTGCGAACAAAGTATATCAACAAAGAAAACATTTTCGTTTCATAATTTCTTCGTTATATTCCCTTACAAAGCTAGCTTTAACGCTTCCAGGTTTCCTTTGTTCTTGCCGTCGCCTCGGCGCTTGACCCAGACTTTCGCTCTGTAGTTGCTTAGTACTACAAAAAATTCTAAATCTGTGATATATGATTGATAAACATAAAGTTAACTGTATAAACGTGTTCAATGACTTTGTTACATTTGATGATTGGAGAGTACTCGCTTCAATTCGCACACGAAAACTTTAGACTCAGTTTGAATGCTCACGCAGCATGCCCATGTGACTGTACGTTGCACGCTGACCTAACTTTACGTTGCGCGGCGTACATGACTTTCCGTTTGTGCCTTGAATAATGAATAAGGCTACGTCCACACGTACCAGCGTATTTTTGAAACCGCTGATTTTTCTGCGCGTTTGCACCTTTTGTCCACACGTAATGTATGTCTGGCCGTACATTGTGTTTGTAGTTCAGGCACATTTCACGAAGCAGAACGCGGTCTTCAGAGATATCCACGTGAGCGGCTGTGATCGTCTGACCTTCAGTCCGAAGAAGAAACCCAGACCAGTCTTAAAAGAAAGCACAAGTAAAACCCTTTTATTCACAAACATATCTTTGATTGTTAAGAATTTATGATCTTGTCTTTTATACATATCTGTGGTGCTTGCATACTGCAATATCACCACATAATATAGTCCAAAAAGTGGAAGTTTGTAAACTTTTAAAAATGCAAAGTCGTGTACACTTGTGCACTTCAAAAATTCATTGTATACTGTACCTTCTTGCACGTCTCTGTTTCCTGTGTGTGTTGTTAGAAATCAAACTAACTTTAGGAAACAATATGCCAAAAGCATATTTACAATTACTTAAGACCGTTTTTAATTTCTTTTCTTTAGACCAAATGCCCTGTACACATATACGGACTCAGAGGATGAGCAGCCTACAAAAAAACGGTTTCCCCAGGCCCCTCGGTGAAAATACCAGGTAATAAAATACTGTCTAGTGTCTGTGTACATATCTGTGTCTGACACGAGGAAACGTTTTGACAAGTTGTCTGTATTCTTAAATACTTAAAAAATTATCTTTTTCTAAACAGCCCTCATCACTCCGCAGTCTGCCCCCCAGCCCACTGATAGCAACCATCATAATGCCCCACCCAGCTTCCGGCACCTTTCGCCACTCCGGCACAAACCGACACAGCTTTGCGATCTCGCCAGCATGCAGAGTCTGATGTCTTCCCTATAGATGGTATGCTTTTAAAAAAAGCTTTAAAGCTGCATCACAATGTCATTGTACTCTTATCTAAAAAAAAAAACCCAATTTATACTCCTGAATGTCATCTTGTTGTGATTTTTTTTTTTTTTTTAGATTCAGAGACTCTGTGAGGCCACTATTACAAGGCAAGTTTGAAAATCTTGGAATTTCACAGTTTACATGGTATAACAAATATATGTGACAGGCAAAACTAGTAAACACTTTTAGCAGTTACAAGAACTAACAAATGAATATCCAACAAAGGGAATAGAAATACATTGTACTGCCAATACTTTGGTTTATTCTTTGTATGACTTGAAAATCAGGCTTTAGGGAAAACTAAATGACATGTTTCTATCATCAATTACATGAAGTAAACACAAGCACTTGCATACACATTTAAGACATGAGACACGCTAATTCCATCTCATAAAATGTGTCTATAGGTGAGGCGCTTTGCGTTGATTGGTGCTGCTGGACCACACTGGAGGTGTGAGTCCGCCGTGTAATGGTTTATGCCATTACAAAGGAGCTGGCCTCTGTACTCAACTGGGCAGGAAAAAAAACCAAGGACCAGACAAAGCAAAAAGGGCATTTAAAGAGACAGCGCTGTGCAGATGCATATTTGGTAAGTTTTAACATTTATTGTAGTTTTATGAGCCTAAAGTGAACAATAAAGGGATCAATTGATGTGCTGGGTGCGTTTCACATTTCCTATGTCTGTTTTTGCTATATTACTTTTTCTTTCTTAATAACAAGACTTTCATGTCCGGTTAATCTGGAGATGGAGTCTTTGGTCTTCGACTTGTTTTGTCCTCGGGTTGTACACTTTGTACAGCCGAGGACCCCATGTTTTCTTTTTTTTTTTTTTTAAAGGATACACGGCACACCATGCTAAGACATATCACATTTTCAGCTTATAGCTCTTTGGGAATCAAATGCGACGGTTTGCTGATTTCCGCCTGGTGACTTTCATGTTTATCAGCCTAGAAGTTTACATACTTTCTCCCTGCTGAAGACAATTAACAAGAGCTTATTCATGTGCTCTAATTCCCTTTTTGTCTTTGTTTTTTTGTGTGTGTGTCTATTTTTGTCCTAGATGGCCTGGCGCAGGAGGTGAGGCGAACTCTATGTCTGAGTTGGTCTTTGCTCAAGCAGTCCAGAAATGGCTCAGATATGCTCCAGATCGTGCGGGTGGCGCAGGGGCGCACATCATCCATCCCCATCCCGGAGTAAATAATAAAAAGTGACGTGAAACATAGAAATGTAAATAGGAAACTTTGTCTTTTAATAAACTATTTTGCAAATGATACATGTCTATTGACCTTTTTTGTTTTTTTTTGTTTTTTTCAATATAAAGCAACTGTATGAAAGAGGTGGAAAATCAACACCATAGCTCAACAGTGTTTCAATATCAGAATCTGACATTGTTTCAATGTCAACAGTGTTAGAAAATATAACGTCGAATCAATGTCAGGTTTCAACATTGATTCAACATCAAAACCTGACGTTGTTTCAACGTTAAAAATGGGTGCAAGAGTGACGTTGGGTCAACGTCACACTTCAACGTTGATTCAGTGACGTAGCCTGATATTGACTCAACATTGTTTCAATGTTTCCTTGCTATCTGGGCAGCTGCCTCTTCTTCTCTCATTCTCTCCTCTCCCGTTTCTACTTCAATCACGAAACTGATCAATGATCAGCTGATCGGCTTTTCTCTCTTGTTTATTTATCGCCCACTTTGCGCCAGAAAGAGGAAACCAGCAGATGTCGCGCTAAACAACAGCAGCACGTTTAAGCTTGATCAGCTGTTGTTAGAATTTATTTAATATTAATTTCTAGTATCAGCTGATGTTTGCTGGAGCCACAGCTGTAAAGCTGCTGGTCATGATATCGGTTTGGTTATCTGGTGAGAGGGAAACATGCAGATGAAACCAGGAGATGTCCTTACTGAATCATCAGAGCTGAACAGGTGATGGAGAAACAGGTTTACCTTTTAGGTGACATGAATGAGTTGGAGGGAAGTTATGAGCTGTTTCTGAGAGACAAATAACACCAGGATCCTTTTCTACGTAGCTGACAGCTGGTAACTGTGCAGGGGCGGGTCTAGCAAAGTGTTGCCAGGGGCCAGGTAGGGCATTAACAGGAAAGGGGGCACAAAGAAATACTTTTCTTTCTTATTCTCATTTAAAATGTCTCGCTTTTAAAAAATAATTATCTGAGTCTTACAACAAACAATTGATAGATTGATACATATATACCATCAGAACAGTGTACATCACTGTCACAACAGTGTTTATTTTCATTCAAAGGCTTTATGATTTTTCCTATAATGGTGGGCCGGTCTCTAGTCAAAATGCCCGGGACGATTGTTTGTCCCAGTCCAGCTCTGTATGCAGCTCATCTGCAGTCTGGTGTTACCTACATCTTCCTATTCAGAAGGCAGAATTTCCAAGTTCTGAGTACAATCAAAAGCACCACGACTGCAGTTTTTGTGTTGGATGTAAAAAGCAGGCTAGAATCATGGCGGCGGTCAACGACGGTCCAGGCGTGGGATTTCTCTCGTGGAAATGTGCACATTATTTTTTCCTTTCTGTTGGTAGGTGGCACAGTGCACGTGTGGCATGTAAGCAAGCTAGAAGACTGGCAGTGTGGCTGGGTATCCAGTTACGGAAGCAACACATTAACAAGAGAAGTCTGAGTAAAACCAAAGTTACTTTCCCTAGTAACTAGTTACTCTGAAAGTAACGAGTAACTTGAAGTAACTGAGTTACTTTTTTAGAGAAGTAACTAGTAATGTAACTAAGTTACTAATTTAAAGTAACTTACCCAACACTGCTTATTACAATAGGTCATGACACGGTCAAACATCACACATTAATTCCTAATTATGAAATCTTACACAGTAAGTGGCACAATCTTATAACTTCATAGGTTACATGCTTTATCATATCTAAAAACACTTCAGTGTAGGTTCAAAGTGTGTGTGATTATATCGTATGATATTTTGTGATGTGTTCAGGATCTCTGTTACAATGTTACTGTTTTGGTTGTGCTGCATGAAAGATGTTGAGTGTGTATTAGGGAAGGTTAGTTACCGGAGCTGGAGAGTGAGTTATTCAGGAGAACTCTCAACGGTATTAACTACCCTGTTACTGTAAAACCTTAATAAACCTTGGTGAAGTAAAATGTCTTGTGCTTAAGACTCTACATGAAAGCTAAAATGTATATGTTCAGTGCACATAGATATATAGTGTATATAGTCACATAGTTATACATATCATACAAAAATCCATGACACTACCTTCTCCAGTAGGCAGAGGGATCTGGCTGCTTCAGTCACCACCACCATCCACGGGAAGCCAGTGGAGGTAGTTGAGGAGTACAAATACCCGGGAACCATCTTTGACAACCTCCTGAAATTCTCTGCCAACACAGAGGAGATCCTCAGGAGGTGCCACCAATGGCTACACCTCCTTAGAAAACTCAACTCCTTTTGAGTCAGCACACCCATCATGATGACTTTTTACTATGCCTTCCTGGAAAGCATCATGACCTTCTCCATCACCTGCTGGTTCCACCCCCTCAGCCTTCAGAACAGGAACAGACTGCAGCACACTGCGTCAGTGTGCTCTAAAATCATTGGCCTGCCTGTCAGAACTCTGGCACAGGTTTTCAAGAAACAGTCCCTTAGACAGGCAGCCAAAATCATCAACGACCCCTCTCACATTCTTCACCCAGCATTTCAATGGCTTCCTTCTGGGCGACGCCTCCGCTGCATTTCCTGCAGGACTGAGAGGCGGAGAGCCACCTCTGTCCCAAAGCCACTCTGCTTTTTAACTCCAGCAGATAAGACCATTTCCCACACCTATAAACATAAACTACCCCAGACTCTTTTTATACTACCGACACTTTATTCACTTTTATTCACTTAAAGTTATTATGTGGCGGGGCGTGGCCTGCGGTGCCGTGCAGGGAAGGCGGACGCACCTGCACGGCATCCGCAATCATGCCCCGCCGACTTAAGCATAGCACTGGGTCCTGTGATTGTGTTGTTGTTGGTTATGTTGAGCTGGCAGCGGGAGAGCTGCAGCTCTGTGTGTGTCAATAAAGGATGCAAAGCATGTTAATGTCACCGGGTCAGCCGTGGACATTTACATATTTATTCACCTATTCAGTCACTTTAATTTAAAAAAAATGTGTAATTTAGGGGTTTTTTCACTGTAAAAAGTAGTAACACGCAGTGAACAGTGGACGCTAATGTTTTTGTCACTTTTTACGGAATCAAACTCAAAGTAAGGTCAGTACTTCCAAGCTTTAAACACTGCATGCTCATAGTCTCTCCCGCACTCGATATATTATTCATTGTTTATCTGCACACAGCTGTTGCCACGAACGTCACACTCGCTTACGTCACTGTCATGAGACATTCTCGCAAAAAAAATCACGGTTTTAGTAATGCAGTAATGCAGCGTGCTTACGGGAAAGTAACAGTAATCTAATTACCCTTTTTTGCAATAGTAATCCCTTACATTACTCGTTACTTGAAAAAAGTAATCGGATTACAGTAACGCGTTACTTGTAACTCCCCATCTCTGCTGATAGGGCAACAGTCTGGGAGAGAGTGGAGGTCCTGCCAGTCTTTAACTTCTACTGAGTGAATGAGCTGATGACAAACAGCCAGAGCACAGGGAAACTGGAGATCATGCCAGCCACCTGAGAGGAAAGAGAGAGGGAAGGAGACACAGAGAGGAAGCAGAGGAAGGAAAGAAGGAAAACAAACCCTGACCTGCCAGGACCATCACAAGTTTCTGTCTGGTCTGAAAAGGTGGTGCAAAATGTCCCATCAGTGTTGTTTCAAACAGTCCAGCTTAAATTACAAAACTTCAAACTAATCTTAGATTAACGTCTTGAAGCATTCTCAATCATCCAGGAAAGTGAATCTCCAAAAGTTGATTCTGTTCATCTGGACGTAGCGTTTTGTTTCAGTCATTATGCAAATGTCCTGTTTATAAGATTGGGAAAACCTGCAGTCAGCTGAGACTGAAGAAGTCACTTGGATGAGTGACGAAACATTTCTCCCACAAAACGCTACGTCCAGATGAACAGAATCAACTTTTGGAGATAATCTTAGATTAAACTTTAAAATAATTCTGACATATTATTTATTAAACACAGTCAACTCTGTGTTACCAATAAGGGCACTGATGAGCCCTACACTTATATAGATAATATATCCCAAATACAAAGACAAGCTGAAGCTTTAGGTTATTAAACTTACACTTTTTTAAGGTTCTATGTTCAAATGATGTTTAATACATGTCAGTCTGCTGATGAGCCTTGTGTCTGCTTGTCACACTGGACAGTTTCATGTCACATGACTGACTTCCTCTTAAAAACAAAAGTGACCCTTTCCTTGTGTTCTTACAGCTGGACAGTCTTTGTTTCTTTGTTCAGTCAGCAGCAGATTTAAAGGACTTTGTGTTTGAGGTTTTTACAGATGAAGACGTTGCTGATGATCCTGCTGCTCATAAATGGTAAGAAACTGAATTCAGATCAATCTGCACTCACACCACAGTTTAAGGCAGATAGTCTCACTGTGTGCTGTTTATTTGATGATTTAAATTAATGCACCGTTACAAAATACAAATGTAATGTGTGTTGTGTGAGAGTTGGGATAGTAAGAGCTACTTTACATTTACAGAGTAAAGCTTCATGTTTGGTACCTTAGTTTAGGTCACATGTACACTTTGTTATATTTGAATTTAACTGTACTTGAGATTAATTACATATTGTTGCATTTAAGGAAATGTTTTCTTTAAAACTCATATGCTTGTAAATACAACAATGGGTTTTGTTGGGTTTTTGGACAGATGTTGTTTTAGTTCAACGTTAAAGTATTGCACTTTCTAAAATGGAAACCAGTTAATTCTGAAAGACCTGCGTTTCTTTTCTTTTTATTTATTTTATTATTTAGACAAAAGCATTTTGTGAAGAGTGCTCTACACTCCGGTGCCCACTGGTATCAAACCAGGACTCACTCTGTATGCAGTTCCTTGCATTAGCAGCCTGAGATCTACTTTTGACCTTTTTATAAAAAGGACGTCTTTTAGCTACTGTAGACAACCCTGCACAGTAGGCGAAGGTGTGAGGATTGAATGATTAAAGATGAAGTGGAGGTGGCAGTGGAAATGGAGGAAGTGGAAATGAGAGAGGGTGATGGAGAATGACCAACCTAAGATCCTGTGGGACTTCCAGATACAGATGGACAAAATGATGGTGGCTAACCAACTCGACATAGTGGTGGTAGACAAACAGAAGAAGACGGCCGTAGTGATAGATGTAGCGTTCCGAATGACAGCAAAATCAGGAAGAAGGAACATGAGAAGCTTTAGAAATACCAAGGGCTCAGAGAAGAGCTCGGGAAGATGTGGAGGGTGAAGGTAAAAGTGGTCCCAGTGGTAATCGGAGCACTACGTGCGGTGACTCCCAAACTAGGTGAGTGGCTCCAGCAGATCCCGGGAACAACATCGGAGATCTCTGTCCAGAAGAGCGCTGTCCTGGGAACAGCTAAGATACTGGAATACTCTTGTAGAGGACCCGAGCTTGAAGGATAGACTGCCGTAGCGGTGAGAGGGGAATTTTTTGAATACATATAATTATTGCCCCTCTGCTGGTCTTCCTTGGTCTCTTGTGTTTCTTGCGGCCTCTGGATGTCTGGAGCCTGGATCTCCTCCATACCTGCTTCATGCCCTGGAGGACGGGGCTATGGCTCCCCACACCCTCTAACAGATCATTACATGAAGGAACCTTTTAAATACAAGCGCACTCATGCTCAGAGGTGTACACACGGGTGCTCACACACAAACTACACCCTTTTTGGCTCCTACCTCAAAGCACACTGTGCGCTGTCGATCTTACGTGCTGCACAATAATGTTTAATATTTACTGTTATATTCCCATAGATCATCGCAATGATGTTGTTTATTATATTGCTTTTTTTTTTTTGCTTGTTTTCTTTTTTTTCCCCCCTTCTCAACAGGTGATCCAGGTGATTGATATATGTATTTTTTGTCTGTTTGTTTTGTTGATTTTTGGTTTTTTCCCCTTATCTCTCTTCCCCACTCTTTTTCTTTCCCTCTTTCTTTCTCCTTTCCCCCCCCCCAGTCAAGTCTGTCCCGTGTTTAGCAAATGAAAATAAAATAAACAATAAAAGCAAAGGTGAATCAAATAGACCAATACGGCAGGGCTGGGATGGTCCATTTGGTAAAGTAAATCCGTTGGGCATCTTTCTTTGCCTTTAGACAATAATTCTGATGGCAAAAGAGCCAAACGGGACAGGCAAAAAAAAAAGAATATATATAATTATTTATTTGTTAAGGATACAAAATGGAATGCAGATGACAGAAATCACTTAACTTACAGGTTTTGCTCTTCTTTGAATTCATCTTTACCATCTTTTCCTTTTTGTGTAACTCCTCGTAGTTTCCACCTTGGCTTTGGTTTTGGTGGTGGAGGTGAACGAGGGAGAAAGGTCTGTCCCATTGCCCTGCCAGTATTCAGGTGTTATACCTGAGATTAATCCCACAGTGATCTGGAATCGCAATGATTTTGACCCAAAAATCTGTCCACATACGACGAGAAGGAGGAGATGATCTCAGAGGACAAAACCAGCGCTACAGCAGGCGGACATCGATGAGGCCTGATGCTCTGGACACTTTAGACTTCACCCTCACTCTAAGAAAACCAGAACTGACTGACAGTGGCAACTACACCTGCTCCATCAGTGATGGAAGAAGAGAACGGAGACTGAGAGATGTACAGCTACAGGTCAAAGGTTAGCAACAATCTACATAGCCTCTGTAAATATGGGTGAAAGATCAGTACTGTAGACAAGTCAGATGTTAGACTGATGGATGTATTGAATATTGATATGATAATGATATGTTGGAAAACCAAACACTAACAGTTTCTTGACTTGACCCCTCTCAAAACAAACAAAAACCCAAAATGTGGACGATTAGACTCAAACATTTTACATCCTGTATGTACAGTAAACATGAAGCTCACTGTACCTAAAAGGTTCTCACATGAAGCAACACCATAAACACTTAAATGCTGAGTAGAAATCTTGTGAGCACCACAGTAAGTCACTTGCAGAAATATGAGCTTCCTTCAAACGTTTCACCTTTTTGGGAAACAAATTAAGTCAAATTTAATTTATGCAGCTCTAAAACACAAAAACAATCACAAAATATTCAAAAAGAGATAAGATACAAACTGCATGGTTGAGATTTATATGAACGTCTTTTTTAACAGGCTTTATCCTGTCCATCATCTGTCCAGACCAGCTTTTGGTTTGTAATTAACTGCATGCTAAAAGGGCAATTCCTACTGTACATCACTAATATCACCTAATGAAACAGTAATGGTACAAGGGGACTAACTGTTCCTCCTACCACATAAGTATTTTTCAGTTTGATCCTTATTGCGGCTCCTCCAACCTACGGCCGCGGCAGGCTAAACATGAGGACACAGGTGACGCGCAACAATAAATGCATAAAATACACTTCTGTAACATTTGCTCCTTTATTCCACATGCAACTGTCCAATATACAAATCAGCACATGGGATCAACTCTTAAACAAATGCACAGGCTGCACAAACAAATAACTGCAACTCACAAAGAATGGCTCTAGCTACTATGCCAAACTACAACTTGGCCTATGGCATCAATTAGTTCATAACTATACAAAAACCATCAAGTTACAGTCAAAATCTATCAAATCATTTAAGCTGCGCTCAAGCTGCGGTCAACAGAAAGTTTTGCCTCATGCTCACCCTACCTTTCTGCTCATCAACATCAGGTGCGGTGAACAGGTGAGTGCAACCACATTTATTATCTACCACACCCATGAGACACGCCCCACACCCGTGCACCAATACAGTGAGTCCATTTAACCCAACCCACTTAGACAGAAAAAGAGCAACTCATATGACTCCTACATACCGGCCCCTAATTATTTTAGAGCAATAATTACATCATACTTACTTATGTAGGAGACATATTAATAAACATGATCAATCCTTTATCAAACGTTCAAAATACAATTTCAATTCAAAATAATGAAATACACATTAATAGAAATAGACATTTGAAAAAGTCAATCGTCATGACTCTTCTGCTTCCTGTAGAAGACACTTTAGTGATCGGCCTGTCCAAACAACCAGTCTTTGTTTTAACACGAATCTGACGTACAAGTCCTTTACCGTCACAAATTGCTTCCATAACCCTTCCAGTCACCCAAGAGTTACGAGGCGCAGAATCATCGACAACGATAACCACATCCCCAGGAATGAAGTTCCGTCCGATTCTCTGCCACTTCTGACGCTCTTGAAGCTGGGGCAGGTACTCCTTAACCCAGCGCTTCCAGAACAGGTCAGACATGTACTGTACTTGCCTCCATCGACGTCGTCCATACACGTCCCCCTTCTGGAACACTCCTGGTGGCATCACTGGCTTGGTCTTAAACAGCAACAGATGGTTAGGAGTCAAGGCCTCCAAATCATTAGGATCAGTAGAAGCTTTGGTTATTGGCCTACTGTTCAAAATAGCCTCTGCCTCACAAAGAACTGTACAAAGGCCTTCTTCATCCAAATTCTGCACTTTCAAAATGGAATTTAACACCTTCCTGACAGACCTTATGAGACGTTCCCAAACACCGCCATGATGGGAACCAGCAGGAGGATTAAAAATCCACTTTATGCCCTTTTGCAGCAGCATCTCATGAATCTGTACCTGATTCCATCCTTCCACTGCCTCTTTCAACTCACGTTCACCACCCACAAAGTTCGTACCATTATCCGATCGTATCTCCAATGCCTTGATATAAATCGACGGAGCGCATTAATAAAAGATGCTCAAAGATGACAACACCTCTAAATGCACAGCTCTTACTGTCAGGCATGTAAAGATAATTCCATCTGTCTTTACTTCACACCTTCCACGCTTGACGTGAAAAGGTCCGAAACAATCTACTCCAACTCGAGAGAATGGAGGTTCATCTGGTAAGATACGATCTTGTGGAAGGTCTGCCATCATCTGATATCCTGGTGCTGCATGCAGTCTGCGACACACAATGCATTTAGCCAAAATCCTTCTTATGGCAATGCTTGCACCTGGAATCCAATACCTTTGCCGCAATTCGGACAGCATGTGGTTACGTCCACCATGCCCTATTTTCTGATGTACATGTTGAAGCACAAGGTCAGAAATATGAAGATCCCTAGCTATAATAGCGGGATGCCTCGCATCTCAAGCTTAGGATTAAGCCGATAGAGCTCGCTACTCTTCTTCACCTTTTCACCCCTCTGCAACCTACTGATCTCATCTGAATATCTCCTTCTTTGACAAAAGCAAAGAACTGCATTCTCTGCCTTGTCAAGTTCTTCTACCGAGAGAAATCCTTTAGCAGCATGGTCCTTGACAGCTTGCAACTCTCTTTTAAGCTTTTCCTCAAGATTTTCTTTAGTCGCGCTAGACGCAAAGCTCTCTTTCAGCTGTTTCCTCTTTTTACTAAGTTCCTGCAGCAAACGTCTGAATCTAAGAATCCATGCAACCATCCTTTTCAGACGAGTCCAAGAAGAAAAATAAGTAATGAACTTCATCGCACCATTGTTGTATTCATTTGCATCAACAGCATTAACTAAAACGGCCGTTTTAATCTCTGGATCACTTACAGAGACCTTTCCAAAATCAAGGTTCACTGGCCAATTAATTTCTGGTTCAACAAGAAACTTTGGCCCTGTCAACCAGGAATCATCCTTCAAAAAGGATAGCACCTTAACTCCCCTAGAAGCCAGATCAACAGGATTGCATGATGTATTAACATATCTCCACTGAGAAGGTTTGGACACTTTAAGTATCTCGGTCACCCGGTTTGCTACAAATACTTTAAACCTCGAGGTTTCATTTCTGATATACTTTAACACCGAGGTACTATCAGTCCAAAATACTGACTCCTGCAAATGCATTTGCAGCTCTTTTCTCCACATCTTATCCATTCTACTGGCAACTAAGGCAGCTGTCAACTCCATGCGAGGAATGGAAGTTTGTTTCAGTGGAGCCACTCTTGCTTTACCCATTATAAACGCACAATGGACTTGATTCTGAGTGCTGCGCAACAACAGGTAAGTGACTGTGCCATAACCCTCCCTGCTTGCATCTGCGAAGTGATGTAACTGAGCAGAAGCAACATTTCCAAAATTAGAAGGTTTAAGGCACCGGTCAACCTTAAAATCTGCAAGAAGGCAAAGATCATTTAGCCAAACTGTCCATTCTTGTTCAACAGTAACTGGCAACACATCATCCCAACCCCAATGATTTCTGCACAGTTTCTGAAGGATCAACTTAGCAGACAGCACCACAGGTGCCAAAAACCCCAATGGGTCATAGATCGAGCTCATAAGGGACAATATCCCTCTCCTTGTGGGAGGTTTGTTTTTAAGTGTGATCTTAAACTTGAATGTATCTGATTGGATACACCACTGTACACCCAGCGCTCTCTCTACGGGCAAAACATCACTATCCAAATCCTTAACCTCTTTGGATCGTTCCTGCTGGGGTATGGCAGCGAGTACTGCTCTTCTGTTGCTAACCCATTTGGTGAGCTTAAAGCCTCCTTTAGCACAAAGAGCAACAAGTTCTTGATAGAACAGCACTGCCTCCTCTTCAGAACCAACAGAGATAAGGCAATCATCCACATAAAAATTATGTAAAACATTGTTGACAACCTCTAGTCTGAACTGATCTCCGTTATCTTCTGCACACTTCCTCAAGGCAAAATTTGCACAACTTGGGGATGAGGTGGCTCCAAAAAGATGTACTTTCATTCTATATTCCACCAGCTCCTGACTATGATCTCCGTCTGGCCACCACAGAAACCTTAACAGATCTGAGTCATCTCTTTGTACTCTGACCTGATAAAACATGGACTCAATGTCTGCCATGAGCACCACAGGTTCTTTTCGGAACCTAGTTATGACCCCAACTAGCAAGCTAGTGAGAACTGGGCCTTGCAGAAGTTGTCCATTCAGAGACACTCCCTGAAATGAAGCACCACAATCAAAGACAACTCGCAACTTCTTCTTCTGTGGGTGATGCACCCCATGATGTGGAATGTACCACAATCCTCCATCACAGCGATCTAATTCTTCAGCAGGCACCTTCTCTGCATACCCTTTGGAAATAATTTCAGTCATAAAACTGGTGTAATCGACATGAAATGAACCATCCCTAATAAACTTCCGTTTAAGGCTCATGGTTCGCTGTTCCACAGCCTTCTTATTGTTTGGCATTTTTACCTGATTACACCTAAAAGGTAAACCAATGGTGTAATGACCATCAACCAACTTAACAGAGTCCATCACTGACTTCATAAACTGCTGATCTTCTCTAGACAAAGCAAACTGCTCATCTTGAATACATTCTGGAAAATCAGCCTTCATTTGACGTTCCCACAGCTCATCCAATCTTGCCACGGAAATCCTATTGACACTCACATCAAAAATGTCAGTCTTACGATCCTCTCTGAGAGGACCATTCACCGTCCAACCCAGCATAGTTTTTACTGCATAGGGACCTCCATACTGACTTCTAACAACCTCCCATGGCTCTAAAGCCTTGGGCACATTGGTCCCGATCAACAGGTCTACCCCGGAATTTATCTCCAGTATCTTAATATGGCGCAAATGTGGCCATCTATCCAGATCTTCCTGTCGGGGAATATTGCATTGTTGAACAGGCATGCTTTTCTGAGTAAATAAGTCAGGCATGTCACAGTAGTGATCTAAATCCAAACCAGCTACTTCCAAATCTGAAACAACATAGCTACTGACCATTTTCTCCTGACCCATTGTCCGCAACAGAATGCCAGTTTTCCTTCCTGAAAGATTCAGCCTATTCATGAGCCCTTCAGTACAAAAATGAAGCTGAGCTCCCAGGATCTAGGAAAGCATAAGTTATCAGTGACTGATTACCTTTCTTGGACTTCACTCTAACTGGTATTATGGATAGAGCACTATTTTGCTCATCGGCCCCAGTAACACCACTGCTTTGCACAGCACATGAAGGACCTTCCTCTGGTGGTTCTCCCCCTCCTATAGTTTGCACTGAAACACTTTCCCTCTGCTTTGAGTGGATATGTAAGAGTGTGGGGTGTTTCTGATTACAGACTTTACACAAGAGACGTTTCCTGCAGTCCTTGCTTCTGTGCCCAATGCGCAGACAACCAAAACACACACCATTCTCTTTCAAAAAAGATAATCTTTCACAGTGCAACTTTCTTTCAAATGAAGGACAAAAATCCAACATATGCCCAGCTCCACAAAACAAGCAAACCTTGGTCACAACTGAACCACTCTCTCGCCTCAATGCTGGCTCAATCTTACCTTCCACCTTGGCCACTGTAGTAGCAAAACTACTCTTCTTAGCCTTAGGATAAAACTCAGACTTAACATTCCTCGCCTCTTTTCTGATGGCTGTTGGAGGATCCTGTATATCTCCAAACAATGGGTCACTTGCGATCTTAACTTGCTTTTCAACAAACTCAACAACATCGCTAAAACCCACTTTACGTTGAAACCTCTCCTGCAGATCACAGGCAACATTCCTCCATTTATCCCTGAGCTTATAAGGCAACTTTTTTATAACTGCTTGCATATTAGCAGAGACATCCAACTCATGTAAGGACTCAACGTCTCCCATTGCATTGCAACATTGCCTTAATAAAAATCCATATTCCTGCAAAGCCTTCACATCATCAGATTTTATAAGTGGCCATTTACTGACCCTTTCAATGTAGGCAGCAGCAATTTTCAGCGAATTGCCAAAGTTCTCCTGGAGCAAAGATTTAGCTTTAGCATATCCATACTCGACAGGCATATACTGACAGCTTCTGACCATTTCTCTTGGATGGCCTCTAGTGTATTGCTCGAGAAAATATAAACAATCCTTCGCACTGTGAGCTTGACTCTCCACCATGTGCTCAAAAGCTCTCATAAATGTTTGATATTGCAAAGGATCACCATCAAAGAACTGAATGTCACGCCTTGGTAGCAAAAACAGAGACTGCTGCTCAGCCAATAAAGTTGTAATTTCATTTTGTTTCTGCAAAACGGTGACTAGATGATCATGACTCTCACTACCTTGCTCTGTGTGTGTAAGATGTTTTGGTTGTGT
The DNA here is from genome assembly GCF_013358895.1 of Oreochromis aureus. Taxonomy (NCBI): domain Eukaryota; kingdom Metazoa; phylum Chordata; class Actinopteri; order Cichliformes; family Cichlidae; genus Oreochromis; species Oreochromis aureus. Next base: position 94,806,992 of record NC_052944.1, on the reverse strand, counting down.
GAGAGACTGCGACATCACCTGAGTAGTCGAAACTGCACCTGGAAATACTTGTGGCTTCGTCTCTAACTGTTCCAATGAAACGACCTTGGGCTGAGAAATACTTTTAACCTTGGGCCTTACATCCAATACCTGCGCTTGATGATCACTTACATCAACACCCTGATATATTCGCTCTGGTAACACAGGTTTGAACGTCGGAGCATTAGGATTTAAAACGCCTAAACGCCCCTGCTCTCGTTCCAAGTACGAATTCATTCCATCCGATTTACCATTAACGGCACTTGAGACTCGGGACATTTCAGAAGCTTTTAAAACATTCACCTTAGCTGCTGAGGCTGCTATTTCAGTTTCTAAGTCAAGCAGCTCCTTTCTTTTCTTAAGCTGTATTTCTTGTTCTTCCAAAGCATGCTTTTCTTTCAACAACCTCTGTCGAACAAGAAGGGCAGCCATGTCAGCCTCTGCTGTTATGCGTGCTGACAAGGCAGATGAAACCATAGAGCCACTGAGTGATGATTTGCTTTTCCTACCACTTCTGTTTTCAACATTAGAGATGCTATCACTTGGATTAACATCATCTATTGCAGCACCTTTACCAACATTGCCAGCGTGCCTAGAAGCACCAGAACCATTTCCAGCTGGTAATACATCAGAGGAATCAACACCAGGTGGATTTAACTGAGGCAAATCAAGCTCAGACACCTGATTTTTACTCTGAGGGTTTCCCTTTGCATCATGAAGCCATTTCTTTATCTCCTCCACAAACTCAGTATTATGTGCTCGCACACTTATAAACCAAGCAGTTTGTTTTTCTTGCTCTTCTTGAGGAAGCAAAGGAAGCAAGGTTTCATGCAGACAAGTTGCCTCATTAAGCAACACAGACAAATTCTCTAACTGAGCCTGAACAGTGGAAATATCCTCAGATTGTTTTAATTCCTTAATAACCTTTATGACCTTTTTAATTTTATTAATCTTAGTGTGACGTTCTGTTTGAAGCCTTTCAATCTGATTCTCCAAAGCCTTAGCAGTCGGTTTCAGCTGTCTTTTCCTTCCATCTTCATCAACACATTGTTTTAATTGGTGTGTCTCCATTTTTCTTCAAAGCATTACAAAATCCAAACGCTGAACTGCACCTATGCCACACAGCTTCATTCAACACATCAACTTAATGACATTCACTTCATAAAACCTTGGACACACACAATTAACAGGAGCAATATCCCCCACTATCTGCCTATTAAACCTGACTAACTCACCCTAGTCTTCCGTACATACTAGCGGTGGGTATTTATGCACCTCCATACCGTCAGCTGTGAAGAAGACATACTGTCTTAAACACAAACTGCGGCGGTACTCCCAAGCCAATGGCTTCAGCCGCCTGATGCACAATAACTAGAAAGCAAATCAGTACAACGCCTAGTGCAGCTGTACTGCTGAAACCTAACAGGGGAATAAGACTCCTGAAAGAAATCTGTTTTGTGTAGCCAAAGGCTTAATCTAAAAGCTACGTGGACAAAGGCAACAGCAAACTACAAAACTCTCATCAATAAAACTCATCTATATATAAGTAATCCAATAAAACCTACAAATTTTCTGTTGACAAATTATTGCGGCTCCTCCAACCAACGGCCGCGGCAGGCTAAACATGAGGACACAGATGACGCGCAACAATAAACGCATAAAATACACTTCTGTAACATTTGCTCCTTTATTCCACATGCACCGTCCAATATACAAATCAGCACATGGGATTAACATTTACACCAATGCAAGCGCACAGACTGCACAAACAAATGACTGCACTAACTAAAATGGCTCTAACTAACTACTATGCCAAACTACAACTTTTCTATGGCATCAATTAGTTCATGAATATACACAAAACCATCAAGTAACAGTCAAACTATTTCAAAATCATTCAAGCTGCGCTCAAGCTGCGGTCAACAGAAAGTTTTGCCCCATGCTCACCCTACCTTTCTGCTCATCAACAGCAGGTGCTGTGAACAGGTGAGTGCAACCACATTTATCCTCTACCACACCCATGAGACACGCCCCACACCTGTGCACCAATAGAGTGAATCTATTTACACCAACCCACCTAGGCAGAAAAAGAGCAACTCATATGGCTCCTACAGCCGGAATGGATTCAGGTCTGTCTATGGGCAATTCACTTATAAGAAAAATCACAGTTACAATAACAACAATTATCACACCTCACACTACCGTTTATCTCCAATTTCCCCTTAACCAGCCTAGAGAAGTTGACATGATGTAAATTTAGATGAAAGGCTTGTCTGTTTACATCTCTTCCCATGCTGAAGGCTTCTCTGCAAAGGATCAAATCATTTGTGCTGTTCACAGAATCACAAGTCCATCGCTGGACTTCCTCTGCGCTGTCACTTTTGGAGCTTGGCACGCTCCCTCCATCTCTCGATTCTCACGTTCCAACGTTGCTGAAGATTTTAAGGCAGAGCACGTCGTACACCTTAGCTGTCTTCCTCAACATCAACGTCGACACTCTTTCATTTTATTTAATATGTTGCTGTGCAGAGTCTCCTCATAACGATCTCCTGTACGATGTCTGCTGTGCTGAAGGTGATCTCTGAGTCTCCTGAGGACTCTCTCCTGGCCTCAGCTCCCATCTTGTGGACGTTCTCCTCAGTCGCTCCTTCTCGTCATGGCACCTCACGACATCTGCAAATTAAACTGACACTCCTCTTGCCACATGGCTTCCGCCATGTGTCAACTCCCCAATGAGACATGTACAAGAATGTTGTACAGTCTCCCTAAAACAATCTCCAGGGTTTCCCACTTGGAGCAGCCATACTCCAGCCTGTAACCCTGTGTAAAAACATTAGTCGGCAATTACATGTTTAGCCTATTTAACTCCCAGCTCCACCTGGAGCTTGTATCCTGGAAGACAACGTCTGTTAAATCAAACTTCACATTTTCAACCAACTATAGATCATAAGAGTAATAAAGTATTCAGCGTAAAAGACAAGTATCATGTGCAGATTTTCTCCAATCATCAAATCACTATTATTGCCATTATCTGTCCCAAATCATGAATCATCCCAATTTATTCCACAATTTAATCGGTAACTTTCCTTAAACAATGTCACTTCACTTACTATGAGCTCAGTAGTGGCCAGCTAATGAGCCCATATTCAACTATTCCATTAACACTGCATCTCTTATTTATTTTCTCATGTCACTTGTCTGTTTTCTGCTGAATCCTCTACATGCACTCTTAGAAAAACAAACATTAACGACACACATGGATCATCCTGATGGTCAGGCGCAGGTCGACAAGTTCCAGAGGTGCTATAAAAAGACCATAAAGTTAAGCCTGCTGTAAAAAAAAAATAACAGTGATTTCAACACAGGATGATTCTCACACTATTTTCACTCCTCCCCTGTAATATTCAACATTTTCCAACAACACAATGTAATAGCATAATCAACATATAGCCTGTAAGTTCCCTTCACTCATAAACCCAGTAATCCTGTAATAGAAAGAACATTAACCATTAGTGTATCCTGCTGTAACTCACATAATCAAACACATGATTAACTTCCTGCTGTAGAACAGAAATGTAAATGTTAACGCTGCGCACAAGCCCATGAATAACACACCGCTGATAGATTCACAACACAGAAAATGGCATTTAAAAGGTTAGATCGTCACGCCACCTAGGATGCTGCTGTCATCTTCCTGCTCCAATATAAGAAACACACATAAATTCATCCACCCTTTTGTCCTGTCTAGGTGGAGGTTAACCTTGAGTAGTGGTCAAATCTTGTCAGTTTTGTCAGCTTTTACCAGTCAGTCAGTTTTTCCACTCATTCATTCATTCATTTATGCATTCATTCATTCTTTGCTGGTAGTGGAATCGATCGTCGCATTTCGTTTCCACCCACAGCAAAATGACGTCATTTCAAAAAAGAAAAAGAACTTTAGATGGATTATCTCGGTGAATCCTTTTTGGCAGGGACTCTCATTTTCTAATTGTCCCAAATAAGCGGCTTTCTCCAGAGCCCATTGTAATTTTTTGGAGAAACTCACTTGCAACGGTTTTCTCGACATGTTGTAAAACGCTTTTAATTCCCGTCGTGCAGATCTGCTTAAAGAAAAGAAATTCACAAACACAAGTCAGTGCACTTGTTCAAAACAAAAAATAAAATAAAAATATCAAACAAAACTGTCAAACAAAACTGTCAAACAAAACTCGCAGTGCACTGTCCAAAAAACAAAATAAAAATAAAAATAACAGATCGAAATGAAAAACAAAATTAAATAAAAATACAGAAGCCCGATCTTAGGACTTGTCCCAGAATATTCTTTTTCTAATGGGTGAAAACACACCAAATCTAAACCTTGGTGCCATGGTACAACCTTCCCCATACATCAGAAACAAAAACAAAACAAAAAACAAAAAATCTGCTTGTTTTATTCATTTAAACTTTGGCTGCAGGATTCTGTTCACCCCTGTTATCATGTTCCCCAAAATAATACTAATTCAGTCGTCTATATATCACTTCTCAATCCCTTAAATAGACCAAACAGGATGATGGTAACAGTATTGCCTACTTAAAATTGTGTTTGATCTTAATGAGCTTCATTGTGTGTGTTTATCGGGTTAATACATTTTCTATTTCTGTGTGTCCTTTTATGTACCTTCCCCCTTTTTCTGAAACAAAACTCCATTCACTCCAAGTTTTGTTTCAGAAACATCTAAATGAAAATCTCTGTCATAGTCAGGCACAGCTAAACCCCAAATGCTTGCAGGTTACCATCGGCAACCACGCTGTGTGTTATTAACCCCTTCTACAAATACCCTCTTTTGATGTGTGACACTTTATGTAAGATTTTGTATCCTCTGTAGTGCATATCACGTGCATGTGTGGTGTTGTCTTTCCATTTTCTCTAACAGCACTCTTGCATACCTCAGTGCTCGTCTTCCTCCCCCTTTTGTGGTGGTCTGGGCACTTTGTCAATCCTCCACTTCAAGGCAGTCGCTTGTCTCCCCAGATTCCTTAACCCAATTTGATTCCCCACACTAAAACAGCATTCCTCTGTCCTCACCTGCTCCTTTCTCCTCTCCCACTTTGCCGTCCAATGGCAGTCAGTTCTCTTCAGCTTTGTCCCGTGTTTGCTCCCACTGTCTCTTTCATTGCCATCTTGCTCCAAACATGGCAAGTGTCAAAGTCCAACAATCTTCTCAAAAGTCCTTCACACACAGTGAAGTTGCAGCTTGCTGGAAACGCATCTCCATTCATCCAATCAAGATGATGGATCTTCTCTTTCTGATGCCGTTTGCCCATAGTGCTGCTGGACCTCTCTGCTCAGGTCTCTGGTATTGTCTCTTGGACGGCTGTCCACTGTTGATGTTCATCCTCGTGCTTCTGGGACTGCACTCTGTGTCTTCAGGGAGAGATTAGCTTCCTTGGAGCTTGCTTGTTCAGGATGAGGACTGGAAGCTGCAAAACAATTCAGCCAAAACTTCTGGCTGGGTGTTTCTATATTTTTGTTTCTAATGATCTTAACCTATAATTTTCTTCCGACTGCTGCCGTGGAGAATTGATCCAGGTCCGTTTCCCACCTGTAACCAACAGACTGAAAGACTTTCGTTATTCAGTGTGACTGCATATGTTTTCATCACTCCTAAAACAACACATCTCCGCTTATTTTGTTTTGAACTCTACTAACTTTAAACCCCGAAAATAAAATTCCTATTTGTTCTTAACCACAAACACAAAAATCTTCTTGATGTTGTTGTTAATTATTTTCACCCACAACACTCCAAATTATGTTTTCTTTTGTGTCCAGCAGGGGAAGAAGGTGACCTGTAGTGTCACTGCTTCCCCCAATTGGAGACAATCTCCCACTCACACTTCCACACTTTTATTTTTCGTTGTTTTCATCATTTTCTTCCTCTTTTTTTCCACAAAAATTAAAATGTTGTCCTGCAACCTAGAGAGTTAACTGTCATTTGATAACAAGTGTCTATTAAATTGACACTATTTTAACACTGATGAGAGATAACAAGCTGATTTTCATTGCATGTGTGTTTGTGTTATTAGGCAGGTTTAATCAATGTCTGTGGAGCTGCATCTCCAGCAGGCATGTGCTTAAAGCTACCTTTCCTACACACTTATCTGCTAGTAATTGATCATTTTGTTTAATTAATGTGCTATGAGTCCAGTGTTGGGAAGGTTACTTTTAAAATGTATTCCACTACAGAATACTGAATACATGCCCCAAAATGTATTCTGTAACGTATTCCGTTACGTTACTCAATGAGAGTAACGTATTCTGAATACTTTGGAATACTTAATATATTATCATGCTGTTTACAACTACATGAATGTCCTATTGCTGTGATTTATTACTGTTACTGAAGGTCCGCGGCTCCAAACGTAGTAAAGGGACCTCTGGCTAATACGTCGGGTTCGTGTCGGGCTGGTAGCGAAAACTAGCTTTACTTTGTTGTCTGGGTCAACTTTGCTTGCCAGAGACAGAGAGAGGCGTTGAAAGGCTTCTCCAACTGAACTTATTTTTTCCGGAGGAAAACACGAACACAGTGTACAGTTGAGTCTTAATAGCTTACTTACAAATGGGCTCGTCAGGCACTCTTCTTGGCTGCAGTGGTTATTATTATATTTACATGCTTCCAGCTCCCGTTTTTGCTCCGTGACAGCTCGGACTTTTCCTTGTCTCCCTCCCTCGCTCACAGACACATAACGGGTATGGCAGTCCATTCTCGCTGCAGCACGGACTACACTGCCCATCAGGCTACATGCTTTAGAGCTATGCCTGTAGCATTCTGCCTTTTAGCTTAGCACAACAACAACAACAAAAAAGCGCTCTCTCACCCAGGAAACACGCAGAGAGAGCGCGTCACCCTGTAACCATGGCAACCGTAACACTGCCGCCTGGAACAACAGAACGTAGCTGTCAAACAAACCCAAACAGTCCTGACCATGACAATATGAAACAGGAAAGTACCGCCGTGTATTCCATTTATTTCAACAAAGTAACTGTATTCTGAATACCACCTTTTTAAACGGTAACTGTAACGGAATACAGTTACTCATATTTTGTATTCTGAATACGTAACGGCGGTACATGTATTCCGTTACTCCCCAACACTGTATGAGTCCACTGATCTTTTCATCACATGAGGTGACTTGGACAAGATGATAAACAGACTCACATGCTGTCTAATCTTCATGAGCTCTCTTGTATTTGTGTTAGTAGGGTTAATGCATGTCCTGCTTGTGTGTGTGATTTTGTATATATTTCTTTTCGCAGTGTTTCAGATCCCTTCACAATTTTCCAACTTAAGCAATCAGTTTGTTTCCCCAGGTTTGTTCTTTTTTACTCACTTAGGCCACAGATTTTATTTAGTTTTCCTCTTTCCCTGTCATCATAAAACATGTGACATGTTGTCATGCATTTCACAAAAGAAGTTTGTTCTTTTGTATTCAGAGTTGTGTATCTGGGTGCAGGATTCACTCGCACATCACAACAGGAAACTCAGTATTTTAGAGTCTCCACTCCAACAAACTCCAACACATCTCATTCACTCGTGCTAGAATTCAGTCACCTGTCGTTAATCTAAGAACGATCAACTAATTTGCATATCAGCTATTAACCTACTAAGATGACAGGACAACAGACATGAAAGTTCAAAATGTTATCACCAAAATAAAATTTCCCTCATACTGTAAATTACTTGTGCTGCACCAATCAAGCAGAAAGCATCTCCTAGTTTACTATATTAATAACTAAATTTATTGTCTGATCACTGGTTGGTGAAACCAGAATCTTTTTTTACCCCATTGTTTTACACCCACACATTAACCTGTTAACTCACTCCTCCAACCTAATTTTCCTTTCACCCAACAGCTCTCATACAGTTAGCAAACAGATTCTCCATTCATCCTTGAGTACTTGGTCACTTTTAAATGTCACTATTAATTTAATCAGTTTATTTATCATTACCTTAACACTACTCCACTATTTAGTTTTCTTTATTTATTTTAGTTCACTTTCTCCTATTCGATCACGTTTATTTTTTAACTCTTATTATTTCACAGACAATCAACTACTCTACTTTGTCCCCCCTTTTTCCTCAAGGGAGCTCACACACACACAGCCAGGTCACTCGCCCCCACCTTTCTTCCTCTCTCACTCTCACTCACACCTCATGCTTCTCGCAGTCCCATTCAAACTTTCTACAAGACACCTCTGCTGATTCAGGACAACGCCCTGATCAGAACAAAGAGCGGGTGCCGTCCGCTCTTGTACACCTCAACCTATCTAGGACAATTAGGCTCATGATCTTCCGATCGCGCCACATTTGCCTCACGAATCATTCAAACTGCGCCACGGACTGGATACCGCAGTTTCTCTTCCCCATAAAAAATAAAACCAAATTAAACCCCCCAATTGACTTCACAGTTTGCAACAATTCGCGACACGGCCTCCTGCCGCAATTTCTGCACACCACAAACGCACACTTTTAGACCCAAATTCTTTTTGTTACTTTAATTGACTCCCGTACTTCAGACGAGACGCCGACTCTAACGGCGCTTTCAAACACACTACACAGTCCTCCTTCTGCATCAGGCACTGGTTCAACTCAGCTCGGAATCTAACCGGCGAAAGCAACCGATCCTGCTTTATGCATACTTCAGACTGTGACAGGGACCTCTCCCCGACTTAGTTATTTAAGGAGCCACGAGTCCCCAGGTCACCACCCTGGATCTCCTGCCCTCACAGGTCCTAGCCCCGCGTCCGAGACTAGGTGGGGTAACCAAACCCGTGACACACACGGCCTTCAGCCGGCGACGAGGCCTTAAACCCCGCTTTCTAACTAATAGTAACACGTTTCCTGCTTTAACGCACGGAGGACGGATCACACACCGCCACTTTTTTCCTAATAACTAAGACGGATCACACACCGCCACGGATGAAACACCGATGCTATTAATTACTAACTAAGACGGATCACACACCGCCACTAAAACGGATCACACACCGTTTCTTTAACATACTGAGTGAATTTACACTGAGATACGCTCAACTTAGCGAACAGATAATTTAGACTTTAAACATGCACACTTCGAAATTAAACAGGTGGTGCTTACCTTTTAATCATGTGAGCTAGCTCTCTGTTCGCCTTGTTTCACGATCTCAGCTCTGCCAATTCATCCTCTCTGGGCCTCGAGCGAATCCCAGGGTTTCGGCACCAAAACTGTTACGAAATCAGTTTTACCCCAGTTCTTTCATTCGCGAGGGATCCAGAAAGCGGCACTGGAACTCAGTAGCCATTTTTACAAAATCTTTATTCATCTTTATTTAAGCATGCACTTCTAGAAGGGAAGACGAGGCCGGTGTCCCTCTGCAAAATCTTCACCTCTTTGTTAGTCACAGCCAGCTTTATAGAGGTGACCCCATCATAAAACCCCCAGAGTGTGCTCCAAACTCTGTCTCTGTGTGTATGCACGAGCACGTGAGTGCCTGTGTGTGTGCGTACCCATGTGCCTATGTGAGTGCACGTGAATGACTGTGTGCGGATACCTGGTATGTGTGTGCACGTGAGTGAATGTGCATGTAAGTGTGGGTGCGTCGTAACAGTCAAAGCACTGTTTGTGTGTGTCTCTGTATACGTACTTCCTGGGGGTCATAAAAGTAATCTCACCCAAGTTAAACCAAATTCCTCCACACAACATACAAAATAGAAATAACATATTACAAATATTGAGACCCCCACTCTGTATTCACTGGGCCATTGTCTTACATTTACAGATAAGGTGGAGAGTCTCCTGCAAGCCTACTTCTAAGTTATGGCAATTATGAGTTTTTATTGAAGGTACAAGCATCAGCATCAGCAACCCCCAACTGTAGCTTCCTGACTCCTTTTATGACAGCAGACCCCCAGTGTCAATAAATTCCTTTCTCCCTAAACAGTTACGCACTCTCTGGCCACAGCTAAACCAAACTGAAACACAGACCAATCATTTCCTATTGATCTGATCTAAACAAATTTAACACATTACATTCTAATAATTTTCTTGTACTCACAGAGTGGAGGGGTCTTAGCCACAGTGAGATCTGCAGGGGATCTGATGGGAGCATCAGTTTGATGCTTGTTGCACACAGGTTTCTCTTCAGTATGTTTCACCTGAGCTCATATTTGAGCTGCTGTGTGTGAAACCATGAATCACTCTGCCTGCTCAGATGTCTGTTTATTCTGAGAATTCTTACGACATGTCGCTTCTGGTGAGGTCTGTTTTTTGATGGTTGCAGTCATGCTGGCGTGCTGCTGGAGGCAGAACTTGAGATCAGTGTGTGTGAGACTGTAGCTAGATAGTGTTACACTTTGTGTCTATCGCTGTATTTGAAGACCTCAAAATGTGAACCTGGTCTTTTTCAGCTCACGGCACAGTGAAGGTCACTGTGCCGGCAACATGCTGCTGCACATGCAAACATGTTTTCAGTGCTAATCACTGTTTTCTGTTTCTTTATGTTTTTCAGTATGTCCTCGCCTTACTAAAGAAGACATCCTGATCGCTGCTGGTCAGTCCGATAACTGAACTGCTGGTGATGTAAACATGGCTGTTTCTGGTGGAGGGAGTGTTTGAGTAGCAGCTGCTGTGAACAGACCAAGAAGAGACAGTGACACATTCTTGCGGTATGCGGTACATCAGCAGGAGTGTTCAGGTGATGGTTTAAGGCAGACAGACGCAGGAGACGGGCATGTGCCTGAGCTGCCACAAATACGGAATTCAATGCCTGAGGACATGTATGTGGCACCGGGTGGCTGTAGGGGAGCCGTGCCTCTCAGTCAGCAGTGTGGACAGTCTGGTTCTCAGCACTGATTAGCAGGTACGCTGACTTAGTCAGCATCAGCTGGTACTTGTAGCATGCTGCATGTCAAAGTATGGTCACCAGCATGCTTCTATGACTCTGTGGTGGCCTCAGCCATCTTTTATGGTGTGGTCTGCTGGGGCGGCAACATCTCTGCTGCGGACAGGAAGAGATTGAACAGGCTGATCCGAAGGGCCAGCTCTGTTCTGGGAGGCCCTCTGGACCCAGTGGAGGTGGTGAGTGACAGGAGAATGGTGGCTAAGCTGTCATCCCTGTTGGACAACATCTCCCACCCCATGCATGAGACTGTGACAGCACTGAGCAGCTCCTTCAGTGGGAGACTGCGGCACCCACGGTGTGGGACGGAGAGATTTCGCAGGTCTTTCCTCCCCACTGCTGTCAGACTCCACAATAAAGACTTTTGCAGCTGATCAAACACACAAACCCACACATGTGCAATAAGACTGCTATATGTGCAATTCTTCTTCTGACGAAGTTGTGTTTTTGTATTTTCCTACTCAGTTGTATATAGTATTTGTATTTCTATTTTATTCTATTGTATATATTATTCTATTCTATTTTATTTTATTCTATTGTACATAGTATTTTATTTTATTTTATTCCAGTGTTTTCTAATTTCTGCTACATAACTTTGCACTTTTGCTGTAACAAAACAAATTTCCCACCTGTGGGACTAATAAAGGCCATCTTATCTTATCTTATCTTATCTTATGCTGCTGTGTGTCATTTGTCCTAAAATTGAATCCTCTCAACTGTCTTTTCTTGTGTCTGTGAAGAACGTGAAGATTATACTATGAAAAAATATCTAAAAGTTTTGATAAGCTACTCAAAAACACCACTGTGTTTGAGCAGGAACAGGAAGTGATACTCTACCGCAGAGAGAGCGAACACCAAGTGACAGCACCACCCGAAGGAGAAACCAAGGTCCAACTCCAGATCATAGTCTGCATGTCACACAATAAGAAGCTTTTTGATTTTTTTTATTGTGATCTTTGATTTTGACTTTTTTATTTTTTATTTTCTGAAAACATCTTAATGTCTCCAGTTTGGGGAAACACACAAACAGAGTATAATAAAGCCAGGGCTGGACTGGCCATTGGGCATACAGGGCATTTGCCCGGTGGGCCGCTCGTAATTTTTCCTTCTTATGGGTTTTATATCTTTCTTTTTTTTTAACAGTATAAATGAATGGTGGTGGATTGATTCAATTCAATTCAATTCAATTCAATTCAATTTTATTTATATAGCGCCAAATCACAACAAAAGTCGCCTCAAGGTGCTTTATATTGTACAGTAGATCGCACTATAATAGTTATAAATAAGAGCATGAATATGAGAATTATGAGAATAAATATATGTACAATTTTAAGGATGTATGCATAAAAAATGTATGTATGTATGCCAAATATATATATATATATATATATATATATATATATATATATATATATATGTGTGTGTGTGTGTGTGTGTGTGTGTGGCGTGTATATACATAAGTAAAGTATACAGAAGTCAGCAGTTGAATATTGTGCAAAAGAAATGGCATATATGTACAATATGCAGTGCATAGTGTTGGAGTTCCGGTAGGAGAGAGTGAGGTGTCTAAGGCTACGTTCACACTGCAGGCAAAAGCGCATCAAATCTGATTTTTTCGCCCCTATGCGACCCGTATCCGATCTTGGTATGACAGTGTAAACGGCACAAATCCGATATTTTCAAATCCGATCTGGGTCACTTTCGTATGTGGTACTGAATCCGATACGTATCCAATGTTTTAGAAAGCGACTGCTGTGTGAACGGTCAAGTCGCATTAAATCCGTCTTTTACGTCACTGACACAAGACAGAGGCCAATTATCAGCGCCGGAGAAGCGCCTGATAGGACATCGCAAACGATTTCCCACCATCCGGTGAAACTGCTGGGAAGACAATGTTGAAGAAATGTGAACATTTTATTTTTACTGTATTTTCTGCAGATTCTGACAGAAATCTGCAGCTATCCTTTGAAGCACCGTTCCTCTAAAACAGCAAAAAGGATCATTATTAGGTCATCTACATTATTATGTAAATAACAAAATAACTTAGAGCAAAAATCTTTAAACATAAAGTCCGAAGTCTTTATATTAAGGGCAATCAGTCAAACAATATTGTTTGCTCTGGGTCTAAACAATATTGACCCAGCGAGTTCTGTGTGACATCTTCTTTTGCGCATGCGGGCCGCTTTGAGCGTTCACACTGGAGAGCGTTTGATGTCGCATTTTATGTGTAGTGTGAACAAGCAGACAAAAAAATCGGATTCGATCAAAAAATCGGAATTGAGCATTAAGACCTGCAGTGTGAACGTAGCCTAAGAAGTGTCACTGTTCAGCACTGCTGCAGGCACTTTTCTCCAGCATCAGATCACAAGATCTAGAGTCTCAGAGTGTTTCAAGCACTTATATCTTCTGTTACCAGGGCGCAGGGGCGATTCTAGGATCAGAGTTTTGGGGGTGTTGAGCATCCAGAGAGCTGCCCAGCCAGGCAAGATAAACGTTACACATCACAATGAGACTTCTTCCCTGTCTCTGTCAGTCCCTGCATCCCTAAATGTCTCCAGTTGTCCCGAGTTCCCTCTGACTGTCTCCTTGGTGTGTTTAAACCCCTGTTCCTCCCTGTCCGCATTGTCTGCTGTCCTCAACTCCATTGTCAGTCATCATAATTTTACCATCTCTGTGCAAGTCTGCAAATTTCTTTATTAAATCATAAGATTCTTAAATTCATCAAGTCTCTCTGTGCCTGGGTCCTCGTCACAAAACATGACATCACTGTTTTGTACATTGTAACACAATTTAATCCCCATATTTGTCAAAGAAAAGCAAAACACTTTTTTGAAAAGTCTGTAACAAAACCATCAAATCTGATAAAGGTTATTTATACGCTGCAAACGAAGAATGGATTGGAATAAAAGAAAATACATATCCTAACCTTAATTACTGGGGGAGAATAATGAATGATGATCATAGTGAGTAAAAAGTAAACTGACTGAATTTTGTGGACAGAGATTCCATTTTAATGTAACACAGATGCATAAAAATACACTCCGAAAAATACACACAGAAAAATTACATTAATATGAAAAAATACTGTTAAGATCACTAATAAAAAAGTCTTCTCTCAGTGTACTTTCAACCAAAAGGCAAATAACCAAACCACATGTACATCTAATAAAAGATATATGTACTGTTATCGCTACGTGTTGGATACACTGTGTATGTTAACGCAGGTCAACAGCAAGCCAAACTCAATTTTCATGAGCCAGGAAACTGAGCGTCTTGCTCCTTTATTACGGTCTTCTCGACAGCTTACAAGCTTTTACAATTGTGGCTTGAATAGCTCGATGAAAGTGCTGAGTGAAACCAGAAAATAAAATATCCTTTAGCTCTTTGACATGTGAAATAAATGCACAAAAAGAAATATCTAGTGATAGAAAACATGTATCAAAGTTAGTCTTAGCTGCTAAGTAATGATAAACAGTAGTTTTAACAATCCTCTGATATGCAAATTAGATCGCTGGCATCATTGCTATGTTAATAGACCATGCTCTAAGCAAAAACCGTTTCTGGGATAAGGCTAATCCCTGGTACAAACACATTCACAAAACGATCTCTAAATCAGCTGTTATAAACATATAACATGTAATAAACTTACAGCCATTGCTTTCGATGGTGTATATAAAGATTCAGGGCACAGGAGATGAAGTTTAAACACGGATAGGCAGGCTTTCTGTACAATGCTTTTTCCCAACTGACTGCAGCTTCTGCTTCCCACAATGCATTGCGAACACAGATTACTCCTTCAAAATAAGATACAGAAAAACTAATGCTGACTGTATAGAAAAATATTTTTTAACTAAATGACTCTCTTTTTAACGTAAATTACCACAGATGAAATATGACATTTTTATCACTAAATTGTTATGAATCATTTTTAATCTTTTACTTGGGACAGAACAATATAAATATTGAAACACTGATCCAACATTATCCTTTATTGATGGATCATTTGATTTTACACTTTTACCTGAATGTTGCTCCTGGGTTTAATATCGGCACATATGACAAAATAACCAGCTTCTCTCATTCCACCAAACAGGACAGTGGTAACAACAGTAGGCTACTGACAATTTTAAGTGTTAGATTTTAAATAGGCTGTATACATTTCAATGGGAGCAACACGACGGTCAAATGTCACTGATTTTACTACAGAGCAGGACGGATTGTAGGGTAGCAAATATCGTCGGAAAACACGTTTTCAACACTGCAGGTTACCAGGGTGTAATGTTTTTCAGCTAAAAAGAGACATTGTCTGACTCCTACCTAACTGTATAAAGAGTAACTGAAGGTTAAATGCAGCTAATATGTCCTGTTTTAAGCCAGGCACTTACAGCTCCGCTCTGCTGCGTCTCAGCCACCATCGCTCTGGCAGAAAGGGCGTTAGAGTCAGAGTAGGGGAGAGCTTAAACAAACCATTATTTTCTTGGGGAGGGGGGGATCTATACTTTTGTTGTTAAAATATTACATCTCAACCAAGTACTGTATGCTTTTAATATTTTCAAAAAAACGCCCCTGCCACGGCGCATTAACTTCCTTTTACCATAAATCTGTAATCCCAGAGCTCAGTGAAGATAGGAAGTGTCAGCGTACCTACAGTGCTGAGAACCACACTGTCCACACTGCTGACTGAGAGACACGGCTCCCCTCTGTCTGTCTCAGCGGAAATGCCATTTAACCCCAAACCATGGGGTTTGAGAATCCTTTCAAGCTTCTCTCTGTTCAGGTGGGAGAAGCGAAACCCCACAGTCAGTTTCATGTATGTGCTCACTGTCAGTGCATTGGTGGTAAATGGACTGGTTCTTACATAGCACTTTTCTGCTCTATCTGAGCACTCAAAGCGTTTTATACAACTATTTCATTCACCCATTCACAAAAGCGCTTTTTTTCTAATCTGTGCTTATCTAACATTCATACATATTCATACTCCGATGGATGCATGGGGTTAGTATGTTGCCCAAGGATATTTGGCATGCAGACTAGGGGAAGCCAGGGATCGAACAACCAACCTTCCAATCAGTGGATGACCTGCTCTTCCCCCAGGGATCATTTCTGCAGAAGAAGAAGAGTCACGTGACCATCAGGTCAGAGTCTGCCTTCATTCTCACACCTGCTGTGCTGCTGACACTGACAGCAGGCGCTCCTCCCTGTGAGTCTGAGAAGATGAAACTTTGAGGTTGTTATTCAGAGCTCATGATGTTCAGTCTGTTTAATCAGCACTTTGTTCCTCTAACAGGAACTCAGGTCCCTCCTCTTCCTCCTGTAGATGCAGCAGGTTCACTTCCTGTCTTCACTGAGCTCTGGGATCACAGATTTATGGACTCAGCAGTCCATCTGCATCTAAAGGTCAAAGGTCACTCTTTCGAGGGCACCAATGTTCACATTTTGGACAGAGAAGATAGATGGTTTGAAAGAGGATTGAAGGAAGCCATCTATGTCCACTGTGAACGGCTATGTTTGAACAAATGGTGGGGCTTACGACACCAACTGTCTGCCATCTATAGAGATTGAAAATGCGACGTCATTCAGGGGTAAAACCGCAAAGGATTCTGGGAGGTCGTGGCAAGAGGTACTAGCGCATGCAGGCTTTCAATTGAAATCAGTTACACAGCGATAAAAAGAAACACAAAAAATGTCAAGAAGCTGTTGTATTATTAACTGCAATAGCCGGCCGCATGACTGCCACGGGAAGCCGACGGATTACGTCGTTGAAGAGAAATTGTTCGAGCCATGTTTCCCAAGTAACAAAGAGGCGACGGATGGACGGATTGCAGCCATTCAAAGACCAAATAAAACTTCCAGAACACTCCAGCTCACATGTTAGTCTGCTCCAAGCATTCCCACAAAGGTCAGTGTTTTGTAGTAGTTAATACGTCATTTTTCTTAACATAATTGGTGATGTAGGTTACAAGCAAGTCTGGCGCTGAACAGAAATTGTCGCGCTATGCTCCTTTATTTATTGTGCATAAATAGTGAATTGTCCTGACACAATATTGCGTTTTGCTTCTGTTATTACCATGATACACTGACAAATACGTATACTTTTTTTCACAGGATAAAACAGGTTTTTTTGTATCACTAATTGTCCAGTGCGATTACAACATACAATATTATTGTCACTGCTACATTTCTGTAATGGTACCAGAAATTATTTCCACTACTAATTAATTATCGTTGAGCTTAAAGGTTATATTAATAAACGGTTAACGAATGTGTATTTATGAAGACGATTTGTGAGACGTGTAAACTTACCTTTGTTTGTACGATGGTCTTTCGTTCTACACCCCAGTGCTTCTGGTGTGGTTAAACCATGGCGACGTTCTACACTCGCTGCCTACAAGAGCTCCCAACTTTGAACATCACTGATGTTCATCGGGTTTGCAGAGTGATGACTGCCCCCGCCAGCAAAATAGGTTTTTATGCTGTAAGGTAAGGATTTAAGTTATATGCTGCATCATATATACACAACTACGAAGGTAAGAAAACGTAAATTAACCGACAAATAAACATTAGCTAACATCAAATGCAAACACTACGTTACTCCGCTATGTGCTTCATTTGATGTTAATTCTCTACATTGCATGTTTTCTTAAACGGTGTTTTATGTCGTCAGAAACTATAGTTGAGGTTTTCTTAACTAATGTCACTTTTGTTGTTAGACACTGTTATAATAGAGTTAGGTAGTTGGCTAACTAAGCAGGTAGTTAACTACCCAATGCTACTCTTGCTAATTGTAAAGTATGTATGTTTAAGATGTGCTGACATGAGTAATACAGAAATAATGCTAATGGTACTTGTATCTTTATTCAGTGTACAATAAAGACAGGTTGTCAGGGGAGGTCGGTGTGAGAGCCCTGTGCTACAGGTCAATGAGGAAGAGTGAGGCACCACACAGAACAAGTGTAGGCAGGAAGCTGTGTAAAGTTGTTAATCCCCGTTCAGTGGGGTTCAGTTCATTTAAGCATTAGTTAAGTTCATTCCTAAAGGCCCATCAACTTGAATGTTTTCCTTGTCTCCCTGCTTTATCACACCTAATTTGACTAGTTAAATCATTGTGTGTTTGGGTGATCAGAAACATCTGACACCAAGTTAATACTGCAAATATACACAATCTAAGTTATTACAGTTATCAAGGATGGTTAAGTTGTTTTAATAGGGAGAGAAGGAAACACTAAGAATTCAGGAGGGTAAGCCTGTAGGGGTCAGTAACCATAACACTGAACTATGTTCCTGTTCGGCTCTTCCATGAAGGTGATGTTATATTTTTAATTTTCGTTCTTTCTTCTTAGATTAAGCTTCTGGATTAATCGCCGGTGATACTGACACATAGCCAGTGCTCCTGTGTGGCAGGCGCTGTTATGTGCAATCACACAGTGGCACTGCTCTTCCAAACAGCACACTACTCACAACTCACCGTTCTGGTTGTCCCCCCTGTGCATAGCTGCACGGAATCTGAACAGCAATGGCACAAGCCACGGACAGTGGTAATTTAAATGAGGTTAAAGTCTTTGAATTAGACCATGTTTGCATATGAACAGTTAGACCATCTATAGTAAATGTGTCTTCTGTTAGGGTGTGAAACCAGGACCCATCAACTCCATGATCTACACTAAGCCGGTACCAAGTAGGATGGCCCAGACTGGAGTACGGTAATTAGATTTGTAAAATTTGGTTTCCTGTGTTACAAATGCATGTTGCTATTTGTTCATACATGCATGTGTCAGAATAGGTATTAATTTACATACAACATTACCCTTTCTGAAGACGGCTAACTCAGTCATGTACATATACATCCCAGTCTCTAACTTATGCACCACTGTTTTACACCTTTTAGTTTTCAGTTGTTGTTCAGTACAATGACCTTCTTCCTTACATTATTGTCATTGATGATTTCTTTAGGAGTGGCCTCTACAGAGGCATGGTGGGTCCGTTACCAGATCCCTGCTTGTTCAGAAAAGTTTGTGTGCTCAGAAGAACAGCTTCTGTATCTGAAAAGCTTGTCTGTAACTCTGTAAATGGCTCACAAAATAGAGGAAGCTACATGTGAGCAAAACTCTTCGTCTGAGTGGCATCAGCTCCGCAGGCCCAGAGTGACTGCCTCTAGGTTTTGGGAGGTGTGTCACGTCAGAGGCCAGAGCTCGGCAGAGTGACTAGCAGAGCGTATATTGAAGGGAACAAGGCAAACAGCAGACATGAGGGCATGAGACTAATGAAGGTTAACTACTCACCCTGTGGTCTCTGTGTGGCTTGCTGCATCTCCTGATGGCGTTGTTTTTGACCCCACTGAATACCCCCAGTTTGGCCTCATCGAATTCAAATGTCCCAATGTGCAAAACATTCTTGACTGCAAATATGTGCAAAAGGAATGTGGTACCCCTAAACTAAAAAAGAGCCACACATATTACTGGCAAGTGCAAGGACAACTGCTCATCAGTGGGATGCAATGGTGTGACTTTGTTGTGTGGGCACAAGAGGACTACCTAGTGCAAAGAATATACATGGATACAGATCTGCACAATGCGACTATTTCTTTTTTTTTTTACATATATATGCCAAGATACCTGTGTTTTGAAAAATGAACAGTGGAAACACAGCAAGGAGAAAACAAATCCTTTAGGCTGGCTGGAACAAAATGACTGATGCTTTATTTGCAAAGCAAAAATTATTTTCATAATTTTTTTTGTGTTACTTGTTGTCACATTTCTGGTAGCTTTACTTTGCGGTCAATCACTGCTGCGAAGATATACAACAAAATCAAGTCCAAAACTCGAAAACAGAAAGATCGCGTTAAGTTACAAAGAGCAGAACCCTCTTTGTGACTGGTTTTATGATTTAAACAGGCAAATGTTCAGCATTCAAACTACACGTGAACAATAGTCAAACCAGATGTTTCCCCATTATGTTGATATCAGCTAGTCAAGTACACACCTACAGAGCATGTTAA
This sequence comes from Oreochromis aureus, assembly GCF_013358895.1. Taxonomy (NCBI): domain Eukaryota; kingdom Metazoa; phylum Chordata; class Actinopteri; order Cichliformes; family Cichlidae; genus Oreochromis; species Oreochromis aureus. The sequence goes on along the minus strand of NC_052944.1, from coordinate 94,787,064 downwards.
CAAACCGTGAAAAAAAGCCACACAAAAAATCAATGACTGCTGGTGAGGGTTTCTATACATTAGTATTTACAAAGGGTATGTTGTGACTTACCTTCAAAATTACAGAGGTCCCTCGCTATACCACGGTTCACCTTTCACCTCGCTGTTTCGCAGATTTTTTAGTGCAAGTTTGCATGCTTTTTTTTTATTACATCACATTGTGTCCTGTGTCCTGATCACTGCAGACGATCTCCTCCGTGACGTCTCTCCTGTACAGTACAGAATTGCTGCATCGATCGCTAGCAGTGTGACTCTGAAGTGCAGTTCTGGATGTCCATGATGTTAACGAAACATTTTGCACCATCAAAAAATAAAATTGGCTACTTAATTTCACCTATCAATGGTTATTTTTAGAACATAACATCCGCGATAAATGAGGGACAGCTGTTTACAGATACTGAGAAATATAACATTTGAATACCTTTTCTGTTTTGCACTGACGCGCGGGGGAAAAATATCGACAAGTCGATGAACATCATTTACAGATATATTGGGTAAATGCCCAAGACGTCTATAGAAATGTAAATCGCTGCTCCATTCATTTATTTGCTTAACTTGTTCTGGACTCTAAACATGGCGCGAATAGGGCACGGAGTTTCTGCACCGGAAGTAGCATATGCTAACGTGCACATAGTCTATTATGTGAGCGCTAACAGGTTGAAAACAAAAACATGAAACTCTTTGTGACACTGTGATAAATGAAGCCACAGCTTCAATGAAATGTTGCCCTTATTTTATAGTTTGTTTGGATTAATCTGGACATTTTCAAATCAATCTAAAGTCCGTGTTATAATTGGACATCACATCGATATTTATGTTCCCCATTAAAACAACAGAAATATTTGAACAGGTGAAACTTTAACAACATGAAGAAAAAACATTTGTTTGTCAGATTTGACACTTTCTAAAAGTTCATTGTTCAGCTGTTAAATTAATGTGTGATCACCAAAAACATGGTTCAGTTTCTCAGTGAGTTTGTCTCTGTCAGCTTTCAGTGAGTCACATTTAGTGTGTGCAGTCAAACATGATGGCAGACTGCCACAGATCACTTCTGAGGAAAGAGGAGGCGTTCAGCTTCCTCATAGTTTCATACTTACAGGCCCCTCTCAAAAAATTAGCATATTGTGATAAAGTTCATTATTTCCTGTAGTGTACTGATAAACATTAGACTTTCATATATTTGAGATTCATTGCACACAACCGAAGTAGTTTAAGCCTTTCATTGTTTTAATATTTGTAATTTTGGCATACATAACTCATGAAGCCCCAAAATTCCTGACTCAAAATTAGCATATCATGAAAAGGTTCTCTAAACAAGCTATTAACCTAATCCATCAAGCAAAACTTTAACTTATACACTTAAAAAGTTCTTTATCATAAGCAGAGTATCATAAGCAAATCTGCAGGAAATATTTCCTCCATCCCTCAGGACTGTACCAAAGAAATCCCATTGTAAACATTATTATTAATTATATATAAAAAGTATTGGTCACTATCTGAAAGGGCAGAAACACAGGTGGTACCACTGCTATGTATCAGAGCCACGATGCATTGCCACTTCAGGTCTCCTGCCAGGATTCAGTTAAAAGGAATAGATGTTAATAATAATGCATTGCTTTAGATGGAGAGACTCTTGATGGATGGCTGTTATGAGGAAAGGCAACCCAGAAACTTTGCAAGCAGCACACATCGTTGTGTGCCTCAACTTGTGGTCTTTTACCCGGGCTAATCTGCCATTTTCCTTGCTCCATTAGGTTTAGGGATTAGAGATCGATCTAGATTATCATTTTAAATTTGGGACACATCGTCAGTAGTGGACCTTGGATTCATCAGGTATTTCAGCCATTATCACTAGAAACCCTCATCCAAGGAGGCCCTGCCAGGGTTGATCAGGCCCTGGAGTGTGTCACTGGTTTATGTTAAATTGTTATTTCTCTTCTCCTTCTGTTTAGTTTCCTACTGTTTGTTTTCTATCTATTCACTAAAACTAAGAAATAATACTTCTGTATATATAAAAAGTAACAACAACAGGCATTGGTCACTATCTGAAAGGGCAGAAACACAGGTGGTACCACTGCAATGTATCAGAGCCACGATGCATTGTACTTCAGGTTTCAGTTTGGTTTGTAACTTATGGACGATGTTTGATTGATTGATTGATTGATCATACTTTATTCATCCCAAGGGAAATTGGATTTGGAAAACGTTTTTCCTGTCAATCTCAAAAGCAGCAATTTTTGATGATGATTGATGAATTATGATGCTGGTGAGTGCACTGTTCTACTCTTGGTAAATGGCCTGTATTTGTATAGCACTTTGCTAGTCCCTGAGGACCCCAAAGCGCTTTACACATTCAGTCATCCACCAATTCACACACACATTCACACACTGGTGATGGCAGCTACATTGTAGCCACAGCTGCCTTGGGGTGCACTGACAGAGGCTGTTGTTGGACCTGACCTCTGCCTTCAATACTGTCGACCATCATAATCTGTTAGATAGAGTAAAACACTGGGTGGGTATATCAGGAACTGTTTTGGAGTGGTTTATAACGTATCTGTGTGAACGATCCTTCTTAGTGGTTACCTCCAAGTTCAGGTCCTCTCTCACTTCTCTTGTGGTCTCACGGTGTGTGCCACCAGGTTCTGTCTTGGGACCTGTACTGTTTTTGTTGGATTTACTCCCTCCCTATCAGTAACAGCTGCTTAACATGAAGCCCAGATGTTGTTGTGGGTCAGTGGGCACTGCTAAGGGCATTTCTCTCCAGCATCAACATCAGATCACATGATCATTGTTAAGGTTCATTTTAGGGACGAGAGAGGTAGGAGATCGGAATAACACCCTGAGCCTGTCAGGTGGAGTCAACGGAGATTTTAATGAAACACAAGCAGCGTGGGAGACGAACACTGTACGCAGACAGCATCAGATCTCGTCTTCAAACTTCAAGAAACAGTATTATATGCATCGGAGTATAACGCCTCCTCTTGCGTCAACACATGCATACGTTTCAAAACCACAAATGTTCTATTTGACCACTTGAGACAAAATTAAAGGACACTGGCTTCCATCTTCTCCCCGGTGGTTTCCCGCAAGCCAGCTCAGCTCTCATATCTGCTTCTTCATCAGTCACAGGAAGCATGCTCAACTTTCACCTACACCCTAACAGTATGTGTGTGTATGTGCTAACCCTCACTCTGCACTTTACTTGACCTCAACTTAGGCAACCAGGCTGAGGCCATCCTGTGTGTAATGATCTTGACTTATATGTAAAATGTATAAAAAAATGTTTCAATCTAATACCACTACTTAAAACTTAATCAAAGCTTAATCAGAGATATAAATGCATAATAAAATGCCCTGCTCAAAACAACTTACAATCGGACTCTGCTTTCAGTTTCACTTCTGCAAAAGCCTGCAAACATGCAGTTTCCTGTCTCATTTTGGCACAGAGTATATTTCCTGTCACCCTGCACTCTGCACAAAAACATTTAAGATTATAGGAGCATTGAAAAGCATTTAGAATTATATATTCAACTCAACAGTTTAAAGTTTTGGACTAAAGACCAATACTTTCAAACCTATGAATACAGTATCAATACTTCAATAAATGTGTCAATGCAAATGCTTTTATTGATTATGATGCAACAGTAATAACAAGACGCATAATAACAAAAATAATAAAAATAGAATTAATAAAAATAAAATAAATAAAAATAACAGAAAAATAATACTTCCTTCCTTACATCATCTAGTCCCAGAGTGATATCTTCTGTTACCACAGTGCATTAACTTCCTGTTACTTTAGCCATAAATCTGTGATCCCAGAGCTCAGTGAAGACAGGAAGTGAACCTGCTGCATCTACAGGAGGAAGAGGAGGGACCTGAGTTCCTTTTAGAGGAACAAAGTGCAAACTAAACATGAGCTCTGAATAACAACCTAAACTTTTCATCGTCATCAGTCACGTAACTCTTCTTCTGCAGAAATAATCCTTATAATGCCGCCTGCTCCAATGAGACATCAGTAGATGATAAAAATGATTAGAAGATGAAAGTAATATTGATTATTATTTCTGAAGTTATACATTAGAGTCTGAAGCTTTAAACTGATCTACTCAAACTTTATAGCTTCCCACAGCCTCATGAAGGACACATGGAAATAACTGTCTCAGATCAAAGAGAAATGAATGTGATTGATCAATCAGTATTCTTTGCCTGTGTTCTTTTTATTACACCGGTGTGAACAGAACTTAGCAGTAGACCAGAATTAAGCAGAGAAAACACTTATACATTTTCTGGATCAAAGTGAAAACTTGAACGTTCCAGTGAAAATGTTAGTTTGCACTGTGGTAACTTTACAGCCTTTCATGATGTCACTGAGGTCCAGCTTAAACACTAGCACGTGAAACATTGTCACCCAGCAGAAAAGGTGTGACTCTGTGCTGCCCTTCACATTTATAAAAGGTTATTTGAGATATCATGAAGGTTATGACTTGAGTGAAAGTTAATGAAATGTTCTGATATTACTGTAATATATTAAGGATATGCCATAACTCAGATTATGTTATTATTTGAATTAATTAATATTTATGAATTATTAATCTGTGGCACATCTAATTACTGCCTCGTGAATCAGAATTTAACAGGATGTGTCCAGTTAACTTTCTCACCACTATAAAGTCTGAAGCTTACATATTAATAATATAATAATTGTAGTAATCAATTTTATATACAGATTTAATGATGAGGCTTTACCAGTGAAAGTATGAGGGAAGGTTAGAAACAGACCAGACTAACAGACTGTGGACTTTGTAGTCACAGATTGGACTCTTCCGGTATAGCTAACCATGCTAAAGTAGCCTCGTGTCTGCGTTGTTTTCGGACTGAGCCAAGCTCATTCAGCTCTCTGAGCTCCGTTTCTCCGCACTAAGCACAGCACAGATGTACCTGATCAATAGTGTCTCACTGCAGAAGCTTCAGGCTGAATCCTGCTGAGCTAACAGAGTCAGATTCACCTGTGCAGCTTGGACAGGTAAACACATCAGGAAATGAGGCGAGTTGGCAAAGTACGACATTCAGTACTTAAGTAGAACTACAAATACTACTATGTTTATTTTTCACATGAATCTTTTACAATAAAGCTCAAGATCTTGTTGAGACTTTTCAAAATAAACTGAATCTTGTTAAAGAGTATGCAGAGTGTTTACAGATAAAAAGCAAAAAAGATATATGAGATTTTGTTCATAGATTCCACTTCTTTACTCACGTAAAGTAAAACAGTAGAGGCACTGAAATGTACTGGGAGTAAGAAGGTAAAATTAGCTCTTTGGAGCTAATTTATATATATACATATATGAACCAGCTGCTAGTTAACGAGAGACACCCGGAATGGCTAACTGAAGGTAGGACGGTCCTGATCCCCAAGGACCCCAAGAAGGGACCGGTCCCATCCAACTACCGACCAATAACCTGCCTCAGTACTACATGGAAGCTCCTGTCAGGCATCATATCGGCTAAAATGAACAGGCACATGGGTCAATACATGAGCGGGGCACAGAAAGGGATTGGCAAGAATACCAGAGGTGCAAAACACCAGCTAATGGTAGACAGAACAGTCAACCAAGACTGCAAGACCAGACTGACCAACCTGTGCACAGCCTGGATTGATTACAAGAAGGCCTATGACTCAATGCCCCACAGCCTAGAATTGTCCGAGATCAACAGGACCCTAAGAGCCTTCATCAGGAACTCAATGGGGATGTGGCGTACAACACTAGAGGCCAACTCCAAGCCCATAGCACAAGTCACCATCAAGTGCGGGATCTACCAAGGAGATGCTCTGTCCCCACTGCTGTTCTGCATAGGCCTGAACCCCCTCAGTGAGATCATTAACAAGACTGGCTGTCACGGCGGGGTGCGCCGGTGTGAAGAATGAGGTAGACCCAAGAGCAGACACGATGGAGACAGAACTAGGTTTCCAAAATAAAGCAAGCCTTTATTGTGGCTGAAGTCATGACAAAAACACTAGGGAACACTAAAACTGGGAAAACTAAGAAGACAGAACACTGTGTAAACTAGAAGGCTAAGACACTCTGTGAAGGTACTGAGAAAAAACTATAAACACGGAGTAACGAAGCAGGCTATGAAACACAGTGTCGCAAAAAGGGAAACTACAAAAACATGAGGTGAGGATAACAGACGATCTGACGCTGACTGAGTGGAAACACACAGGCTAAATACACATAAGGAATGATCAAAGGAAGTAGAATCACATGGAGAAAACAGCTGATCACAATTAACATAATGACAGGACACGTGAAACTAAATACAATAAACACAACACACAAAGCTCTTTCAAAATAAAACAGGAAACATAAGGAGACACAACCCTGACTTGAATCTTACAAACAAGGAGAACTTAGACACAAAACATGGCCGAATGTAACTCGATAAGCTGAAATGAAACTGGACTAAAAAGAATAACAAAACACCAAGAAACTCAGAATACTGGGTCACATGACCCAGGGCCATGACACTGGCTACGGATACCGACTACGGAACGGAGCGGTTGTCAGCCACCTCCTGTACATGGATGACATCAAGCTGTATGCCAAGAGTGAACGACATATCGATTCACTGATCCACACCACCAGGATATACAGCAATGACATTGGAATGTCGTTCGGACTGGAGAAGTGTAGTCAGATGGTAACAAAGAGAGGGAAGGTAGTCAGAACTGAGGGGATTGAACTACCAGAAGGCAACATTGCAGACCTGGGGATCCCGCAGGCGAATGGGAACCATGAAGAGGCCGCTAGGAAAGCTGCAACCACCAAGTACCTGCAGAGGGTCAGGCAAGTCCTGAGGAGTCAGCTGAACAGTAAGAACAAGATCCGGGCCATCAACACCTACGCCCTGCCCGTGATCAGGTACCCTGCTGGTGTAATAGGCTGGCCAAAGGAGGAGATAGAAGCCACTGACATAAAGACAAGAAAGCTCCTGACCATGCATGGAGGGTTTCACCCCAAGTCCAGCACCCTGAGGCTGTACGCTAAGCGGAAGGCAGGGGGGCGGGGACTGGTGAGTGTCAGCACCACAGTCCAGGATGAGACAAGAAACATCCACGAATACATCACGAAGATGGCCCCAACTGACAGCGTGCTCAGTGAATACCTCAGGCAGCAGAAACCCAAGAAAGAGGAGGAAGGCGAGGAACCTTCATGGAAGGACAGGCCCCTGCACGGTATGTACCACCGGCAGATAGAGGAGGTGGCTGATATCCAGAAATCCTACCAGTGGCTGGAAAAAGCTGGCAGAGGCACTAATCATGGCAGCACAAGAACAAGCTCTGAGTACAAGATCCACAGAGGCTGGGGTCTATCACACCAGGCAAGACCCCAGGTGCAGGCTGTGTAAAGATGCCCCAGAGACAATCCAGCACATAACAGCAGGGTGCAAGATGCTAGCAGGCAAGGCATACATGGAACGCCATAACCAAGTGGCCGGCATAGTGTACAGGAACATCTGTGCCGAGTATAAACTGGAAGTCCCGAGGTCAAAATGGGAGATGCCCCCAAGGGTGTTGGAGAATGAACGAGCTAAGATCCTGTGGGACTTCCAGATACAGACGGACAAAATGGTGGTGGCAAACCAACCGGACATAGTGGTGGTAGACAAACAGAAGAAGACGGCCGTAGTGATCGATGTAGCGGTTCGAATGAAAGCAATATCAGGAAGAAGGAACACGAAGCTGGAGAAATACCAAGGGCTCAGAGAAAAGGAACATATATATATACATATATATATATATATATATATATATATATATATATATATATATATATATATATATATATATATATATATATACATATATATATATATATATATATATATACACAATGTAGCAACAGACAGAAATATACACACATACATCATATATATATATATATATATATATATATATATATATATATATATATATATATATATATATATATATATATATATATATATATATATATATATATATATATATATATATATATATATATATATAGATATATAGATATATAAGGGTGCAACGATACACACAATTGACGGTTCAGTTTGGTTCGATACTTTGGTGTCACGGTTCGATATTTTTTCAATACAAAAGAATGTTCACGCCTTTTTTAATTTGTAATTTATTAAGAATATAAATATTTCTTTTAACTCAAAAATACAGTTTTTAAATTAAATGTTGCTGAAACACCAAAATAATAAAAGAATAAAAAAGTGTGGAAACTAGTTTATTACAGACAAATGTCCTTTTCCAAAATAAAAGCTATGCTATACCCTTCTTCTGGGGTAAATTCTCAGGAGCATATTAAACATATCAGGTCCCCATAAAATGAACCACTCTCTGATGGACCTCACCTCACACTCATCTTCTGGAGTGCTAGCACTTAGCTGCATATACAACAAAAACAACTTAAATAAAAATATGTATTGCACAGAAATGCCTTCCTAAATATATTTTAAAATTTTTTGAAATGTTCTATAAACAAGGTATCATCACCATACAGTTCTGCATTGTTTGGGAATCCCTGACTATATTTTCTATTCTTGTCAGAATGTAAAACAAACACACCCAATCCCTGACATGAAACATTTTTTTAGAACCCTGTTCTATGGTGTACAGAAAACACATGAAAATTTAAATCTGGTAAAGCTATACTTCACATATTTTCTGTTGTGCAAAAAGAAAGAAAGAAAAAGAAGCACAATGTAAGGAATAAAAAATAAATAAAATAAATACAAATTAAAGCTATTCTATACTCTTCTTCTGGGGTATATTCTCAGTAGCATACATAACAAATCAGGCACCCATAAAATGAATCACTCTTTAATGGAACTCCCCTAACACTCATCTTCTGGAGTGCTAGCACTTAGCTGCATATACAGCATAAACAACTTAAATAAAAGGTCCTGTTAAATCCAAAGCAAAACATGGTTTACTCAATTTCCATGTTCTTCTTCAGAAAAATTAGGATGTCCACATGTTCTGCTGACAGTACAGATCTGCTTGCTGTGACAATGTCACCTGCTGTGGAAAACACCCTCTCACTTGGGACAGAGGTTCCAAGTAACACTGTGCCAACTTGGAAAGATGAGGGTACAAGCTGTGATGTTCCTTCCACCATCTCAGTGGGTTATCATCTGTGGGAATGCAGTCTGCTAACCTGTACAAGTTCATTTCCTCCTCTGCCACTTCGGCTGCAGACCTGGTCCTTGGCTCCTGTGCAATGAACAGTTCTCCAAACAACTCCTTCATGGCCGACTTTTTCTCTGGTGGAGATGCTGATGGTGAATCTGAAGAGTTTGCTGCTTGAGTCTCTGTGTAGGTTGCAGTTTCTGTGGTGCCTGCGGCTTGATCCTGAGGAAATATAAACAACCAAACTGTTAATTGTATTTGTTTAAATAATATTTATAAATCTAGCAGTAGCAAAATAAAATTTCAAAAATGAAAAAAAGAATACCTACTTGTTCAATGCTCAGGACAAGTTCTGTGCTTCTGTGAAAGAAGGAGACAATTCGTCTCATCTTTGCCAGGAGATGGGAAACACAGTTTTTCATCTGCCATTCCGGATCGATGTAATGTGCGGTGACAGTGAGGTAGCTCTGGGTAGCTCTTGACGTCCAGCCGTCTGAGGTCAGAGCAACGGCAGCTGCTGCTGACACTGCCGTCTCTAATTTAGTTTTTGTCTCCTTGTACAAAGCAGGAACTGCGATATCAGTGAAATAGGTTCGTGAAGGAATACTGTAACGGGGCTCAAGTACTCTCAGCATTTCCTGAAACCCGGTGTTTTGTACAACAGAAAAGGGTCGCATGTCGACAGCAATAAAAGTAGCAATTGCCCTGTCGATTTCATTTGCCCTCTTAGAATCATGAGGTAACGGCTGTCTAAATGACTCCGGCAAAGTTTGTAGCATGTGTGTTTGTTGTTTTTTTTGTCTGCCTTCACTTGTCTTTGCACTAGGGTGATGCCAGCGTAAATGTGCATTCATATTTGTTGTGTTTCCACCGATGTAATTAACCACTGCGTGGCACATCCGACATACTGTAGTGGTTTTGTCCACAACGCGCTTACCATCAGAGTCATACTTCACACGAAAGCCAAAAAAGTTCCAAACGCCAGATTTCAATGACGGTGGAGGAGGTTCAACTTCGAACGGCCTTGAGGCAGTTGCCATGTAGCAATGAGCTTAACGTCTGTCTCGCTAGCTTGATTGCATGCATGTGGGTGGCGCTCAGTGGATCTGCGCTCGACAGTGCAGCCTAGGCGGAGTAGTCAAACGCAGATTCACTGATCGCTCAACACAGACAGCATCGTCAGAAGAAAAGTTGATAAAATAAATTAAAAATTCTGTATTGTTCGATACATATGCGTACCGAACCGAAAGCACTGTATCGAATCTATTCAATATCAATACGAATATCGTTGCACCCCTAATATATATATATATATATATATATATATATATATATATATATATATATATATATATGATGTATGTGTAAGTATGTATGTGTGTATATTTCTGTCTGTTGCTACATTGTACTGTGACCATGAATCCACAGCAACTGTGCACCAGTCAAACACTGTTCTTTACTTTAAATCCAACACCGGAAAAGAGCTGTTTAGATGATAAAGGACTGCAACTTACAAAACCTGCAGTTGTTCAGGTGTTGTGAAAAAAAAAAACTTAAACCACTTTAACGTTGCACCACAACTACGAATCCTGCTAATTAATAAATGATCAAGATTTCCTTTCATGTGTTTCTGTTCAGGCTCAAATCGCTTTGATGTTTGAAGGCTCACAGTGATGAAACTCAGATGAGCTCAACCCAAAGTAAGGTGTAAGGAGAAAAAGTTCAGTTATGTGTTTAAAATTGTAGGGAGTAAAACTAAAAGTAGTTAGAAAAAAACTACTCTGGTAAAGTACAGATGAAAATTGTACTTAAGTGTTTACTGTCCAACTCTGATGATGAGGAGAAGTTTTTATTACTCACATTATGTAAATTAATTAGCTGTTAAATTGTCATCAGTTACTATGAATCTGTGTAATCAATATACACTGATAATGTAACATTACACAATATTAACCTGAATGCATTTCGCCTCATGAGGGTTACAGCTGTGTATGATGTGATCAACGGGCACAAACTAAGATTTACCACTCAAATTTAGTGTGTGCAGCCAAACATGATGGCAGACTGCCACAGATCACTTCTGAGGAATGAGGAGGCGTTCAGCTTCCTCATAGTTTCACACCTGCATGAAGCAGCCTGACAGCTTAACCGTCAAGTTACTGTCAGCTGATCACTTCCTGTCCTGTGATTGGCTGAGCTTTGGGCCTTCTCTCAGTCAAACTGGAAACAGGGATTGAGACAGTGTGAGGGTTTGTGGAGTGCCACAGTGCTGTAATGAATACTGTAGTGGAAGAAGTTTTTCCACACTCTTCGTCCTGGAGCTGCTTTATGTCCATGATCTGCATGGAAACACATCTATGGAGAGGAAATCCAGCTGCTGAGGGTCACATCTGCATCATTGTAGCTACAGTGGATGTTTCAGTGTCAGGACTGAAGGTGGAGCTTTGTGCGTGTCAGGGTGAGGTCCTCCTCTTTCCTCAGAAGTGATCTGTGGCCGGCCGGACTTCATTCCACAGATGTGCTTTAACAAAGTGTGAAGCTGAACTCTGTGACAGTGTGAGCAGTGTGAGAGTGTCAGTAGATGATCAGCAGAGGAAAGTGAGAGCTGCTGTGAGCTGATGTCCTGAAGGGCTTTTAAAGAATCTCTGAGTTTGACAGGAACATGAAGATGTTTGTGGTGTTTGTGATCCTCCTGCACGGTAAGTACACCTTCCTCTCTCTGCTCTCATCATCATCTCTCTCTTTAATGTGTTGAAGTGCAGCAGGAGGAGATTTCCATCAAACACTGGATTCTGATTCAGATCAAACTAACAATCCAAAGCAGCAACTTTCAAATCACTGGATTCTTCTTGGTGGCTTTCAGATGAGCTCATGTTACAATCAGCTGCTGTGTGTGTGTTGTTGTGTAGCTGAAGCTCTGACTCACATTTCATATGTGACCAAAGGAAACTTGGTGCTGTGTGACACACTTTAGATTCTCTGCTGCTGCTTTGAACTCTTCAAACTAAAGAGCCAAACTGATGATTGACTGTGCAGCTCTGACATGGCACCAAATGTCCCTGTTATCAGCTGCTGGATGGACGTTATCAGAGCTTTTTAGTCCCACACGGATCACCAGGAGCTCCTCCTCTGTCTGCAAACAGGCTCAGCAGCTCTGATCATTCATTGGAGTCGGCACAGAATGTGGTGAATGGTAAATGGTAAAAACGTCATACTAAAAACATAGGTTGTAAGCTTCAGATAATTAGTTTTTAAAAGCTAGACATTTTAAATGAGAATAAGAAAGAAAAGTATTTCCTTGTTCCCCCCTTTCCCTGTTTATGCCCTACCTGGCCCCCTGGCAACACTTTGCTAGATCCGCCCCTGCACAGTTACCAGCTGTCAGCTACATAGAAAAGGATCCTGGTGTTATTTGTCTCTCAGAAACAGTTCATAACTTCCCTTCAACTCATTCATGTCACCTAAAAGGTAAACCTGTTTCTCCATCACCTGTTCAGATCTGATGATTCAGTAAGGACATCTCCTGGTTTCGTCTTCATGTTTCACTCTCACCACATAACCAAACCAATATCATGACCAGCAGCTTTTACAGCTGTGGCTCCAGCAAACATCAGCTGATACTAGAAATTAATATGAAATAAATTCTAACAACAGCTGATCAAGCTTAAAGGTGCTGCTGTTGTTTAGCGCGACATCTGCTGGTTTCCTCTTTCTGTCGCAAAGTGAGCGATAAACAAGAGAGAAAAGCCGATCAGCTGATCATTGATCAGTTTCATGATTGAGAGGGGGAGAGAATGAGAGAAGAAGAGGCAGCTGTTCAGCAAAGACACAGAATAAATCCAGCTTTGTGTCTTTTCCATTCTAGCTATAGTCTGGGACAAACTGTTCCTTTTCAGCTCAATACCAAACGCGTAATATTTTCTCTGAATACAAGACGATTCCATTTTTTACGGGACGTTTGGCAACTCTACTAACTAACCTTTCGAATACAATAAAGTTCAATATCAGTAACATCACAGCACCCACCCAGCTGTATAGAAACTCTGTCATGCTAGCTAGCACGCAGTACAAAAAAGTCAGCATAAACTCCACCTAAACTTGGTTTATATCTCACCCAGATAGAGTGCAGGTCATAACTTCTTACCTGAAGTTCAGCTCACCTGATACTCGGACCGGCCCTGCCCCGTGTCTCTCCTCCACCTGCTGTTCTCTGTGGAAGCTCCACCACAGCCACCAACAAACAACTGAGTTATTTTTACACATTCCACCACCTTACTTTTTTTTCTGTTGCAAAAAAAAAGAAAGAAAAAAAAAACAGAAAAAATTGAACCATAAAAATGAGAAATCAGTGATGGTCCTGCTGATTTTATTTGGAAACCAAACATTTTCATCTGCAGGTGAAACTCTGCAGTGACCTCAGTGTGTGCTGTTCTCTGGCATCTCTCTGAATGATGTACTTCATGTTCTTGTCTGTGGTCACGATGATCTTATTTTCCATCTCTGCTTTTGTTTCCTGCTCACAAACCTGCATCCATCTCAACGTCTAAACTCAAAGTCAGCAGCAGCTTCTTAGCTTTCTCTGCCCTCATAGCCCTGATCTCAGGGACTCTTAGATCATTTCTATATGTACATGGAAATCTGTCCTTGATGGCATTGCCCCTTTGAAGGTGAAACATCAGAAATATAATGTCCTCCATGGCTCAGTGATCACAGCAGAGATATAAAAACACAAAGCAGAAGAGCTGAGAGGAACTGGGAGAAAGATGAAGAACCCAAGGGTTTTATTCCAGGTGTTAAGACCTCCTGGATCCTGTCTGAGCTCATCTTTATCTCAAACTTTGAAAGTCTGCTGCTTCTCAGTTAATCCTTCACATGAACAGCAGAAATATTTCTAGAAATCTCTCTCAGGCTTGTTCTCAACAGCACAGAAACAGCTCTGATCTCTGCTGATTCTTCTGGATCTCAGTTCTTGACCTGATGTGGTCTGTAATGATATCCTTCTGTCTTTCCTGGTTTCTCTCCTCGTTATCAGTTAGAACTCCATGGGGAGTTCCTCAAGGCTTGGTGCTGTAAATTAGCCTTTATGTGTTTAGTGTTTCCCCTTTAAGAAATTTGAAGGCTTAAAAAAGTCTTCCATCATCTCATCATGTTTGGACTGTTGTAATCTACTCGGCTCTCAGCCAAGTGTCCTCCAGCTCATGCAGAACTCAGGTGACAGATTTTTAACTAACTGAAACAGACGAGCCCTCATCAGTCCATCCTCTCTGCACCAGCTCACTGTTAGATACCGTCCTGACTTTTAAAGCCTGACTTAATACTTGTATTCATCACTTTTAAAGCCTCACATCAGCTCGTTCCTCCACTTCCTCTGGACTTCCTGCCTCTTCCTTTTTTATCTGTGAGTTGTTAAAATGTTGAATGTTTCAGTCGTTCTGTCTCCTGGTTTCTGTAAATGTGTCTAAACTTCACCTCAAAGTGACTCATGGAGTCTCTGTCTGTGTGTCCTCAGTTTCCCAGCATACCTCAGCTGTGGAGTCATATGAGGGGGACTCGTTCATCCTGCTGCCCTGTCAGTTCCCCACAGAGAGATTGTTTGACCCCACAGTGGTGTGGAGTCGCTCCGACCTCAGTCCTCCAACCGTCCACCAGCGTCAGCGTCAAGGAGACGAACTGAAAGATCAAAACCATAATTACACTGGCCGAACATCCATGAAGTCTGATGCTCTGCAGACTGGAGACCTCAGCCTGAACCTGACCAACCTCCAACTATCTGACAGCACCACCTACACCTGCTCCATCAAAGAATTTGGACGTGAACTGAGTCTGAGTGATGTACAGCTGCAGGTCAAAGGTCAGCAACAAACACCTGTAGATACATCAGACATCACTCAGATAAAAAAAAAATATTAGTTTAACACTTTCAGAATAACCATGTTGAATCTTTGATTGAAGTAAAGGACTATTCATTAAATTAATTACAGTCATTCAGTCTGAGGTCAAAGGTCATGTTGTTCTTTTTGTTCCTCCACAGAACGGTTTCCATCCTGGGCCAAAGCTCTCTTGGTTTTCCTGGTTCTCCTGGTTCTTCTTGTGGTTTCTGGAGGTCTTTTATTTTATTTCCGGCACTATTTCATGTCAGGTGAGTGTCTCCTACTACACTACCCATAATGCTGATGGTTAGAAGGTGTCCTCTGGTGGCTCCTTGACTGTGGCTGTGTCCCAATCCAGCGACCGCATCTGAGGCTGAGACCACGGGACTGTAAAACATGATTGTTGTGCTTCATTTCTGTACTGAACAGTCATTTTAAGATTAGTTAGTAAATAACAATTAGCTAATGTTGTTCATGAGACTAAAGTCATCTCACTTTGGTGATGTAAATATAATATGGCCAATATTATAGTTAGTATTATATTTAAACACATAACATCCTTATAGAATATGATGTAACACTATAGATCAACTTACCTCAGAATATATAAAGTATATAAACAATTACAGCAATATGATGCAACAAACACAGCAGTGCTACTAATCCAAAATACAGTGGAACCCCGACTTATGAAATTAATCTGTTCCCAAGTGTCTTTCGTAAGTTGAAAACTTTCGTAAGTCGAAGCACTCATTGCGTGTTTTGAGTGAGGTGATGCTGAACGATAGGCTATAGGCTAATTGCTAACTAGAACAACAGTACGTCGTTCAAGTGGAACAGCGAAGCGCAAGTACAGAAGCCAAGGAGTTGTCACATGATTCAGAAGGCATTGTGGCCATTGTAGGCCCATTGTTCCTTCAGTGGGCTGGTTTCAGTCATTATGCAAATGTACTGTTTATAAGGTTTGGGGAAACCTGCAGTCAGCTGAGACTGAAGAAGTCACTTGGATGAGTGACGAAACGTTTCTCCCACAAAACACTACGTCCAGATAAACAGATTCAACTTTTGGAGATTTACTTTCCTGGATGATTGAGAATGCATCAAGACGATTAGGGAAGTTGTTTATGGGGTCACATCTTGATGCACAATAATGGACAGAATCCAACCTGTTTGAGGAAAGGATTCATAAAAGCAGATCACTGCAATCCAGTAAACAAAGTCTCTCCTCATTTGGGGAGAAAAACAATATTAATGCCCAAAATAGAAGCTTAGTTAAGGTTTCAGCTTGGACACAATCCCTGCAGTGGGAACTTTAACCTCCTAAGACCTGAACTCTTTCATGGCATGCATTTTTAATTTCTCTTTTTTATTTGGGCTGATTGGGACCTGATGAATGATGAATTCGTATTTTGGTTTAGAGAACCTAAAATGTGTCCCCACATGTGGACGCCAGGTCCTAAATGACAAATACTGATCTAAAATAAAACCTAGATACTTATAAGATGTAAACATTCATTATTTATTATCTTCAGTCCCTTGAATGGTTTTGATATTAGGAAACGTAGATAACAACTCTTTTCCATGTGAGAATAACATGGATTTAGATTTCTCTGTGTTTAACACCAACATAAACAGATTTAAATGGGACTGATTAAGTATCACAGTTTATTTGTTTATAGAGAAAAGAACAGAGGTCCTAATATAAAACAAGGTGGTCACACGGTGTTCTAGCTGATGAGTTAAAAACAAACTCACAGCATTTACAGAGAGACCAATGTTGTTTAGTCTGTTTACTAAAATGACAACTGTGTAAAAAACCTTCGACAAGTCAAAACAAAGACCAGCTCAGTATTTTTTCACTCCATTGAATCAATGATGTCGCCACTTTAACAGCAGCAGTTATTGGGCTGTTTTCTGAATCTTGACTTATGCTGAGAAAGAGTTTGATTTTTATCCAAAAATATTTTATTTGGTCACTAAGAAGTGTTTTGTAAATTTTTACTAAACTCACAATTTAGATTTAGGCCTGTAGTTATCAACATCTGAAAGGATCAACTCTTTTCAGCAAAGGGAGAACATGGACAGATTTCGATATTTCAGCGACCTCGCTGTTCAAAGCTGAAATAAAAATATATGTTAGCAGTTCTGCTATAAAATCTTATTAAGAAAATAAGGATGGAGTTGATCTGGTCCTGCAGATTTAAGGTCCTGTGGACCTCGAGGACACTCAGAGGAGAAACATTGAAGGCTTGAAGCACAGACCGAGTTTGAGTGGTTACAGAGAGCCTCCTGTTCATTAAGCTGTTTGAGATCTGATGTAAACATTCAAATAAAGACCCTGAAGAAACAAAACTTTATTTAAAACAGTTTACTGAAAAATGTGACATTTTAAAGTACGCAAATCTTATTCTAACAAAATCTGCCATCTTGGTGTTTTTAGCCCCGTAATGAGATTTTATTATTTTCCACAATTTTTTACGATCTTTAGGATGTTGAGTGTTTTTGTTTAGACCAGAACTCTGATTTGGCCTTTTTTTATTTGTAGAAGGTTATGTCCAGGATTCATGTGAAGCAGGAAATCATCCAGGTCTTTATATCTTTAAGACATGCCTGTAACCGATTTAACTGGTGTTAATGGTAAAAATCAAATATGTATCATCTGCATTGCAATGATACAAATCTATGAATATTTTTTCTGTGTTAAGGAAACTCCTCTTTTACATGAACAAACTGGAATCAGATTCAGATCTGAATCTATGAGATAGATGTGATTGAAACCAGGGCAGCATATTTACTTTATTGTCAACATTTTCTGGTGTATCCACAGAGGTGGAGCACAGAAATAAGTTTACTGTAAAGAGGCCAGCAGAGTATCTTTTACTACAGCTGATGTTGTGCTTTGTTGTCCTCTCAGTGCCCTGGGTGGAGGTGGATTCAGGGGTGGAGTCTGTCCAGCTGATCTGCAAAACCACAGTTTGTCTGCCTAAAGATGCTAAAGTGGAGTGGAAGAACAAAAACAACACGAAGGTCCACGTGCATGAGAACGGCTCTGAGCAGCCTGAAGGACAGGACAATAAATACAAGAACCGAACGAAGATGAAGAGAAACTTACTGGAACCTGGAGACCTCAGTCTGACCCTGAAATACCCCACAGATGGAGACAACTCGACCTACACCTGCACCGTCTACAGAGGGGTGAGAAAAATCCTGATGGAAAAACAAGTGGAGCTGAAAGTCAGAGGTCAGTGCTGTAGATACAGGTCAAAGTGAGCTCCCAGTGAAGCAGCAGCATTCAGCCTGTTAGAGTCAACACAAATGTCTCCATCCAAGCTCATGTTGTGCTTTGTTGTCGTCTCAGTCCCCAGGTGGAGGTGGCTCCAGGGAGGAGTCTGTCCAGCTGCCTTTCAACACCACACTTCACCTGCCTGAAGATGCTAAAGTGGAGTGGACGGACAATTATACAAGTCATAATTACAGGAAGGTCCACCTGTAGGAGAACGGCTCTGATCAGCCTGACAAACAGCACCAGGCTTACAGAGACCGAACGAAGATGAATGAAGACCTGCTGAAAACTGGAGACCTCAGTCTGACCCTGAAACACCCCACAGATGGAGACAACTGGACCTACACCTGCACCGTCTACAGCAGCGAGGGAAACATCCTGATGAAGAAACAAGTGGAGCTGAAAGTCAGAGGTCAGTGCTGTAGATACAGGTCAAAGGTCAGAGTCATCCAATAATGTTACAGTGTTAGCATATCTGATGTTGAAAATGAAATGAATTGAGTCTTAATTTTAATATATAAAAAAATTAAATATATTCCTATATATATGTGTATATATATACACACACACATATACCTATATATATATATATACCCCTTGAACCCCTTGAATATATGTACTGCCCCTTGAACAGCCACAAGGGGCAGTACCCTCCATGGAGAAGGAGGCTAGAGGGCAAGATCGAAGTAGCACGAAGGGAGGTTAGCCAACTAACAGAGATGCAGAAAGGCGCGGCAAAGAAGGTGCATAAGAAATACAGCAATCTGTCCATACCTGAGGCCTTGGAAACTGCCAAGCAAAGACTCACAGCCTTGGCCAGCCGCTTGAAGAGGTACACCAGAGAGATAGAAGGCAGGAGAATAAACCAGCTGTTCTCCACAGAACCAGCAAAGGTATACTCTCAGTGGCAAGGGAACAATAACAGAACAGCACCACCAAGGCTGGAGACGGAGCAATACTGGAAGAGCATCTGGGAGAAAGACGCAACCCATAACGGCAATGCTCGGTGGCTAGTGGATCTGAGGGCAGACCATAGCGACCTCCCTGAACAGGGTCCAGTAACCATCACAGTGGCAGGCATCCAAGAAAGGGTCTCCAGTATGAAGAGTTGGACAGCACCAGGGCCCGACATGGTTCACGCCTGCTGGCTGAAGAAGCTGACTGCACTCCACGAGCGTCTGGCAGCACAAATGAACCAGCTGCTAGTTAACGAGAGACGAGAGACCGGAATGGCTAACCGAAGGTCGGATGGTCCTGATCCCCAAGGACCCCAAGAAGGGACCGGTCCCATCCAACTACCGACCAATAACCTGCCTCCGTACTACATGGAAGCTCCTGTCAGGCATCATATCGGCTAAGATGAACAGGCACATGGGTCAATACATGAGCGGGGCACAGAAAGGGATTGGCAAGAATACCAGAGGCGCAAAACACCAGCTACTGGTAGACAGAACAGTCAGCCGAGACTGCAAGACCAGACTGACCAACCTGTGCACAGCCTGGATTGATTACAAGAAGGCCTATGACTCAATGCCCCACAGCTGGATACTGGAATGCCTAGAATTGTACAAGATCAACAGGACCCTAAGAGCCTTCATCAGGAACTCAATGGGGATGTGGCGTACAACACTAGAGGCCAACTCCAAGCCCATAGCACAAGTCACCATCAAGTGCGGGATCTACCAAGGAGATGCTCTGTCCCCACTGCTGTTCTGCATAGGCCTGAACCCCCTCAGCGAGATCATTAACAAGACTGGCTACGGATACCGACTACGGAATGGAGCGGTTGTCAGCCACCTCCTGTACATGGATGACATCAAGCTGTATGCCAAGAGTGAACGAGACATCGATTCACTGATACACACTACCAGGATATACAGCAATAACATTGGAATGTCATTCGGACTGGAGAAGTGTAGTCGGATGGTAACAAAGAGGGAAGGTAGTCAGAACTGAGGGGATTGAACTACCAGAAGGCAACATTGCAGACACAGAGGACAGTTACAAGTACCTGGGGATCCCGCAAGGCGAATGGGAACCATGAAGAGGCCGCTAGGAAAGCTGCAACCACCAAGTACCTGCAGAGGGTCAGGCAAGTCCTGAGGAGTCAGCTGAACGGTAAGAACAAGATCCGGGCCATCAACACCTACGCCCTGCCCGTGATCAGGTACCCTGCTGGGGTAATAGGCTGGCCAAAGGAGGATAGAAGCCACTGACATAAAGACAAGAAAGCTCCTTACCATGCATGGAGGGTTTCACCCCAAGTCTAGCACCCTGAGGCTGTACACTAAGCGGAAGGCAGGGGGCGGGGACTGGTGAGTCACAGTCCAGGATGAGACAAGAAACATCCACGAATACATCACGAAGATAGCCCCAACTGACAGCGTGCTCAGTGAATACCTCAGGCAACAGAAACCCAAGAAAGAGGAGGAAGGCGAGGAACCTTCATGGAAGGACAGGCCCCTGCACGGTATGTACCACCGGCAGATAGAGGAGGTGGCTGATATCCAGAAATCCTACCAGTGGCTGGACAAAGCTGGCCTGAAAGACAGCACATAGGCACTAATCATGGCAGCACAAGAACAAGCTCTGAGTACAAGATCCATAGAGGCTGAGGTCTATCACACCAGGCAAGACCCCAGGTGCAGGCTGTGTAAAGATGCCCCAGAGACAATCCAGCACATAACAGCAGGGTGCAAGATGCTAGCAGGCAAGGCATACATGGAACGCCATAACCAAGTGGCCGGCATAGTGTACAGGAACATCTGTGCCGAGTATAAACTGGAAGTCCCGAGGTCAAAATGGGAGATGCCCCCAAGGGTGATGGAGAATGAACGAGCTAAGATCCTGTGGGACTTCCAGATGCAGACGGACAAAATGGTGGTGGCTAACCAACCGGACATAGTGGTGGTAGACAAACAGAAGAAGACGGCCGTAGTGATCGATGTAGCGGTTCCGAATGACAGCAAGATCAGGAAGAAGGAACACGAGAAGCTGGAGAAATACCAAGGGCTCAGAGAAGAGCTCGAGAGGATGTGGAGGGTGAAGGTAACGGTGGTCCCCGTGGTAATCGGAGCACTAGGTGCGGTGACTCCCAAGCTAGGCGAGTGGCTCCAGCAGATCCCGGGAACAACATCGGAGATCTCTGTCCAGAAGAGCGCAGTCCTGGGAACAGCTAAGATACTGCGCAGGACCCTCAAGCTCCCAGGCCTCTGGTAGAGGACCCGAGCTTGAAGGATAAACCGCCCGCAGGGGCGAGATGGGTGTTGTTTACGCCCCCAAGGGTGATGGAGAATGACCGAGCTAAGATCCTGTGGGACTTCCAGATGCAGACGGACAAAATGGTGGTGGCTAACCAACCGGACATAGTGGTGGTAGACAAACAGAAGAAGACGGCCGTAGTGATCGATGTAGCGGTTCCGAATGACAGCAAGATCAGGAAGAAGGAACACGAGAAGCTGGAGAAATACCAAGGGCTCAGAGAAGAGCTCGAGAGGATGTGGAGGGTGAAGGTAACGGTGGTCCCCGTGGTAATCGGAGCACTAGGTGCGGTGACTCCCAAGCTAGGCGAGTGGCTCCAGCAGATCCCGGGAACAACATCGGAGATCTCTGTCCAGAAGAGCGCTGTCCTGGGAACAGCTAAGATACTGCGCAGGACCCTCAAGCTCCCAGGCCTCTGGTAGAGGGCCCAAGCTTGAAGGATAAACCGCCCTTGGGGGCGAGATGGGTGTTTTTTTTTTTATACTAGATCTACTGATGGCAGTGACTCAGGAATTTGTTCTGCCAGATTTGGTCCAATATTTACAAAATAATGATTAAAGCTATTGACCACATCAGCAGTGTTTTCCATTATAGTGCCATTGTCAATAAAATATTGAGGATAACTTTGTTGTCCAGAATTATTTTTAATGATACTGTTTAAAACATCCCATATTCCCTTCATATTATGTTTATTATTGATCAGTGTTTTACTATAATACTCATTTCTACATACACATATAATATTGGTCAACTTATTTTTGTATTTTTATATTTATTTTCAGCATCCTCTATTACAGTTGGTGCTCCATGTATTTTGAATTTTTCTGTTTCTTCAAGTAACGTGCTTTCCTGGCGATGTCCACATTTCGTTTTGTCAGATGTTCTCTTCTGCCCTCAGCCGAATGTCCCTATCCAGCTTATGCAGAGAGCTAAACATTAACTGGCTTCAGTAAACACTCAGGAAACCGTGTGGCATTCTTCAGAGCTTTACTGATCCATATTTTTCATTTGTAAAACTGTAATAACAGAAACAGAATACAGCGTATTCACTCTCCATACAAATACACAACGATTGCATTAAATATTATTGACTTATGTAAACAGTCACTACACAATCTCCGTATCAACACTGCACCCGCGTAGCATTTCAAGAGATACAGCTAACATCACATGCTGGTATGTTTCATGCTGGCAGGCTAAACAAAGGGCTAACAGCTAGCTTATGCTAGTAATGTAACAGACTCACTAAACACACAACAAACTCATTACTTTGCTGAACAAGGTACTAATAAGTAAGAACAATCAATCGTTTTGCCACACTTACAGATTATGCCTTTTCAAGAGCGCCAGATGCAGGAATTTACAGAGACACAGAGAAATGGACCTTCCTGTCGAGCGCTGGGAGAAAAATCACTGCTTGCGCCAAACATGGCGCTACCCTGTAAACCCACTAGATGGCAGGCTTTGACCAGACAAGATCAGGAATAAACATATTTTTCTGACATGTTACTACAATTAATTACAGAACGGATGATAATGACCTGCTATATAACAAACTTATAAAAGCATACTGAAGCGAGATCGATCAACTGTAGACCAGACAACAAACGACGGAGGCCCAGAAAAGTACAATCAAACGATGAGTTTATTGACAACGGAGAACAACCGTCAGCATATGGCTTATTTGCTCTGACAAAAATACACTGAGTTCTGGTTTTATAGCATAGAGGATCACACCCCACATACACGCCAATACAGGTCAAAAATACATTATGTCCAGTCATTGTTTACAGACAAGGGTACATCTTGTACATCTCTAATAACTATAAACAGACATATAACTTCTCTCTTTGATAACACCTTCCTTTTAAGGTAATAACTTCAAGCTTCAGGGCCTCTAAGGGCTAATAATGGACCCTCGTCCTCAATCACTAAGTAGACTGAATTGGCGCAGGTCTCAAATAAGAAGCAGAAGACACTTGGGCCTTCGCTCAGGCCTGCTACTAGATTTATGTGTATTGTAAGCATGCATGCAATTAACCTGCTATGTTCTCATCTTCCCTCACCATGTATCACCTGGACACTCTCACCAGTGAAGCTTAAAACCCTCTTGGATAGAACATCAACTCTAAACAAGCACAGTTATGCATTGTGTATAGAATGAACTCAACCTGTGAATAGAATGAATGTGATGACAAACATATTCAATGCAATATGAACCCTGTAAACAATATTACTGATAAAATAATACTGTAGAACATGTTATTAATGCATTTATCATAAGGCAGAGTATATGGCAGCAATAAAAGAATCTCTAAATCCCAACATTCCCTCTTTTGACATTCCATCAAGGAATGTCACCATACCTCATGTTGTATCACTCCCTGGCCCACTCTATGTGTTCTAAGTTCATCTGGTAGATGCCCTCAACCCAGCCAGGGTTAGGAACCCTCGCCATTACTTTTACCAACAATCCTCTGACACAAGGAATGATACAACAACTAGCGATGACCAGTATTCCCAAAAGTACAGTCAAAGAAAACATCACTGACATAGCCACACCTTTCC
The DNA here is from genome assembly GCF_013358895.1 of Oreochromis aureus. Lineage (NCBI taxonomy): Eukaryota > Metazoa > Chordata > Actinopteri > Cichliformes > Cichlidae > Oreochromis > Oreochromis aureus. The sequence goes on along the minus strand of NC_052944.1, from coordinate 94,762,850 downwards.
ATTGTCCAAACACAGATGTCATCCAGGACGCCAGCAGATTTTCGATACCTGAGTGTTCATGCATAGTTTTAGACAATTCGATTTTGCTCTCCGTCAGTGAACTCGGACCCAAATGTTCTGCGAACCCCATCATGGCGTCCCTGGTTTGGTTAGAGAGTCTCAGCAGATTCCAATGAACATAGTTACTTTCAAATTCTACCACTATCAGATTTACCAGCTTGTACTCATCTGGAACTCTCCTGGGCACTCCAATAGAGTCTAGGTTGGAGAGTTTAACCTAGGGTCATATGCATGTGTACCCTGGGTCCCTCTTTCGGCCAAAATATGTCTCTTACCTCTGGCGGCTAAGGTACGTGTGTTGTGTTGTGGAATAGCCTTTACCTGCCTAACTGAAGCACAGGCAACACAGTCAGATACATGTTGTTCTCTAGCATTTTGAGCCACCCAATCAAGCCAGAGGTTACTGTCCTTGAAACCGGTGGCACGCTTTATCAAATCCTTAGGCTTCAGTCTGGAGTAATCTGTCGTCAGAAGTAATCTCTTTTTGGTTCCTGTTCCTTTTGAGCTACTGTTCCCGAAGTTACCATCTGATCAGTCAGAATGGTGATTAAGCTTTCTGCAGCGGCTTAGACTTTGCATCAACTAAATTTGCCCTAAGCATATCATGGGGTGATTGCAGACCCATACATCATACGCCTCCAGCTACTACTAGCTCCTGTACACTTAATAACGTCACACAAATCAAATGTGAATGAGCGGGTAGACCCTTTACCATAATTCAACTCTATGCCATTATTCATGCTGAGACACTCATCACCTTTACCTGACACCTCGCGCTTTTGTCTTTTTACCGATCCTGTTTTAGCAACTACAGTCTCAGGAAGTGCTGGGCTGGACTGGCCTCCGTGTTCAGACAAGTGGTCCGGAGTGCCCTGCAAAATATAGACAATAAACAACACAGCCATCATTAATATCCTTGCATACAATAAACATGTAGTTGTAAGGAACATTCTAATCAGTTTTCTCATTACGTGTCTCCGATTCGTGTGTTTGCATCATGTTATATAAACTTTATATCCTGGAATGAAACTCCCCTGCTTTTGTGGAGTCCTCAACTTGTCACCGCTCCTTTCTGCTAGCGTGGCGACCTTCTGCGCTGCTCCTCTTCTCTCTTCGGCCTCCCAGGTAGACTACTGGTTGGCCCGTTGCACAGGTGAGAGGATTTATTTTGCCTCTGCTCGTTATCGTTGACACCTGTGTTAGTTAAAGATGAGTTTTCCTCTAGCAAGCTCTCATGTGCTGGCGCACACTGCGACCAATGATACCAGGCATCGCCTTTCCCTTTTAGTTGACCTGCTATAGTTGTTCTGGCAACGACCTCATAAGGACCCGTCCAGCGTGGCTCCTTTCACTGCTGGAGTTCCTCGTGGGCTCAAATTCAGTTCCTTGTTTGCAGACTATAGCATAGCCTGCTTTCGATCCTTCTACATCACGATGACAGCAGCCATCTCTGAACCAATCCTCAGCTCCAGGGATAGGTTCTGCTTTTAAATCTTCCCTGACTTTCCTTCAACTTCTGCTTTCTTAGTACAATCATGAGGTTCTCCTGATCCCATTAAATCTGCCATATTGATTCCTTCACGTGTAAATGTCAGATTTGGAGCATCTAAAACTTTACTCAGTCTCTGTTGTGCTAATGATGTCATAGTCGAACGCCTGCGAGTTCACATATGCCACCACACTATGTGTAGTCAGAACTTTTAGTGGGTGTTCTCTCACTGCATGTGCTGTTTTCTATATTATTTTGGCAACCCCTGCTGCATGCTGTGCGCATGTAGGGTGCCTTGCTTCTGTTGGACTCCACCTTATGCTGACATACATAAGTACCTGTCTTTCTTTATTCAATCATCTTCCGGGGGTGAGAGACCTCTGCAGAGCTCAAACGCCAGTTGCAAGAGCTCTCTAACATTAGAATCATCAGCTGTGACCTATATGGTGTTATTTCGGTACTTTACACGTCACACAGGCTTGAACGTTGTTTATATGGGGAGTTCCTCTTTTTTGTGTCTATATCTATTAATATGCCTTGTGCACTAAAACTTCCTGTTTTTCAGTCTGGCTGAGCTCTTGTTTGTAAGTCAAAGGTGGCCTTGCTCTACAAGCCTTCATTATTAAAGTACATAAAACAGGATAATGAGCAGATACACATTAAAAATATTTCTTTTATTCCTAACACCAGTCCCCCTTTTTCATTTTTCACTTGAGAAATGAACTAATTCCTAATTTATCACATTAAGTTTACTTCAATACAATTCAATTGAATTTTATTTATATAGCGCTAAATCACAACAAAAATTGCCTCCAGGCGCTTCATAGATACAGAGAAAAACCCAACAATCTTGTGACGCCCTATGAGCAAGCACTTTGGCAACAGTGGGAAGGAAAAACTCCCTTTTAACAGGAAGAAACCTCCGACAGAACCACGCTCAGGTACGGGCAACCATCTGCTGCGACCGCTTGGCGTGAGCTAACAGAGGCTTTGAAGAGAGAGACCTAATATTTAATAATCCACATTTCACTGTTTTATTCTTCGGTTCAGATGTGGATTCTGTATTGTTCTTGCTTTGTTACTATTGATGTTTAAGTTGTTTTATTGCTAGATTTGGTTTGTTGCTGTCTGTTTGGGAGCTGACATAGTCTCTATGGATAAGGGTGTTTGGCGGGGTAGCATCAGGAGAGAAGCTCATGAGAGGCATGTTCCCTGTTAAAGCTAAAATATAACAAAAGAAATTGTGCTAAACAAACAAAACCTTTCAATTCCCCAACCCTATCTGTCTCCTCAACGGGTTGTATGTTTTCAATGTTTAAAATAAATCAAACAAATAACTTAAGCTGTGTGACGGCACCTTGCGTTTACGCCAGGCTGTGAGCTGCCCTAAATCTACTTGCTACACCCCCTTTTCACCTAGTTTAATTTTTTCAATCCTAATTTAAACTATTCCTGACTTCCCTCAGTGCACACTGTAAAGTGTAAAAGATACAATTAGCTTTCTCCTGGTAAAAGGTCCTACATTATTTTCTCAACCTTTGGAAACATCCTCTATCGAGTTAACCCATTTCATTTTTCAAACTTAGGCCTGATTTCTTCGCCCCTTTAACGGGTAGCGCATATCCGGTCTGAACACTGTGTTTGGGCAATTTACTTAATTGTTGCAGGATTTCTATGTTATGTAAAGTTCCTCTCATCCCTTTTATTCTTCCATTATAACCTATGTCTAACAAGCTTTTGATCTTCTTTGTTATATAAACAACTAGGTGTATTTGTGCTCTGTTCTTCTCCTTTCTCTGGTTGGTTCCGTTTGATCTCAGGCTTCCAGGATTCTCGCCCCCCTGTGGTCGCTGTGGTCCTGAACTCTTCTCCTGTAAAGGATAGAAAACAAAAGCCTCTCTCTGCTACACCTCACTAATCTACTATATTCATCTAAGGTTCCTTTAATCATTCAAAGTTGTTTCACCATATCATGTTCTGGGCTCTGTCCTTTATATTAACTTTACTTAATCTCCATGCCCTTCATGTGTGTGAGCAACACTTTTAGTTTTATTAAACACACCCAGGGTAAGATATAAACCATCACCATCTGAGCATAGAAACAGATCAAAAGAACCACAAAACAATTTCTATATCTAAATTATCAAAACCCCAAACGTCATAAAACGATCCTAAAACCCATTTCAAATTAAACCTTAAATCCTGTAACTCCCCTTTTGTGACACATCTTATGTGTTACAAACTCAAAATCCTTCACTCGAGCTTAGGAGATTAAAAGAAAAAGGTTAGTCATATCATATTAGATATTCATGCTCCGGCCCTTCAAACCTGTGTTTAAGGAATGAAATCAAATTAATCATTATGTCAAATCTTTTCTTGGCTCCATCCCCAGCCTGCATCCTTGGAACTTCCTAGAAACAAAAACCTGTGTGTTAACCAGAACTTCACATTTCATACTCAGTTTTTCCCCACTTATGATCCAATCTGTGTTATAAAAAGAAAACTTAAAACAGAACAGTTATCAGTCATGTGTCTAACCTTAGTCCAGTCTTTATCTCAGTGTCCAGTCGGTCCAACCTATGGTCTGCCTCGTCCGTCCAGTCACCATCCATTTACACACATTCACTCACATGCATTAACATCAGGTCTTGCTGACAGTGGAGACTATCTCGCAAATATTCAGTCTTCACTCTCAGCAACATGCGCTCATTCATTTGTTTTATTTTGTTTTTAGGAAAATAGTTCTTTCTGCTTTTTAGACTGGATTGGCTCGCGGCAATCCTTTTAGACAGAGACTTAGCCTTCTCCTCTGGCCATTGTAATCTGGAGAAGGTCACCGAGAATTTTCAGCGCTGTTATCCACTCTTTTGCAGGCCTGCTTAGAACAAAAATGAGAAAAAGAGAGCTGATTATTAGCTCATCAAAACACAAAACAAAATCACCTGACAGGTTTTTCTAAGTGCACTGTTACAAAAATGATGAACCCCCTTAGACATGTGCATGTTTGATAAAACTCCCTCTATTAAAATAAGAAAACGAAACAAATCTAACCGATAAAAGTAACCCATCACTACAACACAACCTCAACAATCTTAAACACAGAACATTTTGCCACAAGTTCTTCAGGGTCCTGACACTCTCAGTTCAACTTAACATAATTTCACCTGCTCAAAACACAGAAAATCTCGTTAAACACCACACAACTTGCACACCATCCACACTAAATTCTAAATTTTCTCTCCTGAAAACTTACTACACACTAAGCGAGTTGGACAACATGATAAACAGACTCCTATGCTAAACCTGCTATCTGATGTTCATGAGCTCTTTTGTATTCTAAGGTTAACGCATTTCTATTTGTGTGTGTGATTGTGTATATGTTTCTTTTCGTGGTTTTTCAGACTCCTCACAAGGTTCCACTTAAACAGTCAGTTTTTCTCTTTCATAAATTTGATCTCCTCCTTAAATAACAACATTCCTTGTCCTCAGCCAGAAGTTAGAGCTTGATTTTCAGGTTCAGGAACAATTCACCCTGAAAGACAGTGAGTGTCTCCCCTCTTCGGCTCATCACTCGTCATTGTTAATGACGTTTCCCCCTCTGCCCCAGCGGCTTTACCCTTGTAGTCCCGTCTCCTCCAGTGAGTCCAGCTCACTTAGGGACCTAGGTTCAAGCAATCGTGACTGCGCCTTGCCTTAGGTTGTCCCAGGGTTTCGAGGTGGGATCTTACCCGTCATGGGCTGTCCAGCCTTCCATGCTTCGCCTGATACGGGGCCAAGTGGGCACGGGTGCTATGAGGGAGGGGACACACTGACTCTGGAAATCAAAGGAGTGTAAGCTGCTTTCTTCATTTCATCAGTATATTAAGCTATCTCACTTCTTGATTATTCCCAACATTTCACCTGTGACAATTTGTGTACGTGTGTTTTCTATTCATTAATGTAATTGTTAGTTCATGTATTTATTTTCTCAGTCTTTCTTTTTCTAAAACATGTAATTAATATATTTTATTACTTTTCTTAAGACATTCAGTCTCTAATTGCTCTGTCTTCATGCTGCAACGTCTCTCCCAGCTATAATCAGACTTCCTGTTTGACGCACACACACCTCTCAGGCCTCCTCTATTCACGCACTCCCCTATGAGTTATTATTACTTATTTATTATTTTGTACAAATCACACAGAATCATTCAAATCAAGTACTCACAACATTCACACACTTAGAAGCACTCAAAATACGCTTTCCTAAGAGTATTTTATCAAACATGCTTGCTTAGAATCAAAAAGAGCAAATAGACAACACTCAGTCCGTCTGTCCTCTTAAAAAGAAGAGAAATAAACACATATGGGACAATTCTCCCCATCTTAGACAAAATGTGACCTTAAATGTCCGTTTCCAAGTCATGCTCTTCTCTACACACGACTCTTGGCCTCCAGGGCATAAAACTTTGAGCATAATCTTTTACTTTTACCAGAACTAGTACTTTACCAGAACCCTCATACGTCCAATAAGACAGCTATATGTGCACTTCTTTCTTTGACAAAGTTGTATTTTGTATTTTCTTACTCAGCTGTATATATAGTATTGGTATTCTATTTTATTCTATTCTACTTTATTTTATTGCATTCCAGTGTTTTCTAATTTCTGCTGCATAACTTTGCACTTTTGCTTTAACAAAACAAATTTCCCACCTGTGGGACTAATAAAGGTCATCTTTATCTTTAACTAGCCCTAACCTAAATCCTGTCTCATCCACTGCTGAAATTCTAGTTCAATGAACACGTGTTGCAGTTTAAAATTAAAAGAGGAAGTAACTCACACCCAAGTACTGTGTGTGTGTTAATGTCTGTGTCCCTTTAAATGAAAAAGGTGAACACATGTGGTGAGTTTTCCTCAATTTACACAAAATATGACATTAAATATCCTTTTCTAATTCCTGTTCTTCTTTAAACACCATGAATGACCTCCAGGTCATAACCTTTGGACTTATAACTCTGATATAAGTCCACACAGCGCACCAAGCACAGAGAAAATTCAACCTCAGTGCTTCAGAATTCTCCTCAAAATTCAGAAACTGTTTCTGTCATTTATCTCCCCAAGAACTTCATCATATGGACCTCGCCGGGTCCAGTAATCTTCAGCACATGTATCTCACTGCAGCCAGTGAAGATTTAAAAACAGTTTATTGTCTCAGTTTACCCAGTATTCACTTATCAGGTGGACCGCAGCCGATCCATACATCTCAACACAATCGTGTGTCCACATTTACACAACTTATTCTTTACTTGTATCACAACACATCTAGTAATATCATCAGAATTACTTCAACATGGTAAACATTGATTTTCCTTTAAAATCAACTTACCATTAAAACTCGAGATCACAGCTGACTCGATTCTCTGAAATCCTGAGTCAGTTAAACACCTTGCTCAACTCACGGTGTTCTTTTCTCGGACCCCTTCGTCCGAGCTCACTCTTTTACCCCGCATCTCCCCAGATTGTTACGAGATCTTCATAAACCCAAAAGTAAGCATATTATTTCCCTAATCAAAAGTGAAGCCGTTCCTTACACAGTAATTCTTCATCCAACAGCCTTTGTGTTTTGAAACTAAAAGAGGAAGGAACTGCGCCCAATTTTAAACTGTGCATGTTGTCACTGAACAACACACACACACAGACACAGACCCAGGGCAATTCTTCCTGGATCATTTATCAACGTTCGTTATTTTCTGGACCTCAGCAGATCCACCAAAATTCATATAAATATATCAGCCATTAACCGATTTATTTCTTTTCCTCAGACCACGCCGGATCTGTTACTTCAGCACAATAAACACTGATTTTCCTTCAAAATCAGTTTACCAAGAGCCACAAAACCATTTCTGACTCGATTTTCTGAACTTCTGTGTCACTTAAACATCCTGACAACACCAGGTGTTTCTGTCGGACTTCCTCGTCCGAACTTAATCCTTTACTTGCAAATGAGCGTCTCCCAAAATGATCCTCTTGATCATTAGCTATTCACCGAGCCCACAACTCTCGGCAACACCACCTGACGTATGCCCACGCCGGAGCTCCTCTTTGAAGTCTCAAAGAAGTACAGGATTCTCCAATCCCGTGAGTTTGACACTTATTAAACCATAAGCTGACCAATAACTCTTATATTCTTCTCTATTCTTAAACATGCATTGGTCTCTTTTTCTTTTTACCATGAAATACCATATAACCTTTTAACTCAGTACTGTCTGTTTCTCAAAGTTTCATTATCCTTGCTTCAAAGCTTCTCATTACTTCCAAGTTACTCATTCATTACTTCAACGTTTTACTTTATTCTCGAGAATTCAGTTTTACCCCTACTGCGCCAATTTAGTAGTTAAGATCATCTACTCAGCGAACAGATAATTTAGAATTCAGCCAATTTGCACAAATTTGCTTATTGAACAGGTTTGTGCATACCTCTTAATCTTTTTAGACCGGGTCTTCTGTTCGCCTCATATCAGATCCAACCTTCGCCACATTAGTTCTCTCTGATTTAATCTAGAAACTTCACGGTCTGCCGTACACAGAATCTCTTTTCCTTTTCTTTAACAAGAGATACTCAAAAATTCTGCAAATTCTCTCCACTCAGGAGGAGGCTCACAGCTTTATTTATTACTCTGTTTCTTGTTGGATTAAAATAACTCTTATATTAGAATCACCCTGTCCAGTGATACTGTATTTCAAAATCACCAAAGGCACGCTCACAAAACAGGAAAATGCTTCAGCAGCCTTAATGGGATCCCCGTGGGCCTCTCACTGTCTATTTCAAGCACCTATAATGAAACACCGGCACAATGAGCATGCCTTTTTATCTACCCCTCATTTAATCAATGTATCTATTCTTTGTTAAAATTAAAAGGGAAGTGACCGCACCCAAATTTTAACTGCGCACTTTTCCCCAGCAAAAAAACGGAAAAAGAGACTTTACAGCCTCTCTCACACACAGCCTGCAGCCGGCTGGCACTTAAATCATTTCAGACAGTTTCTTACGTCACGGTTTCCAGCTGTATGAGTGGGTCCCTACGACCGGATATACACACCGCTGCTCGCCTTTAAGAGACGTCAACAGGTCTGCAAATTCTCCAGGAATATCAACAAAAACACAGCTTTTCTTGGCCCACGGTGGTCCACAAATTTTCACTGACCACGGCGGGTCCACAAATGCATAGGTAATACTTTTAATCGTCTCTCATAGCTCACAGTATTTATTCTCAGAGTTACTTCAACACAACAGACCTTAGTTTCACTTTACTGCTCGGGTGGCTTTACTGCAAAACCTCAAGCTTACGGCTGACCTGAGTTTCTCTTAAATCATATATCAACTTCCTCGGACTCTTGCGTCCGGTATTTTACTCTTTTCTCACAATTAAGTGTCTCCCTAACAATGATCCTCTCACGATCACCAGGGCTATATCTGAGGCCACAACTCTCAGCGGGGCCCTCCCCTAGTATAATCCTAGGAAACGTCTTTCCCAGGGAGGGAGTTCTTCAACTCCTTGACTTTAGACACTTTTAATCTCTTTTAATCTCTCTTATTTCCTTAAAAACAACGTCTCTAGTTACTTTTAGCTCAGTACTGCTTTTTCCAAGCGACCATGAACACAATACTACTCTTAAGTTTCACTTTCGTTGCAACAAAGGTTTTCGTTTCAAACAAAACTCAAAACAGAGATCAACGGATGACCACTTGACTACATATTCTAGAATTATAATCCACTACAGCACAATTTCAGTTTAAGAGGTTTGTGCCTTACCTTTTGTGGGCCCAATAGTCAAGCGATCACCGTGACGCCTGCCGTTCAATCACCTGATCTGGCCTCGACCTCCGCCGACAACAAACACCTGTACCTCTTACTGCTGATCTTTAGTTGCCCTGCATCCTCCACCAAATGAAGCGAGATCGATCAACTGTAGACCAGACAACAAACGACGGAGGCCCAGAAAAGTACAATCAAACGATGAGTTTATTGACAACGGAGAACAACCGTCAGCATATGGCTTATTTGCTCTGACAAAAATACACTGAGTTCTGGTTTTATAGCATAGAGGATCACACCCCACATACACGTCAATACAGGTCAAAAATACATTATGTCCAGTCATTGTTTACAGACAAGGGTACATCTTGTACATCTCTAATAACTATAAACAGACATATAACTTCTCTTTTGATAACACCTTCCTTTTAAGGTAATAACTTCAAGCTTCAGGGCCTCTAAGGGCTAATAATGGACCCTCGTCCTCAATCACTAAGTAGACTGAATTGGCGCAGGTCTCAAATAAGAAGCAGAAGACACTTGGGCCTTCGCTCAGGCCTGCTACTAGATTTATGTGTATTGTAAGCATGCATGCAATTAACCTGCTATGTTCTCATCTTCCCTCACCATGTATCACCTGGACACTCTCACCAGTGAAGCTTAAAACCCTCTTGGATAGAACATCAACTCTAAACAAGCACAGTTATGCATTGTGTATAGAATGAACTCAACCTGTGAATAGAATGAATGTGATGACAAACATATTCAATGCAATATGAACCCTGTAAACAATATTACTGATAAAATAATACTGTAGAACATGTTATTAATGCATTTATCATAAGGCAGAGTATATGGCAGCAATAAAAGAATCTCTAAATCCCAACAATACCTTAGAAATAACAGGAGGGACAGAATACTCCCCGCCTGACGTCTGCAGGACGTCACACCAACTAAAGCTGAATCCCACTATTACAAAGGATATTAAGAGTCTTTCAGACTTAGCTCTTAGGTACCAGTAAGACGACTTCACTGATGGGTCTCAGGTACACTCTACATTCGCCACTGCGGATGATCTTGACTTCGATCTTCCTTACCCTGCCATCTTGGCTGGGGAAGGTTTTTGTGACTAGCCCTAGTGGCCAGTCAATCCTGTTTTCTTGTCCCTCTTTGAGCAGGACCACATCTCCAATTTGTAGATTGGGCTTTGGTGCCCTCCACTTGCGCCGACCCTGTAGTCCGCTGAGGTACTCTCTCCTCCATCGTCCCCAGAAGACGTTGGCCAGATACTGCACACGTCTCCATTGCGCTCTAAACAGGTCCTGATCGTGGAACTGACCTGGTGGAACTGGGGGCACACCGACCTTTTGTGTGAGTAGCATGGCAGGAGTGAGAATCTCAGGATGCTCTGAGTCAGCAGAAACTGTAGTAAGTGGCCTTGAGTTGACTATTGCAGTGACCTCTGCCATGAATGTCACTAACACCTCATGGGTGAGCTTTGCATTTCCGTGCTGCAGCAGCATTACATCAAGGATCCGCCGACTGACGCCAATCATGCGTTCCCAAGATCCAGTCATGTGCGATGCATGTGGAGGGTTAAATTGCCACTCACAGCTTCTGTCTCCAAGATACGAGTTGATTTTGTCATTATGACAACCCTTCTTGTCGATTTGGAGTTCTCTACAAGCACTCACAAAGTTTGTGCCGCAGTCGGATCTGAGTAGTTTAACAGCACCTCGCATGGCAAAGAAACGGCGCAGAGCATTAATGAAAGATGAAGTGTCCATTGCTTCTATCACTTCGATATGTATGGCACGAGTGCTCATACACGTAAAGATCACTGCCCATCTCTTGGCCTCTGCTTGACCTCCTCGTGTCTTTCTGACTGTAACAGGCCATGGACCAAAGACATCTAGGCCCACACACGTGAAAGGGGGGTCTGTACACATTCTGTCTTCTGGTAGATCTGACATGATCTGCTCTTGTTGCTTGCCTCTTAATCTGCGGCATATGACACAGTTGAAGATAACACTACTGACGGCTCTTTTCCCACCCACAATCCAAAAACCTGCAGCTCTGATTGCACCTTCGGTGAAGTGTCTGCCCTGATGACATACTTGTGCGTGAAAGTGTCTGATTATGAGCTGGGTTATGTGGTGTTTACTGGGAATGAGCATGGGGTGTGTCTCATCTGTTGACAGTTGAGCTCTTGCCAGCCGGCCGCCGACCCTAAGAACTGCATCAGCGTCTATGTAAGGACTCAGCTTGCTAAGTGGACTTTGTGTGCGAATGGACTCACTCCGCTCCATGCGCTTGATGTCATCCGCATACACCTCTTTTTGAACTGCACAAATGATCGTAACCTTGGCCTGCTGAAGCTGTTCTTCTGTAGCATAGTTGTTCCACTTATGCCAACCACGACATGCGCTCTCTGTTTCACCTTTAAAGGACTTGGCAATGTGCAGCAGTGTGGCAATAGTTTTCAGCAGACGAGTCCAATTTGAGAATCTCTCGAACCTTGTGGTCCCGAGCTCTTTTTTTGACAGAAAGGTGGCACAGGATACGATATCTGGGCGCAGCTCGGTGTCGCTTTTCAGGGCAAACAAGGTCAAAAGGTTCCTTTGTATTTGTCGTTGGCCTGAATTGTAAGGAAGGCAGGTCCGCTAAGCCATGTAGAGTGAGACAGATGCTCAGCGGGCAGTGCTCGTGTAGCATGGTCAGCTGGGTTTAGCTGTGTGGCACGTAATGCCATTGGTGGGTCTGGGTAGAACGCCTAATGCACTCCACACGGTTATGCACATACACATAAAAGCGTCTTTTTTCATTGAAAATATATCCAAGGACTACCTTCGAGTCGGTGTAGAAGTTCACCTCATCGATAGTAGTGTCAAGCTCCTGCTGGACCATTTCCGCCACTTCTACAGCCAGCACAGCAGCACAAAGTTCCAGTCTTGGAATTGTGATGTCTGGTTTAGGAGCCAGCCTGGCCTTTCCGAGCAGAAACCCAACTTCACTGAGCCCATTGCCTGCTGTGAGTTTCAGGTAAGCAACGGCTCCAACAGCTTTTGTGGATGCATCACAAAAAACATGCATTTCTTTTCTCTGAGATTCAGATAGTGAGATGGATGTATACATTCGGGAGATCTTGAGCTGTTGTAAGTGCTTTAGGAATCTTTCCATTGTTGCCACTTGTCCTGTTTCTCCCTCGGCAGTGGTGCATCCCATTCGCTAATGTCCATAGAAATCTCTCTCAGAATGGAGCGGCCTTGATGCTGACTGGCACAGCGAAGCCAAGTGGGTCATACAAACTGTTGATGACTGACAATACACCACGTTTGGTGAAAGGCCTGTCACTGATTTCAACTTGAAATGACAGTTGGTCTGTCGACAGGTCCCAGCCTAAGCCAAGGCTGCGTTGCATGAGTGGGGCGTGTTGTCCACGTTGGAGTTCCTGCGGACCTGTGGCTAGATCTTCACTTGGGAAGGCACTGACGACTACAGGGCTGTTGGATGAGATCTTGTGAAGGCGGATGTTAGACTGGGCCAGCATCCTTTGTGTTCTGTGAAGGACGTCAATCGCCTGGGTCTCAGAGGGAAATGACTTTAGCCCATCATCTACATAAAAATGGCGCTCAATAAATTCCCTTACATCACTGCCATATTCTTTCTCTCCTTCCACAGCAGTTTTCTTGAGTCCATAGATGGATCAGCATCAACGGGGAGTGCGTGGAAAGGGTCTCCAGTTTCAAGTTTCTGGGTGTGCACATAGACACAGACCTCCAATGGAGCTCTAACACCTCTGCGGTCTTAAAGAAGGCCCAACAGCGTCTCCACTTTCTGAGAATCCTCAGAAAAATGGACCTGAAGAAGGAGCTGCTGACCGTCTTCTACCGCTGCTCCATTGAAAGTGTGCTGACATATTGCATCGGTGTATGGTTCTCCAGCTGCACCACAGCACACAGAAAGGCACTCCAGAGGGTCATCAATATGGCCCAAAAATCATTGGACATCCTCTTCCCTCCCTGAAGGACCTGTACAGCACTCGCTGTCTCAAGAGGGCACGCAGCATCCTACGAGACTGTACACACCCAGGACACCGGGTGTTTAAGCTGCTGCCGTCTGGCAGGAGGTTCAGGCTGCTGAGGTCCCGAACAAACAGACTCAAGGACAGCTTTTACAACAGGGCAATAGCCCTAATCAATGCAAATAGCTGACCTGATTGGCTACCTGCCTGGACTTTTTTTAGGGGAGGTAACAATGTTTAAAACAATAACAATAATAATATTTATATTTATAACAAGGTGCAATAATAATTAATGTGCAATAATAACAGTGTGCAATACACATAACACTTATTCTTCTTTTTTATTTCTAAGTTAATATACTGTGTTGTGTTGTTTGTGTTGCGTTGTGATGTGTCATATCGTGTCGTGTTGTGTTATATGTAGTACCGACGTAGGACAGTTTTTCCAATTTCATTGTACTACTCTACTATGTATGACTGTGCAATGACAATAAAGAATTATCTTATCTTATCTTATCTTATGGCAACTGAGGGGGACGGGCAGTTTCCAAAAACATGGACTGTCATGTGAAACTCGTCCACTTCTCCATCCAGGTCGTGATCGCGGAACCACAGAAAACGCAGATAATCACGATGGTCCTCTCTGACCATGAAATTGTGAAACATCTGCTCCACGTCGGCCATCACAGCATGTGGGTCACCTCGGAATCTGAGAAGCACACCCACAAGGCTGTTATTGAGATCCGGGCCCTTACACAGCACTTGATTCAGGGACACATTTTCGAGCTGGGCGCTTGAATCGAAGACTATTCTGATTTTTGCTGGCTTTTGGGGGTGGTAAACACCAAAGTGCGGGAGATACCAGCATTCTTGGTGGGGTTTGACAGGAGGAGCCCTTTCTGCATGACCTTTGTCGAAGATCCTTTTCATAAACTCCACATAATGATCTTTCATCTCCGTCTTTCTCTTTAATGTCTTCCGTAGGGACATGAGGCGGGAGAGAGCCTGCTCTCTGTTGTTGGGTAAGCGACGTCGGCGAAAGGGCAGGGGGGCGACCCAGTTATTTGCATCATCTTTAGCAAACTCTTTGTGCATAATGTTCAGAAACGACTTATCTTCTGCAGAGAGCGCCATTTTGTCATCATCAGTAGTTTGTTGAAAGATGTGTTTGCCCAGTTCATCTTTGACCTGTGTGCTCTCAAAAAGGGGGTATTCTCCTGTGATCTTCATCTTTGTGTAGATTCTGCTGCCACAGGGAGAGAGAAAACTGGGGCGGCCATTATCCAGTATGTTGGTCTTGTAGGAGTTCACTGTGGGTCTGTGAGCTCCCGAGAGACAAACATCCCCAACAATTACCCATCCAAGATCAAGCTTTTGGGCGTGGGTGCTTCATTGGGCCCATTTGCCTGGCTTCGAACCTTGTGGGCCTGAATTACATCACGGCCTAAGAGGAGGAGAATATCTGCCTCTGGATCAAAAGGGGTATTTGTGCAGCTATGTGAGCTAGGTGATGATGAGCAGCTGCAGCTTCTGGGGTGGGTATCTCACTCCTGTTATCAGGGATCTGATTACACTCTGTCAGTGTTGGTAGTGGTATAGACACTTTCCCGTCAACACCCTCAATGACAAAGCCGTGAGCTCTACGGCCTGTTCTGTTCGTTGTGCCAGAACATGTTTTCATAGTGTATGGAAAGGCTTCACCATGTACATTAAACATGTCAAAAAAGGGAGAACGAGCCAGTGACACATTACTTTGGTCGCCTAAAAAATTGCATACATTTTCCTTTTCATTTGAGGGGCTGTGCTGTGATATACTTTCACCATGCAAATTTTAGAACAAGACCGTCCTTGTTTTCCCTGTCCACATACCTCGGTGCAATTAGATGTGGTCACTGTGGAGCTCGGGATGTCTGGCTCCCCGCCGTGTGCCTCTGGTGTAGAATCAGAGCTCCCACTCGTCCAAGGGGGTGGCCCGGCATGCATGGCGGAGATGTGGGTACCGCTATTGCACTCCAGACAACGAATGTCGGCTTTACAGTCTTTGGCCCTGTGTTCTGTTGATGAGAGACACTTGTAACAGATCGAGAGCCCTTTGAGCAGACTTTTCCGCTCATCCAGTGTTTTCATCCTAAACCCTCTACATTTTGCAAGTGAATGGGGCTTCATGTGTACTGGACACTGTTTGTCGGGATCAAGAGAGTGGGTGTTAGATTTGTTGCTGGGTGTGCCAACCTGTGTTTTGTTTGCTGTTAGCGGGGCTCTAAAATGTGATTGTGTCTCACCAGTGGCCTTTCTATCTTCATGTGTCCAGTGCTGTAATTTTGTAGAATGAAGCTGGGGTCAGTTTTCATTTCAGCATTGCTATTCACGAACTGCACAAAGTAGGAGAAAGGCGGATAGTGCACTCTGTGTTCTTTCTTATACTTGGACCCCTGTTTGATCCATGACTCTTGCAGGGTGTGTCGGAGTTTTTCCACAATTGGGTTTATGCCTCTTGGAGTGTCGAGAAAGCTGAGGCCTGGCAGATATCCTTCGTTTTTTGCTGCTTCAAGTTCCAGGAGGAGATCTGCAAGTTCCTGAAGAAGGTGATTGTCTCTCGGAGTAACTCTGGGAAAGCTCTCTAGTCGTTTGAACAGGGAAGCTTCAATAACTTCTGACGAGCCATAAATCCTGTCTAGTCTTTGCCATAAACGCGAAGACCTGATTCTGGATTGTTAACATGGACAGCCCTGATTCTCAAAGCATGCTGGAGAGACTCCCCACTGAGCCACTTAGTGAGCAGATCAAGTTCTTCACTGCACTTCAGGTTTAAATCTTCAGTGGCGTTGTGAAACATAGATCTCCATGCTAGATAAGTCTCTGGCTTGTTATCAAACACTGTCAGTCCTGATGTCAGTAGGTCACGACGTGAGAGGAGGGCAGCGAGGTCTGATACATCTGCTTGTCGTTGTGCTGTGGCCACTCCAACATGGTTAGACCAACGGGAGGTGGAAGTTTGGGCTGCCAAATGGGTGGAGAACTGGGGGTACCAGCAGCGCAGCTGCTGCTGATATGTCCGGCCCTGTAGTGTGGGCATTGTCTAAGTCACAGTTTTGCTCTCTACTGTGTTTTGACTCACCTTCCATTTTAGTGTTGCTGTGGAAGTGGGCATCTACATACTCTTGAGTGCGACTGACAGCCACAGGAACGTCTGGTGGCTTCACAGACTCTGCCTGGTCCAGAACTGCAGCCTCTAGGACCCTTGCGGCTGCAAGTGCTGCTTCTGCTTCTCCCTCCTGCTTCAGAGCATTTAGCGCTGCCTCCATCCGGGCCTTTTCGACCTCCATGTCTATTTGGCGTTTGGCGTATTCTGCTCTTGCTCGAGCAGCTTCGGCTTCAGCTCGTGCTCGTGCTGCAGCAAGGCTTGCTGCTGAGCTGTTTGACCGGCGTGAAGCTGCTGATCTGCATTCCGACCTGACTTCCAGCTGTGAAAGCTGCGAGGTGTCTCCGTGGTTGGACATGGTTGCTGTAGCTGGAGTGGAGTGTCTCAGGATCCTGGCAGTGCACTTCAGAATCAGAATCAGAATCAGAATCAGAAAGGGTTTTATTGCCAAATGTTGAGCAGGTTTACAACATTAGGAAATTGCTGCGGTACTTAGTGCAAACATACTGTTATACAACTCTTAAATAGACATAAAATAAGAATTAAAAGTGCTAAGTAGTTAGATATGTACATGAGTGCAGGTGGTGATCAGTGCCAAACATGGAATGATGCAGTGAACACAGTGTAGGGTCATGTGTTAGTGGTGGGAACAGTCATATGGTTATTGTTCATGAGTCCAACAGCAGAGGGGAAGAAACTGTTCTTGTGGCGAGAGGTTCTGGTGCGAATGGACCGGAGCCTCCTGCCTGAGGGGAGCAGGTCAAACAGACTGTGTCCAGGGTGAGAAGGGTCAGCTGTGATCCGAGCTGCACGCCCCAGTGTCCTGGAGGTGTACAGGTCCTGCAGAGATGGGAGTTTGCAGCCAATCACCTTCTCAGCAGAGCGCACAACACGCTGCAGTCTCTGTTTGTCCCTGATAGTGGCTCCAGCGTACCACACGGTGATGGAGGAGGTGAGGATGGACTCGATGATTGCAGTGTAGAATTGAATCATCGTCCGTGTTGGCAGGTTGAATTTCTTCAGCTGCCTCAGGAAGTACATCCTCTGCTGGGCTTTCTTTATGACGGAGGTGATGGTGGGCTCCCACTTCAGGTCCTGGGTGATGGTGGTACCCAGGAAGCGGAATGAGTCCACAGAGGTGATGAGGGTGTCAGTCAGGCTGATGGGGGGGAGTGGGGCTGTGTGCTTCCTGAAGTCCACAATAATCTCCACTGTCTTCTGGGCATTCAGCACCAGGTTGTTGTGGCTGCACCAGGACACCAAACGTTCAACCTCCCTTCTGTAGGCAGACTCATCCCCGTCGGAAATGAGTCCAATAACGGTGGTGTCATCTGCAAACTTGATTAGCTTGACAGACTGGTGGGTGGAGGTGCAGCAGTTGGTGTACAGGGAGAAGAGCAGAGGAGAAAGAACACAGCCCTGAGGGGAGCCGGTGCTGATGGTCCGGGAGTCCGAGACATTCTTTCCCAGCCTCACATGCTGCTTCCTGTCCGTCAGGAAGTCAGTGATCCACCGGCAGATGGGATCAGGCACATTCATCTGGGAAAGCTTGCCTTGGAGATGGTCTGGAAGGATGGTGTTGAAGGCAGAGCTGAAGTCCACAAACAGGATCCTGGCGTAGGTTCCTGGGGAGTCCAGATGCTGCAGGATGAAGTGTAGAGCCATGTTGATCGCATGACTTGATGCGTAGACAATCTTTTTACTCTTCTGCCCTCAGCCGAATGTCCCTATCCAGCTTATGCAGAGAGCTAAACATTAACTGGCTTCAGTAAACACTCAGGAAACCGTGTGGCATTCTTCAGAGCTTTACTGATCCATATTTTTCATTTGTAAAACTGTAATAACAGAAACAGAATACAGCATATTCACTCTCCATACAAATACACAACGATTGCATTAAATATTATTGACTTATGTAAACAGTCACTACACAATCTCCGTATCAACACTGCACCCGCGTAGCATTTCAAGAGATACAGCTAACATCACATGCTGGTATGTTTCATGCTGGCAGGCTAAACAAAGGGCTAACAGCTAGCTTATGCTAGCAATGTAACAGACTCACTAAACACACAACAAACTCATTACTTTGCTGAACAAGGTACTAATAAGTAAGAACAATCAATCGTTTTGCCACACTTACAGATTATGCCTTTTCAAGAGCGCCAGATGCAGGAATTTACAGAGACACAGAGAAATGGACCTTCCCTGTCGAGCGCTGGGAGAAAAATCACTGCTTGCGCTCAAACATGGCGCTACCCTGTAAACCCACTAGATGGCAGGCTTTGACCAGACAAGATCAGGAATAAACATATTTTTCTGACATGTTACTACAATTAATTACAGAACGGATGATAATGACCTGCTATATAACAAACTTATAAAAGCATACCTTAGAAATAACAGGAGGGACAGAATATGTTCATTCATGAAGACATCGGATCCTTTCAGCTTCTTTCCTTGTTTTATCAGTGCTGTTTTGTGTTTTCTGATAGCAAATCTCAAAATGATGGCTGGATTGTCACTGTCATTTTTTCGGGGTAGAGGATGAAGTAAGACAGAAACACTCAGACTGTGTTTCTCTGCTTCATCAAGTCAAATCTGGTTCTCAGAGACTGAATAAAGTCCTGTCCCACTAACAGCAGCTCCAACAGTCTGTTCACTGCTTTCTTCCTGTCAGTCTTCATCTTTCTGCTGCGTCTCCTCTTCACACTGACCACTTTCTATCTAACAGTGAGCTCCCAGTGAAGCAGCAGCATTCAGCCTGTTAGAGTCAACACAAATGTCTCCATCCAAGCTCATGTTGTGCTTTGTTGTCCTCTCAGTCCCCCAGGTGGAGGTGGATTCAGGGGTGGAGTCTGTCCAGCTGCCCTTCAACACCACACTTCACCTGCCTGAAGATGTTAAAGTGGAGTGGAAGGACAAACATGACAGGAAGGTCCACGTGTATGAGAACGGCTCTGACCAGCCTGAAGAACAGCACCAGCGTTACAGAGACCGAACGAAGATGAATGAAGACCTGCTGAAAACTGGAGACCTCAGTCTGACCCTGAAATACCCCACAGATGGAGACAATTCCACCTACACCTGCAACGTCTACAGCAGGGAGGGAAACATCCTCATGAGGAAAAAGGTGGAGCTGAAAGTCAGAGGTCAGTGCTGAAGATACAGGTCAAAGGTCAGAGGTCATGTAGGAGTTTATTCTCTAAAAGCTTTTAGTTTGAATCTATTTTCAGTTCATTCAAATAAAATAAATTCTTTGATGTTTTGATCTAAAAGCCAAAAATGTCAGGCGGAGCAACTCTGCTTCATCAAGTCAAATCTGGTCCTCAGAGACTGAATAAAGTCCTGTCCCACTAACAGCAGCTCCAACAGTCTGTTCACTGCTTTCTTTCCTGTCAGTCTTCATCTTTCTGCTGCGTCTCCTCTTCACACTGACCACTTTCTATCTAACAGTGAGCTCCCAGTGAAGCAGCAGCATTCAGCCTGTCAGAGTCAACACAAATGTCTCCATCCAAGCTCATGTTGTGCTTTGTTGTCCTCTCAGTCACCCAGGTGGAGGTGGATTCAGGGTGGAGTCTGTCCAGCTGCCCTTCAACACCACACTTCACCTGCCTGAAGACGCTAAAGTGGAATGGAAGGTGAACGTTGGCAACAACTTCTACACAGTCCACGTGTATGAGAACGGCTCTGACCAGCCTGAAGAACAGAGCCAGGTTTACAGAGACCGAACGAAGATGAATGAAGACCTGCTGAAAACTGGAGACCTCAGTCTGACCCTGAAATACCCCACAGATGGAGACAACTGCACCTACACTCTGTACTGTCTACAGCAGGAAGGGAAACATCCTGCTGAAGAGAAAGGTGGAGCTGAAAGTCAGAGGTCAGTGCTGTAGATATAGGTCAAAGGTCAGAGGTCATGTAGGAGTTTATTCTCTAAAAGCTTTTAGTTTGAATCTATTTTCAGTTCATTCAAATAAAATAAATTCTTTGATGTTTTGATCTAAAAGCCAAAAATGTCAGGCGGAGCAACTGTGTGTTTAAATGAACAGACTAAGAAGACCATTAAAAATGATCCTAACTTCAAAATAAAAGCCTCTGGCATGATTTGAGTTTGGATCAAATCAATAGTTTTGTTAGTTTAGTCCAAATTAATGTAAATGTATAAATATCAATAATTTTAAAGCTGCTGACATCATTCAAACAGCTCCTGATTCTTTTCTTGATGTCCCCGACCCCAGCCACAATATCTGATCTTCTTTTCTGCCAGTCTCTGTGGAGGAGCTTTGAAGGACTGTGGCACAACTGAAAGGCTCATCAAGCTGTGTAGATATGATTCCTCCAAAGTTCCTGAGTGAAGTTTGGGATGTCCCTGCCCCTCGGCTGCTTCCAATAATGAACACTTGTCTGTCCTCTGGCTGTGTCCCAGAATACTTAAAGACAGCCTGTGTGCAAGCACTCATCAAAGATCCCGCTTCTGCAAAATCCAGCCTCCAGATCACTCGATGCCGTAATCTGATGAAAACATGCAGGATGTCAAAGACGCTCCACTGAGCTCCAAAGAGCTCTGGGCTGTGCTTATTAGAATGAATTAAAGGAGAGAAATAGCCGGCCCTCGCCTCGTTCACCTGTTCATTGAAAGCAATCGTTCATGCTTTCATTTCTTGATGACGGAGCTGAAGATTCACCTTCTTCCGTCTCCTTTCTGCCCTCCGGCATTGTCTTTTCAGACTGTGAATGTCTTTGTGAATCCAGGGCAGCGAGCGAGCACCACGTTTAGTCCTGATCTTAAAAGGTGCAGTTGAATCTAAAGTGGATGTACAAAGGAGGTTCAGATCATTCAGAGTGTTTGTGTGTGTGAGGGAGGAGGAATACCAGTGGTGGTAGGAAACACTGATGAACATGTTTCTCCTGTTTCCTCATGAAAAGAGCGTCAGCGTACTGACACAGCTTCTTTTGCCTGATCACTTGGAAAAATGATCTCAAACAGAATCCATCAATGATCAGATAGAAACACATCAGCTCAAAGCCTGGAGTTCATACTGAAGCCCACAGTTATATGTAGGCCAACAACACGCTGTTTGAAACCAATGAATTTACTGTACTGAGGAACTCTGTGGCAAATGAGTCAGTAAGATCATCAACATGGATCTTAAAATCAGCAGCTCAGATCATGTGATCACACATAAGAACCATGGAGCAGGAAACATCTGAGAGCTCCAACTCTGATGGAGTCTTAGGAGGGCGGAGATACCTGCACAGATAGGAGCTGTTTCACACTTTAACAAGCAGCACCTCCAAACTACACCCTTCATCCACCTTAATAGGGGAGCATTTGAAGCCAAACCTCCACCCACCCAGCCACTTTCTCTGGGCTGACTGAAACAATCATATGTGGGGTCAGAGTTCACAGACTAGACAGTCCTCTCCAGATTTCATCATGTTTCTGTTCAAAACATCAAATCAAGCTGAGGGGAAGTTGTAAAATCCTTCAGAATAAAAGCCTGACTATTCAGAGCTCCAACAAAAAGAAGAGCAAAGTGAACCAAGGTGGATGGAGGCAGCAGAGAAACTGTAGGGTGGAGCTGAATGCTTCATCAATGGAATGATGCAGCAGATTTTCTCCACCTTGCACAAACTGTCCTGTTAGTTATTATGACTGGAATATCCAAAAAAAGCCCAAACGCCCCACGGCCACAGGTGGGAGTGGGGCCGCAGATACAAACACTACGGTGGGCTTGTTTCACAGCCTAAAAAAGACACACAAAGTCCAGTTTGAGGAAGTGGGAGCGCTGTTTGGAATCCGGTTTGTGCCCATGTGGATAAGGATGGTGTCGGCCTCGGACGGGATCGTATTCTGCCAGGAAACTTGTCTAAAATGTCCCAGAGCGTCGGGCCGGAAAAGACAGAGCGTCGCGCCTTTATTGTGAAATTCCTCACCATGGTAACTGAACACATCAGCTGGTCTGCAGCAGGTTATGTTCAGAGTTTGAGGCTCAAATTGGCTCAAAGTGTCCCATTTTCACTGATTGTTTTCCGACGACATGCTTCAAGTGTGATATGGATCCTCTGCTGAAGGAATCTGCTTTCTATCCACAACCTGTTGATCCGTATCTGACTAACAGCAGCGCAGGAAGCCCTGCAGTTATAGAGAAACTGTCTGAGTCGCATTGTTGCTGCAATTTACCTGCAACTGCTGATGAAGAAAAAGTCTCAATGTGTTTGTGTTTGGTCCTAATCTGCTGCCAAGTCTGTTTGACACTGCTGGATTTCCAGCTGATAGATGACAGATTAGAAACTGATCAGTCTATTGATCACACAATATTCCATCAATAGAATTGATTTGACTTTGATTTGTGTAACAAAGTGATTTCCACGTCTCCTTCATGATGTGACAGTGTCAGAGCTGAATGCACTTGTAGAGTATCATGTTTTTATGGCTCACATTTAAAGTGTTCCAGCTCTAATGTACAGCTGTCATATTAGAAATAGAAGCAGCTCTGATTTTAGTGCTCAAATAAATCTATGAAGTGATGAATTCACACATGAACAGTTTTCTGCAGCGTTCCTCTCGGCCTTATTTGCAGCTCCACTCTTGTTTTTGCTCTAATAATTATTTCTCTCCATGAGCTGTTTCTCTGCCTGAAGGAGGCGCCACTCCATCGCTTCATTTAGTGCAGAACAAGAGTCACATGATGCTGCTCTGTCAACACCAATCACACTGGCCGTTTATCAATGCCCAAGTACGCGAGTACGTACTCGCGTTCTCGGTGAGTACGTACCCGCCGACAACGCGAGCACGGACTCGTGGGATGTTTCTCAATTCTCAAGTACGTGAGCACGGACTCGTGATTTGTACCAGCGTACGTGATGATGTCACAGGTCCGGAGTTTTTACTGCCGTCCCCTCCTAATTTAACTGTGAGTAACATGTTATGAAGCTTAACTTTAATCACAGCCAAACCGGTTTAGTCAGGAACAAATAAAACACTGAAATGAACCAAACATTAACATTTAGAAGTGATCTAAGTGACTTATATATCATTTTTAACCTCAGTAGTGAAACCTCGATTAATAAAAATAGTGTAAATGTACATACGTGTACATACCTTAATAAAAACAAGCAGGTGAGATGTTAGAACGCTTTATTTCTATTCTAGTGGACACTCAATACTATAAACAGCTGCTGGAGTTTCTTTAACCTGAGTAGTGAGAAGTCCGCGAGCGGGGGGGACGATGTGCCGGGAGTCCGCTGTTGAGTTTTGGACGAAATGCATTCTGGGATATTTAGCTGTCCCAAGTCTACACCGATGCATGCTCGATAAAATGGGCGGATCGAGAACACATCCGGGACTTTTTCGTGTTCTCGGCGTGATGCGTACTTCGAATTGGAACAGTACTTGGTCTCCGACTGATGACGTTTCACGAGTACACGAGAACGCAAGTACGCACAAGTACGCATATTGATAAACGCCCACTTTGTACAGCTCATGTTGTGTTTGTTGTCCTCTCAGTCTGTCAGGTGGAGGTGGAGGAGGGGGCGGAGTCTGTCCAGCTGCCCTTCAAAACCACACAAAATCTGCCTAAAGACGTTAAAGTGGAGTGGGAACGCAATTATCCTGATTACATCAATGTCCACATGTATGAGAACGACTCTGACCAGCCTGAAGAACAGCACCAGGTTTACAGAGACCGAACGAAGATGAATGAAGACCTGCTGAAAACTGGAGACCTCAGTCTGACCCTGAAATACCCCACAGAGAGAGACAGTGGGAGATATGTGTGTGGAGTTGACAGCGAGAGTATCTGGAGATACAAAACAGTGCAGCTTAACGTGAAAGGTTTGTAGGTGTGTGTGTGTTGTGTGTGTGTGTTGTGTGTGTGTGTGTGTGTGTGTGTGTGTGTGTGCGTGTGTGTGCATGTGTGTGTGTATCTGACTGTCTTGTGTCTCCTCTGCAGGGAGAGTTCAGGTCCAGGATCAAACAGGGGACATCAGGAACAGAAGCAGCTCCATTGATCCGACTCCTCTGATGGCTGATCAATCAGTTTGATCTGTGTGTTCTTTGATTATTGATCAGTGATGTCAGAGTGGAGTCAGTGTGATGTTGTTGTTGTGTGTTTGAGACTTTTAGTGTCCATGAAGGTCTCTGCTGCCGTAGATCCTCTGAACTGTGACAGAGGTCTCACTCTGGAGGAAACTCTCAGCACTTTCCAGCAGCTCCTCCATCATGATATCATGACAGTGTCCTTATGTGCCGACACCGCTGTTTTAGCTTGCAAAGCGGCGTGGCTCATGAGGAGTGAAGCCACCTTTCTTTTTTTTATTTTTCTGCCTGTCCCGTTCGGCTCTTTTGTCATCAGAAATATTGTCTAAAGGCGAAGAAAGATGCCCGGATTTACTTTACCAAATGGACCATCCCAGCCTTGCCGTAATGATCTATTTGATTCACCTCATATTGTTTATTTTATTTTCGCTTGCTAAATATGGGACAAACTTGACTGAGGAAAAGAAAGGGGAGAAAGAAAAACAGCGGGGAAGAGGAATGGGGATAAAGGGCAACAAACAAAAACCAACAAGTGAAGCCACGTTAATGACAACGTGTACAACCTTTGGAGATGTGAGAAAGACAGACAGAACAACTGACGGAAAAATGTGGACTTTATACTAGTTTTTAAATTGTGTTGATAGGCCACGTAAAAACAGAGTTAAGATAAAAATATCTGCAATGTTTGATTTTCTTCCTGAATACAATCGTTGTTTATATTTACTGCGGGAAGAAACGGTAAAAATGGCGTTTTATAATGAACAAAACAAAACCCCCTCCCACCGTTTCCTATTGGTCGAAAAAAGTGCCATGTCGACCAATCAAAAAATGGCATTTGTTGTTTAGGGCGGGGGGGAGGTTTTAGGAGTGACGGCGGTGTTTGAGATGTGAGAGATTTGCGATGTTTAGCGCAAATCTTGTGTAGTTAGTGTGTAGTGTAGTCACTAGTTTTGTTGTGTGTGTCAGAACAATGAGGCGACTGCTGAATGTTACAGGTGTTACAGGAGTGATACATCTCCTGTTGTCAGGCCTGCAGGTATCAGGCTGTTGTTCTCCTTTATCTCATAGTGGACAGAAATAATTTTTGGAGTTGCACAAATTATTCTGTGGCATCAGATTTGATGCAGAATAGGGCTGCCACAACGATTATTTTGATAGTTGACTAGTCACCGATTATTTTTGTGATTAGTCGACTAATCAGATCATGCATCCACTGGACGTAAAACGTACAGTTTATCGCACCAGCATGCATCTGCTCTTATATAACTATCATTAGCTTATAGCTTTAAGTGTTTAATAAACTGAGCAGATATTTGAGGTTTACACAGCTACATTCTCGCCTGAAAATATGTTAAACGTTTATTTTGTGACCCAGAAAAAATAATAAGAGTAATATTAAAACTAAAACTATATAAATACAGGCCATTTTAAAACTAACTAGTTGCCGCCATTGTTGGAAACTGAGCTGGGCTGCGCTATGAATTCTGGGACAGAGCTACTTCTTCTTCTTTGGGGCTTAAGGGCAGCTGGCATCCTTGTACATGCAGTGCTGCCATCTTCTGTTTCATTCCGTTATTACACTCTTAAATCCTACTACTTATTCCTGCGTCTTTTGTGATCTTACAAAGCTTCAAACAACGCGTCGACTATTAGATCAGTCGTCAACAATTTTGATAGTCGACGTAATCGTGACTAGTCGACAAATCGTGGCAGCCCTAATGCAGAACACCTGATTGTCCTGTAAATAGTTTATGTTTATTTAAAAACGCCTTTGCTGCATTTTAAGAAAATAAATAGCTGCAAAAAACTTTGTTGTTTGCATAACTCAGTTACTTTTTTGAAGAAGTATATAATTAATTGCCCAACATTGGTCATTATATACTGTATTTTGCAGAGAGAGAGTTACAGACTCTCTCCCAGACCACAGACTCATAATACAAGTCAGAGCTCTCTCTCTCTCTCTCTCTCTCTCTCTCTCTCTCTATATATATATATATATATATATATATATATATATATATATATATATACACACACACACACACACACACACACACACATATATACTCCCCCTGCTGCAGGAGATGTTCACACCTATGCGTCCAAACTGCAAATGAACCATGCATGAGTGAAGGCGCTGCTCCCGCTCTGACTGTAACGCAGTCAGTTCTTCTTTTACTGTTACGCTGTTTTGTGGATCACACGGTTTAAAACGACAAACACACACACAAAGTAACTCCACCACATTGCCTATTCAGGTCACTTTTGCCGGTCGAAGCCCGGATAAAGGAGCAGGGTTGGAATTGTGACATTAAAAAACAATAATTGCTAAAAGAAATTTAATTTGTAGTTCTAATTACATTCTATATGCATTTAGGACGTTTTTTGCTCACTTTATGTCTCTTTCACGATGTTATTTCTCTCTTCAACAGTGTAGCTTACAATTACATTAGCATGACCAATTATGTAAATTAGGTGATTACGTCATTTAGCGACTTCTAGCAACTTTTAGGACAGCCAATAGCGATTTTCCTTACTGCGGAGTTACAGCAACACTGCTCCGGACATAGTACTCTGTGAGCGGAAGTGTTACACTCAGGTGCAGCTCGCGCCTCTGACGTCATGGAAATTCACACAGTGTTGGAAATACAGATTTAATGATGAGGCTTTAATAGTAAAAGTATGAGGGAAGGTTAGAAACAGACCAGACTAACAGACTGTGGACTTTGTAGTCACAGATTGGACACTTCCGGTATGGCAGAGCTAGCTAACCATGCTAAAGTAGCCTTGTGTCTGCGCTGTTTCCGGTCTGAGCTGAGCTCATTCAGCCCTCTGAGCTCTGTTTCTCCACACTAAACACAGCACAGGTGTAGAGCAGGACGATATCACCAAAATAATTTATCATAATATACATTTGAAAATTTGCGATAACAATATAACAGACGATATAATTGACATTAGACAAAATACTTTACAACATTATTAGTGCAAAAAAAACCCAACATCAATGTATTTTCACTTAAACAAGCATCTGTTTTTTATGTGCATTAAAGTTATATGAAAATTTAACCATGCTAATGCAAATTGCTGACAGTTAAACCAAAAGGAATTTCTAGTTGAAAGTGGCCGACATATCCTGAGCAGAGATTTTAAGTGTGCTGTATTTTCCAAAAAGCACGGTAATAACGACGGCCCACTAGCAAGCTCTATCAAAAATAGTGCTTTGTTGTGTATCTGATGGATGAAAGCTAAATCAGTTCCAAACCACTGAAATTGCAGCATTTTTATAAACTAATTCTGGTTCATCTGTTTCATTCAAAGATCCACTTTCGCCCTTCTCATTCTCTGTCGCAGCCATGCTTTTTCCGCCATGTGCGTATGAAAACAAAAGCACTGCGCATGTACGTTTTACACATTATCGCAATATTTCATTTTCTTATTGTTGCCCAACATTATACCGTAATTACCCTGAACGGTATGATATGGCAAAGCCCTACACAGGTGTACCTGAGTTTAATTTTTTTTTTCAATACCGAGCTGAGAATCCTTGAACAGTTTATCTAATCTTTAAGAAGGAAGGGAAATACTTGTTGTTAATGAAGGATTTATTATTGCACGTTTTGTCAGGGAGGAACAAGTTCTGAATAAAGAGTGCATATAATCCAGGTATTATTACTGAAGAAATATAAATAATTTTAAAGCTGACAGCACAGCAACAGCATGAGAAGTGTGTTTGCTCAGGAAATACACGGGTCCCTTAAGAGTTGAAACAATATTTAAAGTATTAAGTTCAAATGAATAGTTCAAATATTATCTATTAACAAACAGTTATAGCAGCATAAAATCTGCTGTTAAATTATCATCAGCTTCCAGGTTGAATCAAAGCAAAGATTACTGTGTCATATGTCACCAGCCAGGTTTTAACAGGTGTCATAAGAAACATGTTATTATAACACACTTTTATATTTCTATGTTAAACACATTTCTGTTTTTTCACATCTCATCTGTGGTTTGGTATTGGTTTTTTAACTCAGAGGTTCCCAAGGTGTGGGGACACAAAGCCATTGTAGGGGGTGCGGTATGAATTTAAAAGAAAAAAAAAGATTTTTGACGGGGCTCTTTGGGGGGATACTCCTACTGGGCTTAAATCTGGGACTCTCCATTTGATCTTTAGAACTGAAGAAGCTTCCCGGATGAGAGGTAATACGTCTTCAAGCAACTTAAAGAAGTCCAGACGCTTTTTCTTTTTCTTTTCTTTCCAAGCTCCTTAGACTACCATGACCTGGATGACTGAGAACCTTCACAGACAATGGCAGCTGTAATTGCAGCAAAAGGTGGTTCTACAAAGTATTGACTCACGGGCCTGAATAATTACACACACCCAACTTTTCTGTTATTTATTTGTAAAAAATGTTTGGAATCATGTATGATTTTCGTTCCACTTCTCACGTGTACACCACTTTGTATTGGTCTTTCATGTGGAAGTCCAATAAAATTGATTCATGTTTGTGGCTGTAATGTGACAAAATGTTGAAAAGTTCAAGGGGGGCGAGTAGTTTTGCAAGCCACTGTAGTTAGAAAGAAAACTACTGAAGTAAAGTACAGATGAAAATTGTACTTAAGTACTTACTGCCCAAAGATGAGAAGTTTTTATTGCTCACATTATGTAAATTAAATAGCTGTTAGAATTGTCATCAGCTACTATGAATCTGTGTAATCAACAGTGATGGGAATAACGGCGTTACAAGTAACGGCGTTACTAACGGCGTTACGTTTTTCAGTAACGAGTAATCTAACTAATTACTATTTCTATCGTTACAACGGCGTTACAGTTACTAACAAGGAAACGCGGTCCGTTACTATTTTTCAACAAACAGACGGTTGAAGCTGTGTTCAGATCACCGCATCTTCTGGGCGCTACAGCTTTAAGCAGCTGCGCGCGCTCCCGCGGACGCTAATCACGAGCACTGTCCAGCACAACACCCGGAGCTCAGGGGGCAAAACACTCGCATGAGTGCTGCTGTTTGACTGAGGAAGAATAAAGTAGTCGTGGTAAGTCAATCACATGACCACTTCAAGACAAAGCAACAAGGTGACATATACCAGTTTATAAATTGTGTCGATAGGCCACGTAAAACCAGAGTCATAATAAACAATATATACGCAGAGTTTTTTCCTCAATAGTTTCGCCACGTTAGCGCTAGCAAGCACTCTCTGCTTATGAGCAAAACAAAAAAAAAGTTTTAGGAGCGACGGGGAGAGAGAGAGAGAGAGCAGGAAAAGAGAGAGAGCGAGTTTTGAGATTTGTGACGTTTAGCGTGTTTGGAGTGTGTAGTTAATGTGTTGTCTTGTGTAGTTAGTGTGTAGTGTTGTGTATAGTTTTGTGTTGTGTGTCAGAACAATGAGGCGACTGCTGTCTCCAGGTAGAAACCGGAGTGATACACCTGCTGCTGTCAGACCTGCAGGTATCAGGCTGTGATGTTCTCCTTTGTAGTGGACAGAAATTATGTTTTGGAGTGGCACAAATCATTTGTGCGGCATCTTATTGAAGAACAGCTGATTGTTCTGTAAATAGTTTGAAATGGTTATTTTAAAAAAGGGTAAAAGGTAAATGGATGCAAATAACTTTGTTGTTTGCAAAACTTGTGCATAGGATTTTAAAATTGACAATTAATATTTATGAAGTTATGAAATATGATTCATTAAACATGTTTATGGTTGTTACAGTTAAAAATATAACTTTTTCTACTCTGATTTTATGTTTTTTGTCTGATTTTAGATCAATTCTGGTTATACAGTATGACAAAATGAGAACATAACTGTAAATTCAGGCACGTGAGGTTGCGCTAAAAAGAATGATACCAAACAAGGCAAAGTAAATAGTTTTTAAAGGTAAAATGTGGAGGGAAAATCAAGAGTAGTAAAAAAATGGCCAATTATACTCTGGACGCCAGAGGGTTAAACGTTCTTTGTTTTTTTTTAAAGTAACGCAATAGTTACTTTTCCAAGTAATTAATTACTTTTAGAATATTGTAACTGAGTTACTAACTCAGTTACTTTTTGAAGAAGTAACTAGTAACTATAATTGAATTACTATTTCAAAGTAACTTGCCCAACACTGGTAATCAATATACACTAACAGGGCTCTAGACTAACTTTTTGACATGGGCGCACTGGTACGCCTAACTTTAAAATTTTAGGCGTACCGGCACAAAACTTAAGCACACTGAAATTTTTCAACCGCATCGCTTAACACTGCAGTTTTACATGTGCACCTTCTTTTGGGGGGGGGAGTCCATACTGACAATATTCATTTCTAAATTATTAACTAACAATCTTGTGCTTAAAGTGCTTTGTCAATATTGTAGAAAATGTTAAACTTAATCATCATCCTGGCTCCTCTGACGACCTGTTTGCTGCTGTCTGCTGCTGAAAGGCAGTGGAGAGAGGGGACACTTGGGCAGTGCATTTATTACAGCATATAATGTGTTTTGTGGATACACTGCTGCTTTTTCAGCATTCAAAGATTGATGGGACTCTGTCAGAGCACTGGCTATGAATTTCAGATCAGACCTTAACTTAACAAAAAAGTTACCAATCGTTCTTTTCATCTTTTCTTATTACCCACAGCTACATCCACTTCTGTCGTGCCTAGGCTGCTCACTAGGGCTGGGTATCATCACTGATTTCTATAATCCAGGTTCTCAAAGTCCTGATCCGTTTCAATTTAGCCTCAGACAGTCAGAAATATCATACTTCTGATCATTTATCAGTACTGACACATGTGAGACTTCATCAGAATTGTGAACATCACAGCAGATGCCTTTGTGTCAAAGTAACTGAGAGTAAAACACAGAAAAACATGAAGGAGATTTTCCTGGTCTGGCTTTTTATAGCAGAGAACCTTAAAAATATTCTGCAATATTCTGCAATTTTGCATAATTTTAAGAAGTTTAAATTTCTTCAATATTGAACAGCAGAAATTAGGCTTTCTTGTCGGAGGTCATTTACGTGAAAAAAGAAAAGAAAACAACAGCAGGCAATATCGCTGTAAACAACGGTAGACTGGTGGGTAATAAGCGAATGATTGATGAGGAAAACAGAGATTTGAGACGGGAAACTGTTCTTGAAGTACACACAGAGAGCTGTGCATGAAGTGTGATTTTTATCGTGGAGGAAGCAAAACAGCAAAGGTCAGAGGGAATTCATGACGACATTGATCAAATATGAAGCGCAGTTTGCTGCTTCCTTTGCTGCTGGCTCGGCGAATTTTGGTTGGAGAGAGACAAAACTTGCAGCTCAGAATCAGCGCAAAAAAGACGGAAACACAGAGCGGACCCGACGCATCAGAATCACTAAGCTCCGACAGCGTGTCCGTGGGGTGAGAAAGCCGGGAAAGACAAAGCTGATTCTGATGCGTCGGGTCCGCTCTGTGTTTATGTCTTTGTGAGGAATCCGTTAATGAATCGATATCGCTTTATTCAAGCTACTCACCTCTCTCTTCCACCTGCACTTTCAACTGGACCACGGCCAATCAGAGAGGTCCCGCCCCTTACTATCTCTGATTGGTTTAGTCCACGATAGGTGCATGATGGTTGTGTCCCAATTCAGGGTATGCACGCTTGAAGTACGCGTTTCAAGTGCGAATACGTCACCACCACGCGACGACGGCTGTTCCGATTCAAAGTGCACTTCAAATGCATACTCCAAATGCGCCGTCGATTTCCCCAAATATCAAGCATGGTCCGGTGCACGCTTCGTGGTCCCATATATCCCACAATCCATAGCACGGCGGTGGGTGTGGATAATTTTGCCGCAAAATACGGCAGAAGGGAGCTGCCGAAGAGTGAACTAGCAAAAGTAAGTCCTGAATATTATGTCACTTATTTATGTGCGAATGTTTAAGAACATTAAAACATTACTGTTGGCCACATGTCGGCAAAGTTATGTGACATTAGTGATGTTTGTACTTCCAGCGGTAACTTGGTTTTAAAGCGTCTACTTCTAAATGTACATATAGTTGATCTTAATCTTACAGAGAATGTGATGATTTTATGGATAATTAAAGTCAGTCATATATCCACAAACACAACAAGCTGAAAGTCAGTGAATGCTGCTCGGTTTGCAGTCCTGAATATCACGGCACAAGCAGGATTCACTGCACTGTTAATGTTAGCTATGTTATATTGCTGCTCTGTTCGGTGGTGTCAAGCCAAACGGACTTTAACGTGTGTTTGAACGAGCTGACGGTTCACTCGTTAAGCTGAAAGAAAGATGCTTTAATCACAGGAGTCACACATGTGTCCACTGGACCATCTGGAACTCTTCTTGTTTAGCACTCGTAATAACACAAACACTAAATCCTCCTTCTCTTGTGCTGTTTTGTAGCAGTGTGTACACCTGAGACTGTCACCTGTCTGTCTGTCCTGCACTCTCTCTCTGTTTCTTTCTCTCTGATTGTGGAATAAAAGTATGAACATGTGTTTATAAGTTACACTTGTGTTTGAATCCTGCAGCTTATCGCACATTTGATTTCCATGTGTGACGACTGCAAGTGTCCAGAGTGAGGACAGACTGAGGGACCCACTGCTGCACATCATCTGTGAGGCTTTGCACCCCTGATGATCCACCAGGACAAACTCAGCAGTGTGTGAGGAAGAGGAGGAGGAAGAGCCAGCAGCAGCTGACAGATGGAGAGAATAGACAGACTGTTCCCTGTTTGTGAAGGACTGCTAGGAAAGTTTAAAATAACTAATTGTCTGTCCTGAATCAGTCTTATTAGGTAATGTTCAAATAATGTTATCATCCCAGTGTTTTCAGTGTGGGAGAAAGTACTCAGGGCCTTCAAGTTACACACTATGAAAGGCAGCAACAAGTTTAATATTCAGAAACCTAAAGTATGTATCAGCAGCAGAATGGAGCTAAAAATAAATGTTTGTTTCAGTTCTATGAAGCTTTGAGTATTTTGGATTAGTAGCACTGCTGTGTTTGCTGCATCATATTGCTGTATTTTATTATATGCTTTATATATTCTGAGGTAAGTTGATCTATAGTGTTACATCATATTCTATAAGGATGTTATGTGTTTGTAGACTTTCTGCCCAGTTTGACCCATTTAGCAGAAGTCAGCCTGTTTAAGGCTCTGATATCTATTCTGTGTGACTTAAAGCAGTTATGACATGGTCTGATTTTCTCACCCAATAAAGGAATATTTCATATATCAGTCTACTCTTTGTTTATCAGAAACAGTTATCACAGCTCGTACATTTTCCTTTTTACACATATGTGTAAGCACTGAGTCAAATTTAGTAATGCCAACATATTAAAAGAATAATGTTTGTCTGTTATATACAATGCATCTATATATACACTGTCAGAGATACTTGTCTTTGAGTGAAAATTTAAGGTGATAGGAAATATAAATAACTGCTACTTGCATCTTTATAGATATATACATATATATATATATATATATACTCACACACATTTTTTTTTTTTACTTCTCCTGCTCTCGGCGAAGGCGGTCGCACTTTTTTTCCTCCTCCTCTCCTCTCCCTTAGCTTCCCTGCTTAGCCTCCTGTGTCCTTGTCTAGTCTCGTGTTTTTTGTATTACTTTTCCCGGAACACTCTCTCACTGTCTGTTCTCTAAAACCTAAAAGAGGAATTATGGATTTGATCAACTGGTCTCTGAATGCAATTGACACCCCTTTCTCAACGAGAAGTCTGGGCTTGGGTGAGCCTGAGTGCTGAAGATATCTACCTTGATAACAGGGTTCTTGCTGATCGGAGCTTGCTTGGCCCTGGCTTATCGAAGAATTAAGGAAGCGGAACCGGCTGTTCAAAACCCCACAAGGCTGCCCGCTGGGATTGAAACGATGGGACGAGGCGTGAGTTTCTCAAAATGGGCTCATTGAGTGCAGCACGGATAAGATCTTGGAGAACCACACGGCAGCCGTGAATACTCACAATAAGACCTCTGAGTGCAAACTGATTACATCTGGAGGGGCTCGCTCAGAATAACACCTCTGAGCGCAAATTGGATCACATCTTGGAGAAGCGCACTGCGGTCGTGAGTTCTCAGAATCGGCTCTTTGAGCACAAGAATGACAACATCACGGAGCGTAAGTCTGATAACATCATGGAGAAGCTCACGGCTCTCCAACGGGAGATTGAGAGACCAGTGTGTTAAAACAGCTTTGAAATTCATATGAGTTGTTCGCTGTAAAGTTAAAACCACCATTACTTCATGGGGAGACCCCTTCGGCGCCAGCTGCGGTCAAGGCTGGAGCTGAACAACAACACCATGATAACGACTGTGTTTAGACTGTTCTTCCCATTCTACGCAAGGCCACCTGGGTTGGCTGGAAGACTGTTTACTTAGCCTGGCAGGGCGAAGGACACTGTCTCAGCTGAACTCTGGACACACACACACACACGCACACAGACATACATACACATGCAGATGTACACTCATCCCCCCTCCAAACGCCTTCGACACTTACTCCCCTCCAATGCTGACGGTGGATCATGGAGACCAGCGCATAGGCTGCAGGCCCGGATGTACTGTCTACATTGGCTGTCTCTCACCCTTTACCCACCCCTGTTGCTTGTCATGTGTTTCTTTGGTGTATTAAGATGTGCACATAGATGTGCTATGTGCAGAGGTGTTTTTTTCTGTTCTCAAACTGATCTCCCTGTTGGAGCTCAGTCTGGGGGGAGTTATTTTTTCTCCTTATCTTTCCTCATGTTGTGCTTTTCCATGTTATACCACTCTGACCTGTCTTCCCCATGTGATGTTTGTGTAATGTATGTATGGTCAGAAGGGTAAGACGGCGCTGGCACGGCTGGCAGCCTTAACCCAATTTCCCTCGGGATGAATAAAGTATGATCAATCAATCAATCAATCAATCATTACCACAGTGAGATGAGTTTAGTCTCATGAACAATATTAGCTAATTATTATTTACTAACTAGTCTTGAAATGACTGTTCAGTACAGAAATGAAGCCCAACTATCATGTTTTACAGTCCTGTGGTCTCAACTAATCAAAGTGATGTCATGACAAAAATGAATGATCAACAAAACATTTTTTTCTTCATTTCTGTCACACAAAGCTGTATGAAATGTTTCTCGCGGTTAGTATCATAGTTGCTAGGCAACCGGAACAGCGCGACAAAGGCTAAACCGTCCCATTTCACAAGCCTCGTGTGTCTGTTGTTGACCACACGGAGAGTTGCAGAGATAATTTTTTTTTGTTACCCCCCAAAAAAAAAATTTTAGTTGCACCACTGAAATATTTGGTTGCATTTGCGACCAATTTGGTCGCACTCTAGAGCCCTGACTAATAATGTAAGATTGAATTAAATACACCTCCATAAGTAACCTGATACACACCTCTGTACGTGTAGTTTTACTTTCAGTGAGCTCACATTTAGTGTGTGCAGCCAAACATGATGGCAGACTGCCACAGATCACTTCTGAGGAAAGAGGAGGCGTTCAGCTTCCTCATAGTTTAGCACCTGCATGAAGCAGCCTCACCCTGACAGCTTCAAATCACTGTGTCAGCTGATCACTTCCTGTCCTGTGACTGGCTGAGCTTCAGGCCTTCTCTCAGTCAAACTGGAAACAGGGATTGAGACAGTGTGAGGGTTTGTGGAGTGCCACAGTGCTGTAATGAATCCTGTAGTGGAAGAAGTTCTTTCACACTCTTCATCCTGGAGCTGCTTTATGTCCATGATCTGCATGGAAACACATCTATGGAGAGGAAATCCAGCTGCTGAGGGTCACATCTGCATCATTGTAGCTACAGTGGATGTTTCAGTGTCAGGACTGAAGGTGGAGCTTTGTGCGTGTCAGGGTGAGGCCGCAGCAGCCGCCTCCAACCGGAGCGCTCGGGCGTGAAACTAGGAGGAAAGCCGACGTCCTCCTCTTTCCTCAGAAGTGATCTGTGGCCGGCCAGACTTCATTCCACAGATGTGCTTTAACAAAGTGTGAAGCTGAACTCTGTGACAGTGTGAGCAGTGTGAGAGTGTCAGTAGATGATCAGCAGAGGAAAGTGAGAGCTGCTGTGAGCTGATGTCCTGAAGGGCTTTTAAAGAGTCTCTGAGTTTGACAGGAACATGAAGATGTTTGTGGTGTTTGTGATCCTCCTGCACGGTAAGTACACCTTCCTCTCTCTGCTGTCATCATCATCTCTCTCTCTTTAATGTGTTGAAGTGCAGCAGGAGGAGATTTCCATCAAACACTGGATGCTGATTCAGATCAAACTAACAATCCAAAGCAGCAACTTTCAAATCACTGGATTCTTCTTGGTGGCTTTCAGATGAGCTCATGTTACAATCAGCTGCTGTGTGTGTGTTGTTGTGTAGCTGAAGCTCTGACTCACATTTCATATGTGACCAAAGGAAACTTGGTGCTGTGTGACACACTTTAGATTCTCTGCTGCTGCTTTGAACTCTTCAAACTAAAGAGCCAAACTGATGATTGACTGTGCAGCTCTGACATGGCACCAAATGTCCCTGTTATCAGCTGCTGGATGGACGTTATCAGAGCTTTTTAGTCCCACACGGATCACCAGGAGCTCCTCCTCTGTCTGCAAACAGGCTCAGCAGCTCTGATCAGCATGGTTGCTCTCGTTTGACTCTTGGCGAAGGCGGTCGTGCTTTTCTCCTCTCGTCTTCCTTATCTTCCCTGCTTAGCCTCTTATGTCCTTGTCTTGTTTCATGTTTTTTGTATTACTTTTCCCTGGAACAGTCTCTCACAGTCTGTTCTCTATAACCTAAAAGAGAATTATGGATTCGATCAACTGGTCCCTAAATGCAATTGACATCCTTTTCTCAAAGATAAGTCTGGGCTCGGGTGAGCCTGAGTGCTGAAGATGTCTACCTATTCAGAACCGTGATAACAGGGTTCTTGCTGATTGGAGCTGGCTTGGCCCTGGCTTATCGAAGAATTAGGAAAGCGGAACCGGCTGTTCAAACCCCCTCAAGGCTGCCCGCTGGGATTAAAACGATGGAACAAGGCGTGAGTTTCTCGAAATGGGTTCATTGAGTGGAGCACAGACATCATGGAGAAGCTCACGGCTCTCTAACAGGAGATTGAGAGACCAGTGTTTGACTGTAAGAACATCTTTGAAATTCACATGAGTTGTTCGCACTAAAGTAAAAACCATCATCACTTCATGCAGAGACCCCCTCGGCACCAGCTGCGGTCCCAAGGCTGGAGCTGAACAACAACACCCTGATAACGACTGTGTTTAGACTGTTCTTCCCATTCTATGCAAGGCCACCTGGGTTGGCTGGAAGACTGTTTACTTAGCCTGGCAGGGCGAAGGACACTGTCTCAGCTGAACTCTGGACACACACACACATACACTGATACGCACTCACTCATCCCCCCTCCCTTTCCAAATGCCTTCTATGCTTGTTCCCTCCTGGAGAACAAGGCGGGTCTGGGCCCGTGCTGGAGAGACTTCGCAGTGGAAGGATGTGTGCAGTGTTTGCTTAGGATTACTCCTCACCCCCTACCCAACCCTGTTGCTTGTCACGTGCTCCATAATGTTGTACTGTTGACATTTATGTGCTTTTTGTGCAGAGGAGTTTTTTTGTTTCCTGTTCTCATGCTTTCCTCGATCTCCGACTTGTATCCCCATGTGATGTCTGTGTTGTGTGTGTAAGGGGGGGGGGGTGTCACATTTCACTGCAGGGCGAACTGCATACGGCGAATGAAGCCTTGATTGATTGACTGATGTAATATGTGTGTGTTGTGTTAATCAGCATGAGTAGTTAGGGGGACGTGCCGCCCTGTGTTTGATGAGAGTCCTTGTAATCACCCAGCATGCTGTGCTGTGTGTTTCATTTCTAACACTGGTTTTACTGAAGAGCTTTCTGAGCTTCTTTCATTGATTCTGAATGATTACCCTTTTACTCAGGGTAATCTTCCATTTGGGGGACACATCATCAGTAGTGGGCCTTGGATTCATCAGGTGTTTCAGCCATTATCCCTAGACATCCTCAAGGAGGCCCTGCCAGTTGATCAGGCCCTGGAGTGTGTCACTGGTCTATGTTAAATTGTTATTTCTCTTCTTCTTTCTTCTGTTTACTTTTCTACAGTTTATTGTCTTATATCTATACACTACAACTGAGAAATAATACCTCTTTAGCATTTATGGAGCCTCACTTCTTCAAAGTGATAGAAAAGGTGAGAAGTAAGACAAAAGGGACAAGATAAGAAAGAGCAGAGACGAGAGCCAGAAGGGGCACGCCCAGTCTGGCTTCCCACACCTCCCCGCTGCTCTACCTCCCCACCTCCTCCCAGAAAAGGGAAGAAGAGCAGGGGGAAGGAGAGCTGAATATTTCTTTTCTCTTGTGGTTAGCTGACTGCTTTGGCTGCCCAAGTGATGTCAGCCCTTTTTAATAGGGGTGCAACAATACTCGTATCGATACTGAACCATTTGATACAGTGCTTTCAGTTCGGTACGCATATGTATCGAACAATACAATATTTTTGATTTATTTTATCAACTTGTCTTCTGACGATGCTGTCTGGTTTGAGCACTCAGTGGATCTGTGTTCAACTACTCCGCATAGGCTGCACTGTCGAGTGCAGATCCACTGAGCGCAGCGCAAGCTAGCTAAGCTCGTTGCAACATGGCAACTGCCTCAATGCTACCCGAAATTGAGCCTCCCCCACCCTCATTCAGATCTGGCCTTTGGAACTATTTTGGTTTTCATGTGAAGCATGACCCTGATGGTTAGTAAAACAGTATGTCGGATGTGCCACGCAATGCTCAATCGGTGGGAACTAGTGTGTTGGCGCAATTAGCTCATTAATGTGTTGACATTGTCCAGCCCCACACACGCAGTGTTGCCAAATCCTCAGTAAGGAAAATCGCTATTGGTTGTCCATAAAGTGAGTAAAAAACGTCCTAAATACATTTAGAATTCCATGCGCAATTCATTTGCCGCTTGGACGCAGAAAACAAGTCACTAAGGGGGTCTAAAAACTCGCTAAATATAGCGACAAAGTCGCTAAGTTGGCAACACTGCCCACACGGGGCTATCCGCAGTAACTTGTTAACAGAGATCTGCAGTATTATGGCATTAATGTCATTTTAACAAGATTAACGCTGACAGCACTAGTGGGAACACAACGAATATGACTGCAAATTTACGCCGACATCATCCTAGTGCAAAGGAAAATAAAAAGCTTGGACACCGGTAGCACGGGGCGCCCACACAAACAAAAACCAGGATATTAAGCATCGCTTAATATGTTTCTGGTGAAGCATGTCTTCCAGTATTTGGCTTCATTTGCACAAGTGCCAAGGTAGGTCTCCCCGACAGAATTGGTTTTCCCTTTGTCGAGAGCATGGGCTGGGCTCTCCAAATCCCGGACAAACAGGATCCCATATTTCCAAAAGTTGATTCTTTTCATCTGGACGACAAGTAAAGTTACAGTGGGGTACAAATGATATCAGGCTGATCCTGCCGTAATTTGTTCCCCCTGTCTAAATCATTGACAAACAGTTGTTTATGTTTTCAAACCCATTTTCCACAGAGAGGCGCTTTTTGAAAAATGTATTGATAGCAATGTTGAATATTATTACACAGGAAAAAAAGCTACTACATGTAAAATAATTACACCGTGACGCCTCTGCCTTTGTAAATGGATGGACAGTAACTGCATTTGTATATGTAAGCGTGTAAAACCTGAAGATAGTCAGATTAACAGTAACAGTATTTTGTCTCTATCCGCCATTCTGCAATTCATCTCATGTAAACAAAAACGTGGCGCACAGCGTGAAGAAACGCACATACCTTTGACGTTGCATAGGGGTGGGCGATAGAAACGATATACGATAGAAACGATATAAATTTGGCTAACGATAGAGATTTTGACTATATCGCTCTAACGCGGTAGCACATGTTGATGATGTCATCAAGCTGTGCCTGTTTTGCTCGAAAGCAACGCAACGGCTACAACCATTATCATCTGTAAATTATGCCGGGCGACAGTCATAGCAAAGAGATGAAGCTATGAAGATGAAATATGGGGAAAACCAAAAACTGCGCTTCCTCTAATTCCGTAACATTGCTTCATTAATGTTGAATTCTCTCGCGGCTGTTCTGTTCCCATGTTGTTGCAGTATATTAATAACTAACCTCGTATTGTGGATGAATAATCTCAGTTGTTCTCCTGACTGAAGTTTGGCCCGTGTATAGCATCCTGCTATGGGATTGTATTTGTCCCTAACCACCAGAATCCCTCACGTTAACTTTTATCGAGTGGAAAAAAGTTGGCGTTCATCCTCCAGCCTCACTGTGCTAATGTTATGCTAACATAGCTGTGTCGCTAGCAATCACTTAGCACAACATTATATACCAGGTAGTCCAATTTCAGTAACCCTGCAAACGCCACTGCTGTTTACTTTTCTGTCTTCATTTATGTTGGAAGTGATAGCAGAGCTGTACATTTTAATTAGTTTAAAAATCTCTCAGTCAGAACATGGTATGTCATGTTTAGGTGGAAACTAGCGAGCTAACTTCCTGTTAACTTCTAACTCCATTAAATTTTATAAATTCTGTTTTCATGGATGCCTGGATGTTAAACTTAGTTGTTACACCTGGTAAAGCAGCAACACTGATGATTTTATTAAAGATGAAATAATTTAGGCAGTTTTTAACTCTCAGTGTTCGTTTGACTTTTGGACCTGAAGGGGACGGAGTTTTGGACCCAGATTACTCCGTGAAGCTCCTCACTAAGGCAGCCGTAATGCTCTGACAATCCATCAAAACATTTTTTAACAGATTTATGCACCTTAAAATCGGTTCGAGGTCAGTAAGCACAACCAGAATTTATACATAAGGCACACATGATTTTTGAGAAAATTAAAGGATTTTAAGTGTGCCTTATAGTGTGGAAAATACGTTATACAGAAGAAGAGAATATATTGCCATATATATCGTGACAGAGGATTTCTTTTTATCACCCTGCCGTTCTTGGTTCAGCTGAGACACCTGAGTTAGAAAACACACAAACACTGCAGTTGCCTTTTTACTCGCGAGGACGGTCACAGAGCACCTGCATAGGAGACACTCACGGACACGCGCTCTGCCACCGTCTTCTCTCTTTATTTATACAAGCATGCGTCTGGGTGTGTGTGTGTACAAAGATAACAGCTATTATCAGAACTAAAAGCTGAGGTTCCCCTTTTCTAAATCTGTATGTTCCAGAACAGAGGAAGCTGCTAGTTGGTAAACAAGTTTATCATCACAAAGGTTATTAGGTGAAAAGTCATGTAGACATGTGCTTAATGATCCTAAAGAACACATTTTCATATAGCTGATAACATATACACAATTTTCTTCTGACATATCGTTACCGCACGTTCTTCAAATTATATCGCAATATGAATTTTAGGCCATATTGCCCAGCCCTAACGTTGCGTGACGAACTTGTCCACACATAAACGCAAGAAAGGAGTTTTAAAAAATCTCAGTTTTCGGTGATTCGAAACATCATTTACATGTGGACGAAACAGCTGTGTAATATAACATAACATTTTTCTTGTAAAACAAAGGGGGCCCAGCAAAATAAGTTTGGGAACGACTGACTCCTTTCCCCAGATTTCATTCCATGAGAGTTTCCTTTTTTCCACGCTTTCCCAATTAGTCCACATGTACCTCCACCACCATTTTTCGACATTTGGTTACCGATGCCTGTTGCCAACGAGGTGATCTCTGCTGATTCTTCTGGATCTCAGTTCTGGATCTGATGTGGTGATTATGATATCCTTCTGTCTTTCCTGGCTTCTCCTCGTTATCGGTAAGATCCTTTTCTGCGGTTATGTGAGGATCATCCGCAGCCTCCGTGTCATGTGGAGTTCCTTAAGGTTTGGTACTGTAAATTTATGTTATTAGTGTTTCATGTCCCCTTTCACCTAGAATAAAAGGTCCTCCATCATCTCATCATGTTTAGACTGTTGTAATTCTCTCTACTCAGCTCTCAGTCAAGTGTCCTCCAGCTCATCCACAAGTCAACTGATAGATTTTTAACTAACTGACCAAGACGAGTCCTGATCACTACATCCTGAACTCACCCCAATATGTACAGCAATAAACATTTATCAGATATTTCTCCCGATTTTGCTTTTATTCTAACAAATTACACAATATCACCCCGGACAATTACCACAAATCTACTTAACAGACTTTATAATTTAGTTTAGTTTTAGGCACGGTGGTTAGCACTGTTGCCGCACAGCAAGAAGGTCCTGAGTTCAATTCTACCATCAGTCCGGGGTCTTTCTCTGTGGAGTGTTGCATGTGTTTGCGTGGGTTTTCTCCG
The DNA here is from genome assembly GCF_013358895.1 of Oreochromis aureus. NCBI lineage: Eukaryota > Metazoa > Chordata > Actinopteri > Cichliformes > Cichlidae > Oreochromis > Oreochromis aureus. The sequence continues at coordinate 94,719,949 of NC_052944.1, read as the reverse complement.
GATGCTCTGGCTTATGGGGATAGGTTGCCCTGTACCTGTGCAATGACAATAAAGTTGAATTCTATTCTATTCTATTAATCCAAATTGCCCATAGGTGTGAATATGAGTGCGAATGGTTGTCTGTCCCTATGTGTACCCCCCCTCTCGCCCGATGACAGCTGGGATAGGCTCCAGACCTCTGCAGATCTGAAGCATTGTCTGAAGCATTAAGCCAGATGCCTATAATATAGTCTGTTATTTTGACACTCACACGTCACCGTTTTGATCAAAACAACTTCTGTGCTACACTCTGCCTTGTTTCGCTTTTCTGTCTGCATCCTGTTCTTTTGCAGCTCTGCACAAAGTTTTACTATACTGAACAACATAAAACAATATAATCAGAAAATAAGCACTAAGAATATATTTATTACTTACTAATACCGTCCTGACTTTAACCTTTTATTAATCACTTTTGAAGCCTCATATCAGCTCGTTCCTCCACTTCCTCTGGACTTCCTGCCTCTTCCTTTTTTTTATCTGTAAGTTGTTAAAATGTTGAATGTTTCTGTCGTTCTGTCTCCTGGTTTCTGTAAATGTGTCTAAACTTGATCTTTACCACAAAGTGACTCATGGAGTCCCTGTCTGTGTGTCCTCAGTTTCCCAGCATGCCTCAGCTGTGGAGTCGTATGTTGAGTACTCATTTACCCTGCTGCCCTGTCAGTTCCGCACAGAGAGATTGTTTGGCCCCTCAGTGGTGTGGAGTCGCTCTGACCTCAGTCCTCCAACCGTCCACCAGCGGCAGCGTCAAGGAGACGAATTGAAAGATCAAAACCAGCGTTACAGCGGCCGAACATCCATGAAGACTGACGCTCTGGATACTGGAGACCTCAGCCTGACCCTGACCAACCTCCAACTGTCTGACAGCGCCACCTACACCTGCTCTGTCAGAGAATTTGGACGTGAACTGAGTCGGAGGGATGTACAGCTGCAGGTCAAAGGTCAGCAATAACCACCTGCAGTAGACACATCTGTAATGACTCAGATAAAACTTTATTATTTTATCACTGTCAGAATAACCATGTTGGCTCTTTGATTGAAGTAGAGGACTATTCATTAAATTAATTACAGTCATTCAGTCTGACGTCAAAGGTCATGTTGTTCTTTTTGTTCCTCCATAGAACGGTTTCCATCCTGGGCCACAGCTCTCCTGGTTCTCCTGGTTCTTCTGATTCTTCTTGTGGTTTCTGGAGGTCTTTTATTTCATTTCCGGCACTATTTCATGTCAGGTGAGTGTCTCCTACTACACTACCCATAATGCCGGTTAGCAAGTGTCCTCTGGTGGCTCCTTGACTGCGGCTCACACAAACTTGTTCCAGAAGCTGAAAGAGTTGAGAGTTACAAACAGCTGATACAGAGAGCTGAAGAGAAACTTCCAGGTTTGTTCCAGAAGTCAGAAAACCTCCTTCAGACTCATCATTGATCAGTGAAACAGCTCCACAACATGACTTTACTAAACAGTGTGTGTGCTTCACTGCATTGATCTGACACAGAGGCTGCATGTGTACAAGCTGTTCTTCACTCTGTAGATATACAGAGATGGACATTTAGCATCAGCCTACAGAGATTAGTCTATCCAGCAATAAAACATAAAGCACAATAATGGACAGAATCCAACCTGTTTGGATTCATAAAAGCAGATCATTGGAATCCAGTAAACAAAAAAAGTTGCAGAGATGAAGTTTTTCCTCATTTGGGGAGAAAAACAATATTAATGCCCAAAATAGAAGCTTAGTTAAGGTTTCAGCTTGGACACAATCCCTGCAGTGGGAACTTTAACCTCCTAAGACCTGAACTCTTTCATGGCATGCATTTTTAATTTCTCTTTTTTATTTGGGCTGATTGGGACCTGATGAATGATGAATTCGTATTTTGGTTTAGAGAACCTAAAATGTGTCCCCACATGTGGACGCCAGGTCCTAAATGACAAATACTGATCTAAAATAAAACCTAGATACTTATAAGATGTAAACATTCATTATTTATTATCTTCAGTCCCTTGAATGGTTTTGATATTAGGAAACGTAGATAACAACTCTTTTCCATGTGAGAATAACATGGATTTAGATTTCTCTGTGTTTAACACCAACATAAACAGATTTAAATGGGACTGATAAAGTATCACAGTTTATTTGTTTATAGAGAAAAGAACAGAGGTCCTAATATAAAACAAGGTGGTCACACGGTGTTCTAGCTGATGAGTTAAAAACAAACTCACAGCATTTACAGAGAGACCAATGTTGTTTAGTCTGTTTACTAAAATGACAACTGTGTAAAAACCTTCGACAAGTCAAAACAAAGACCAGCTCAGTTTTTTCACTCCATTGAATCAATGATGTCGCCACTTTAACAGCAGCAGTTATTGGGCTGTTTTCTGAATCTTGACTTATGCTGAGAAAGAGTTTGATTTTTATCCAAAATATTTTATTTGGTCACTGAGAAGTGTTTTGTAAATTTTACTAAACTCACAATTTAGATTTAGGCCTGTAGTTATCAACATCTGAAAGGATCAACTCTTTTCAGCAAAGGAGAACATGGACAGATTTCGATATTTCAGCGACCTCGCTGTTCAAAGCTGAAATAAAAATATATGTTAGCAGTTCTGCTATAAAATCTTATTAAGAAAATAAGGATGGAGTTGATCTGGTCCTGCAGATTTAAGGTCCTGTGGACCTCGAGGACACTCAGAGGAGAAACATTGAAGGCTTGAAGCACAGACCGAGTTTGAGTGGTTACAGAGAGCCTCCTGTTCATTAAGCTGTTTGAGATCTGATGTAAACATTCAAATAAAGACCCTGAAGAAACAAAACTTTTATTTAAAACAGTTTACTGAAAAATGTGACATTTTAAAGTACGCAAATCTTATTCTAACAAAATCTGCCATCTTGGTGTTTTTAGCCCCGTAATGAGATTTTATTATTTTCCACAATTTTTACGATCTTTAGGATGTTGAGTGTTTTGTTTAGACCAGAACTCTGATTTGGCCTTTTTTATTTGTAGAAGGTTATGTCCAGGATTCATGTGAAGCAGGAAATCATCCAGGTCTTTATATCTTTAAGACATGCCTGTAACCGATTTAACTGGTGTTAATGGTAAAAATCAAATATGTATCATCTGCATTGCAATGATACAAATCTATGAATATTTTTTCTGTGTTAAGGAAACTCCTCTTTTACATGAACAAACTGGAATCAGATTCAGATCTGAATCTATGAGATAGATGTGATTGAAACCAGGGCAGCATATTTACTTTATTGTCAACATTTTCTGGTGTATCCACAGAGGTGGAGCACAGAAATAAGTTTACTGTAAAGAGGCCAGCAGAGTATCTTTTACTACAGCTGATGTTGTGCTTTGTTGTCCTCTCAGTGCCCTGGGTGGAGGTGGATTCAGGGTGGAGTCTGTCCAGCTGATCTGCAAAACCACAGTTTGTCTGCCTAAAGATGCTAAAGTGGAGTGGAAGAACAAAACAACACGAAGGTCCACGTGTATGAGAACGGCTCTGAGCAGCCTGAAGGACAGGACAATAAATACAAGAACCGAACGAAGATGAAGAGAAACTTACTGGAACCTGGAGACCTCAGTCTGACCCTGAAATACCCCACAGATGGAGACAACTCGACCTACACCTGCACCGTCTACAGAGGGGTGAGAAAAATCCTGATGGAAAAACAAGTGGAGCTGAAAGTCAGAGGTCAGTGCTGTAGATACAGGTCAAAGTGAGCTCCCAGTGAAGCAGCAGCATTCAGCCTGTTAGAGTCAACACAAATGTCTCCATCCAAGCTCATGTTGTGCTTTGTTGTCGTCTCAGTCCCCCAGGTGGAGGTGGCTCCAGGGGAGGAGTCTGTCCAGCTGCCTTTCAACACCACACTTCACCTGCCTGAAGATGCTAAAGTGGAGTGGACGGACAATTATACAAGTCATAATTACAGGAAGGTCCACCTGTATGAGAACGGCTCTGATCAGCCTGACAAACAGCACCAGGCTTACAGAGACCGAACGAAGATGAATGAAGACCTGCTGAAAACTGGAGACCTCAGTCTGACCCTGAAACACCCCACAGATGGAGACAACTGGACCTACACCTGCACCGTCTACAGCAGCGAGGGAAACATCCTGATGAAGAAACAAGTGGAGCTGAAAGTCAGAGGTCAGTGCTGTAGATACAGGTCAAAGGTCAGAGTCATCCAATAATGTTACAGTGTTAGCATATCTGATGTTGAAAATGAAATGAATTGAGTCTTAATTTTAATATATAAAAAATTAAATATATTCCTATATATATGTGTATATATATACACACACACATATACCTATATATATATATATACCCTTGAACCCTTGAATATATGTACTGCCCCTTGAACAGCCACAAGGGGCAGTACCCTCCATGGAGAAGGAGGCTAGAGGGCAAGATCGGTAGCACGAAGGGAGGTTAGCCAACTAACAGAGATGCAGAAAGGCGCGGCAAAGAAGGTGCATAAGAAATACAGCAATCTGTCCATACCTGAGGCCTTGGAAACTGCCAAGCAAAGACTCACAGCCTTGGCCAGCCGCTTGAAGAGGTACACCAGAGAGATAGAAGGCAGGAGAATAAACCAGCTGTTCTCCACAGAACCAGCAAAGGTATACTCTCAGTGGCAAGGAACAATAACAGAACAGCACCACCAAGGCTGGAGACGGAGCAATACTGGAAGAGCATCTGGGAGAAAGACGCAACCCATAACGGCAATGCTCGGTGGCTAGTGGATCTGAGGGCAGACCATAGCGACCTCCTGAACAGGGTCCAGTAACCATCACAGTGGCAGGCATCCAAGAAAGGGTCTCCAGTATGAAGAGTTGGACAGCACCAGGGCCCGACATGGTTCACGCCTGCTGGCTGAAGAAGCTGACTGCACTCCACGGCGCCTGGCAGCACAAATGAACCAGCTGCTAGTTAACGAGAGACGAGAGACCGGAATGGCTAACCAAGGTCGGATGGTCCTGATCCCCAAGGACCCCAAGAAGGGACCGGTCCCATCCAACTACCGACCAATAACCTTCCTCCGTACTACATGGAAGCTCCTGTCAGGCATCATATCGGCTAAGATGAACAGGCACATGGGTCAATACATGAGCGGGGCACAGAAAGGGATTGGCAAGAATACCAGAGGCGCAAAACACCAGCTACTGGTAGACAGAACAGTCAGCCGAGACTGCAAGACCAGACTGACCAACCTGTGCACAGCCTGGATTGATTACAAGAAGGCCTATGACTCAATGCCCCACAGCTGGATACTGGAATGCCTAGAATTGTACAAGATCAACAGGACCCTAAGAGCCTTCATCAGGAACTCAATGGGGATGTGGCGTACAACACTAGAGGCCAACTCCAAGCCCATAGCACAAGTCACCATCAAGTGCGGGATCTACCAAGGAGATGCTCTGTCCCCACTGCTGTTCTGCATAGGCCTGAACCCCCTCAGCGAGATTATTAACAAGACTGGCTACGGATACCGACTACGGAATGGAGCGGTTGTCAGCCACCTCCTGTACATGGATGACATCAAGCTGTATGCCAAGAGTGAACGAGACATCGATTCACTGATACACATTACCAGGATATACAGCAATAACATTGGAATGTCATTCGGACTGGAGAAGTGTAGTCGGATGGTAACAAAGAGAGGGAAGGTAGTCAGAACTGAGGGGATTGAACTACCAGAAGGCAACATTGCAGACACAGAGGACAGTTACAAGTACCTGGGGATCCCGCAAGTGAATGGGAACCCTGAAGAGGCCGCTAGGAAAGCTGCAACCACCAAGTACCTGCAGAGGGTCAGGCAAGTCCTGAGGAGTCAGCTGAACGGTAAGAACAAGATCCGGGCCATCAACACCTACGCCCTGCCCATGATCAGGTACCCTGCTGGGGTAATAGGCTGGCCAAAGGAGGATAGAAGCCACTGACATAAAGACAAGAAAGCTCCTTACCATGCATGGAGGGTTTCACCCCAAGTCTAGCACCCTGAGGCTGTACACTAAGCGGAAGGCAGGGGGCCGGGGACTGGTGAGTCACAGTCCAGGATGAGACAAGAAACATCCACGAATACATCACGAAGATAGCCCCAACTGACAGCGTGCTCAGTGAATACCTCAGGCAACAGAAACCCAAGAAAGAGGAGGAAGGCGAGGAACCTTCATGGAAGGACAGGCCCCTGCACGGTATGTACCACCGGCAGATAGAGGAGGTGGCTGATATCCAGAAATCCTACCAGTGGCTGGACAAAGCTGGCCTGAAAGACAGCACAGAGGCACTAATCATGGCAGCACAAGAACAAGCTCTGAGTACAAGATCCATAGAGGCTGAGGTCTATCACACCAGGCAAGACCCCAGGTGCAGGCTGTGTAAAGATGCCCCAGAGACAATCCAGCACATAACAGCAGGGTGCAAGATGCTAGCAGGCAAGGCATACATGGAACGCCATAACCAAGTGGCCGGCATAGTGTACAGGAACATCTGTGCCGAGTATAAACTGGAAGTCCCGAGGTCAAAATGGGAGATGCCCCAAGGGTGATGGAGAATGAACGAGCTAAGATCCTGTGGGACTTCCAGATGCAGACGGACAAAATGGTGGTGGCTAACCAACCGGACATAGTGGTGGTAGACAAACAGAAGAAGACGGCCGTAGTGATCGATGTAGCGGTTCAATGACAGCAAGATCAGGAAGAAGGAACACGAGAAGCTGGAGAAATACCAAGGGCTCAGAGAAGAGCTCGAGAGGATGTGGAGGGTGAAGGTAACGGTGGTCCCCGTGGTAATCGGAGCACTAGGTGCGGTGACTCCCAAGCTAGGCGAGTGGCTCCAGCAGATCCCGGGAACAACATCGGAGATCTCTGTCCAGAAGAGCGCAGTCCTGGGAACAGCTAAGATACTGCAAGAGGACCCTCAAGCTCCCAGGCCTCTGGTAGAGGACCCGAGCTTGAAGGATAAACCACCGCAGGGGCGAGATGGGTGTTGTTTACGCCCCCAAGGGTGATGGAGAATGACCGAGCTAAGATCCTGTGGGATTTCCAGATGCAGACGGACAAAATGGTGGTGGCTAACCAACCGGACATAGTGGTGGTAGACAAACAGAAGAAGACGGCTGTAGTGATCGATGTAGCGGTTCCGAATGACAGCAAGATCAGGAAGAAGAAACACGAGAAGCTGGAGAAATACCAAGGGCTCAGAGAAGAGCTCGAGAGGATGTGGAGGGTGAAGGTAACGGTGGTCCCCGTGGTAATCGGAGCACTAGGTGCGGTGACTCCCAAGCTAGGCGAGTGGCTCCAGCAGATCCCGGGAACAACATCGGAGATCTCTGTCCAGAAGAGCGCAGTCCTGGGAACAGCTAAGATACTGCAAGGGACCCTCAAGCTCCCAGGCCTCTGGTAGAGGACCCGAGCTTGAAGGATAAACCGCCCGCAGGGGCGAGATGGGTGTTGTTTACGCCCCAAGGGTGATGGAGAATGACCGAGCTAAGATCCTGTGGGATTTCCAGATGCAGACGGACAAAATGGTGGTGGCTAACCAACCGGACATAGTGGTGGTAGACAAACAGAAGAAGACGGCTGTAGTGATCGATGTAGCGGTTCAATGACAGCAAGATCAGGAAGAAGAAACACGAGAAGCTGGAGAAATACCAAGGGCTCAGAGAAGAGCTCGAGAGGATGTGGAGGGTGAAGGTAACGGTGGTCCCGTGGTAATCGGAGCACTAGGTGCGGTGACTCCCAAGCTAGGCGAGTGGCTCCAGCAGATCCCGGGAACAACATCGGAGATCTCTGTCCAGAAGAGCGCTGTCCTGGGAACAGCTAAGATACTGCAGGGACCCTCAAGCTCCCAGGCCTCTGGTAGAGGGCCCAAGCTTGAAGGATAAACCGCCCTTGGGGGCGAGATGGGTGTTTTTTTTTTATACTAGATCTACTGATGGCAGTGACTCAGGAATTTGTTCTGCCAGATTTGGTCCAATATTTACAAAATAATGATTAAAGCTATTGACCACATCAGCAGTGTTTTCCATTATAGTGCCATTGTCAATAAAATATTGAGGATAACTTTGTTGTCCAGAATTATTTTTAATGATACTGTTTAAAACATCCCACATTCCCTTCATATTATGTTTATTGTTGATCAGTGTTTTACTATAATACTCATTTCTACATACACATATAATATTGGTCAACTTATTTTTGTATTTTTATATTTATTTTCAGCATCCTCTATTACAGTTGGTGCTCCATGTATTTTGAATTTTTCTGTTTCTTCAAGTAACGTGCTTTCCTGGCGATGTCCACATTTCGTTTTGTCAGATGTTCATTCATGAAGACATCGGATCCTTTCAGCTTCTTTCCTTGTTTTATCAGTGCTGTTTTGTGTTTTCTGATAGCAAATCTCAAAATGATGGCTGGATTGTCACTGTCATTTTTTCGGGGTAGAGGATGAAGTAAGACAGAAACACTCAGACTGTGTTTCTCTGCTTCATCAAGTCAAATCTGGTTCTCAGAGACTGAATAAAGTCCTGTCCCACTAACAGCAGCTCCAACAGTCTGTTCACTGCTTTCTTCCTGTCAGTCTTCATCTTTCTGCTGCGTCTCCTCTTCACACTGACCACTTTCTATCTAACAGTGAGCTCCCAGTGAAGCAGCAGCATTCAGCCTGTTAGAGTCAACACAAATGTCTCCATCCAAGCTCATGTTGTGCTTTGTTGTCCTCTCAGTCCCCCAGGTGGAGGTGGATTCAGGGGTGGAGTCTGTCCAGCTGCCCTTCAACACCACACTTCACCTGCCTGAAGATGTTAAAGTGGAGTGGAAGGACAAACATGACAGGAAGGTCCACGTGTATGAGAACGGCTCTGACCAGCCTGAAGAACAGAGCCAGGTTTACAGAGACCGAACGAAGATGAATGAAGACCTGCTGAAAACTGGAGACCTCAGTCTGACCCTGAAATACCCCACAGATGGAGACAATTCCACCTACACCTGCAACGTCTACAGCAGGGAGGGAAACATCCTCATGAGGAAAAAGGTGGAGCTGAAAGTCAGAGGTCAGTGCTGAAGATACAGGTCAAAGGTCAGAGGTCATGTAGGAGTTTATTCTCTAAAAGCTTTTAGTTTGAATCTATTTTCAGTTCATTCAAATAAAATAAATTCTTTGATGTTTTGATCTAAAAGCCAAAAATGTCAGGCGGAGCAACTCTGCTTCATCAAGTCAAATCTGGTCCTCAGAGACTGAATAAAGTCCTGTCCCACTAACAGCAGCTCCAACAGTCTGTTCACTGCTTTCTTTCCTGTCAGTCTTCATCTTTCTGCTGCGTCTCCTCTTCACACTGACCACTTTCTATCTAACAGTGAGCTCCCAGTGAAGCAGCAGCATTCAGCCTGTCAGAGTCAACACAAATGTCTCCATCCAAGCTCATGTTGTGCTTTGTTGTCCTCTCAGTCACCCAGGTGGAGGTGGATTCAGGGGTGGAGTCTGTCCAGCTGCCCTTCAACACCACACTTCACCTGCCTGAAGACGCTAAAGTGGAATGGAAGGTGAACGTTGGCAACAACTTCTACACAGTCCACGTGTATGAGAACGGCTCTGACCAGCCTGAAGAACAGAGCCAGGTTTACAGAGACCGAACGAAGATGAATGAAGACCTGCTGAAAACTGGAGACCTCAGTCTGACCCTGAAATACCCCACAGATGGAGACAACTGCACCTACACCTGTACCGTCTACAGCAGGGAGGGAAACATCCTGCTGAAGAGAAAGGTGGAGCTGAAAGTCAGAGGTCAGTGCTGTAGATATAGGTCAAAGGTCAGAGGTCATGTAGGAGTTTATTCTCTAAAAGCTTTTAGTTTGAATCTATTTTCAGTTCATTCAAATAAAATAAATTCTTTGATGTTTTGATCTAAAAGCCAAAAATGTCAGGCGGAGCAACTGTGTGTTTAAATGAACAGACTAAGAAGACCATTAAAAATGATCCTAACTTCAAAATAAAAGCCTCTGGCATGATTTGAGTTTGGATCAAATCAATAGTTTTGTTAGTTTAGTCCAAATTAATGTAAATGTATAAATATCAATAATTTTAAAGCTGCTGACATCATTCAAACAGCTCCTGATTCTTTTCTTGATGTCCCCGACCCCAGCCACAATATCTGATCTTCTTTTCTGCCAGTCTCTGTGGAGGAGCTTTGAAGGACTGTGGCACAACTGAAATGCTCATCAAGCTGTGTAGATATGATTCCTCCAAAGTTCCTGAGTGAAGTTTGGGATGTCCCTGCCCTCGGCTGCTTCCAATAATGAACACTTGTCTGTCCTCTGGCTGTGTCCCAGAATACTTAAAGACAGCCTGTGTGCAAGCACTCATCAAAGATCCAGCTTCTGCAAAATCCAGCCTCCAGATCACTCGATGCCGTAATCTGATGAAAACTTGCAGGATGTCAAAGACGCCCACTGAGCTCCAAAGAGCTCTGGGCTGTGCTTATTAGAATGAATTAAAGGAGAGAAATAGCCGCCCTCGCCTCGTTCACCTGTTCATTGAAAGCAGTCGTTCATGCTTTCATTTCTTGATGACGGAGCTGAAGATTCACCTTCTTCCGTCTCCTTTCTGCCCTCCGCATTGTCTTTTCAGACTGTGAATGTCTTTGTGAATCCAGGGCAGCGAGCGAGCACCACGCTTTAGCCCTGATCTTAAAGGTGCAGTTGAATCTAAAGTGGATGTACAAAGGAGGTTCAGATCATTCAGAGTGTTTGTGTGTGTGAGGGAGGAGGAATACCAGTGGTGGTAGGAAACACTGATGAACATGTTTCTCCTGTTTCCTCATGAAAAGAGCGTCAGCGCACTGACACAGCTTCTTTTGCCTGATCACTTGGAAAAATGATCTCAGACAGAATCCATCAATGATCAGATAGAAACACATCAGCTCAAAGCCTGGGTTCATACTGAAGCCCACAGTTATATGTAGGCCAACAACACGCTGTTTGAAACCAATGAATTTACTGTACTGAGGAACTCTGTGGCAAATGAGTCAGTAAGATCATCAACATGGATCTTAAACTCAGCAGCTCAGATCATGTGATCACACATAAGAACCATGGAGCAGGAAACATCTGAGAGCTCCAACTCTGATGGAGTCTTAGGAGGGCGGAGATACCTGCACAGATAGGAGCTGTTTCACACTTTAACAAGCAGCACCTCCAAACTACACCCTTCATCCACCTTAATAGGGGAGCATTTGAAGCCAAAGCTCCACCCACCCAGCCACTTTCTCTGGGCTGACTGAAACAATCATATGTGGGGTCAGAGTTCACAGACTAGACAGTCCTCTCCAGACTTCATCATGTTTCTGTTCAAAACATCAAATCAAGCTGAGGGGAAGTTGTAAAATCCTTCAGAATAAAAGCCTGACTATTCAGAGCTCCAACATTAAGAAGAGCAAAGTGAACCAAGGTGGATGGAGGCAGCAGAGAAACTGTAGGGTGGAGCTGAATGCTTCATCAATGGGATGATGCAGCAGATTTTCTCCACCTTGCACAAACTGTCCTGTTAGTTATTGTGACTGGAATATCCAAAATGTCTCCAGAGGCTCCGAGTCCAACTGAAGCTGAGATTTCCCCCTGTACCATCACTTTCCACAGGAAGCCCTGCAGTTATAGAGAAACTGTCTGAGTCACATTGTTGCTGCAATTTACCTGCAACTGCTGATGAAGAAAAAGTCTCAATGTGTTTGTGTTTGGTCCTAATCTGCTTTCCAGCTGATAGATGACAGATTAGAAACTGATCAGTCTATTGATCACACAATATTCCATCAATAGAATTGATTTGACTTTGATTTGTGTAACAAAGTGATTTCCACGTCTCCTTCATGATGTGACAGTGTCAGAGCTGAATGCACTTGTAGAGTATCATGTTTTTATGGCTCACATTTAAAGTGTTCCAGCTCTAATGTACAGCTGTCATATTAGAAATAGAAGCAGCTCTGATTTTAGTGCTCAAATAAATCTATGAAGTGATGAATTCACACATGAACAGTTTTCTGCAGCGTTCCTCTCGGCCTTATTTGCAGCTCCACTCTTGTTTTTGCTCTAATAATTATTTCTCTCCATGAGCTGTTTCTCTGCCTGAAGGAGGCGCCACTCCATCGCTTCATTTAGTGCAGAACAAGAGTCACATGATGCTGCTCTGTCAACACCAATCACACTTTGTACAGCTCATGTTGTGTTTGTTGTTCTCTCAGACTGTCAGGTGGAGGTGAAGGAGGGGGCGGAGTCTGTCCAGCTGCCCTTCAAAACCACACAAAACCTGCCTGAAGATGCTATGGTGGTGTGGGGACGCTATAAACCTGAGTACATGATGGTCCACCAGTATAAGAACAGCTCTCACAACCAGGTTTACAGAGACCGAACGAAGATGAATGAAGACCTGCTGAAAACTGGAGACCTCAGTCTGACCCTGAAACACCCCACAGAGAGAGACAGTGGGAGATATGTCGGTGGAGTCAAGAGCAACGGATGGAAGGACATTTGGATCAGAGGAAAAACAGTGCTGCTCAAAGTCAAAGGTTTGTGTGTGTGTGTGTGTGTGTGTGTGTGTGTGTGTGTGTGTGTGTGTGTGTGTGTGTGTGGTCTGACTGTCTTGTGTCTCCTCTGCAGGGAGAGTTCAGGTCCAGGATCAAACAGGGGACATCAGGAACAGAAGCAGCTCCATTGATCCGACTCCTCTGATGGCTGATCAATCAGTTTGATCTGTGTGTTATTTGATTATTGATCAGTGATGTCAGAGTGGAGTCAGTGTGATGTTGTTGTTGTGTGTTTGAGACTTTTAGTGTCCATGAAGGTCCCTGCTGCCGTAGATCCTCTGAACTGTGACAGAGGTCTCACTCTGGAGGAAACTCTCAGCACTTTCCAGCAGCTCCTCCATCATGGAGGACGTTCCCTCACTGTAACAGGTGGAGGAGAGAGGAGAGGAAGCACAGGTGGATCCTCTGAGGAAGAGGAGCGTTCCTACAAACCACATGATCACATGACCAGAGGGGCGTGGCCTTCAGTGGTAGTAATAAAGGAACAGTCCACATGTTCCACTTTGAAGGCTCATCTCCAACAAAGCAGACCTGTGATCACTTTAACTCAGTATGATGGATTGTTTGGATTTGTCTTTGTTTCTCTGGCTTTTCTTGTGTGTCTGTGTGTCTTTGTATGTTGGATAGAGTCATGTGACCTGCCCAGGGACTACACATGGAAATGAGCAGTTTAGCTCAAATCTGGCAGGTTTCCATCTTCTGTTTTTATCCTGATGTCCATGAACATGAACTCTGTCCCTGTCAAATAAATCCAGATACAAAGATCAGATCTACTGAGCTTCATCAGCGTGTCAGCCGCTAACTGCATCTTCAAATAAATAAATGTGTCTGATCAGCGGTGATAAGAGGAGAGACGCTGAGCGAGTCAAACTTTAAAAACTGACTGAAAAAATTCTTCTTGGCTTCATTTTTCCTTCCAGTCTAAAAAAACCTCCATTTAATGATTTTAGAGAAATATGAGACATTTGAAGACCTTCATTTATTTGAATTTCAGAGTTTTTAATGAGCCACAGCAGCCCTGAATAAACACTTTACTGTCTGAGCTGCTGCAGTTTCCTGCTGCGTCCACTGGGTGTCAGTAAAGCTGCAGGTGTCTCAGCTGTGAGTCCAGCTGTGGGGAAACAGTCCAGCTGCTGGTTCTGCCTCCAGCTGAGGAAACACTTCATTCCTTTTATTGATGATCTCTTTATGAATCCACCTGAACTCGTCTGATCCTGGAAACCTTTCACTTTCCTTCCTTGCTGTCTCCGTCTGTCTCTCACTTTCACATTGGTTGGTTCCTCTCTGAATCTCTCCTCTTATCTGTGAACATTCATGAGGAAAAAGCAGAATCAGTTCAGGCTTCACTCAGACAGGATTTTAATGTTTGTGCTCAGAGTCTTTTCAATGAGCTCCATCTTTTTCCTGGAATCATCTCCAGAAGGAGCTGAAAGGATCCGTGTTACACAACGTGGCCACTTTAAGTCCATTAAAAGGATCCAGGAAATAGTCAGAGCCCAAAAACCATCAGGGGGAAGTGAAAGGTGTGTTTTCTTTGATGACATCACCAAAATGAGAGCTTTGTAAAAACAGGAGAAAGAAATGTGCCAGTTTATTAAACACGTCTCATTTCAACTTCCCGATGAAAGTGTCGCTTTGAAGTCAAAATCTGAATCCAAGACTGAGCTGTGTTTTTGTTTCTGCAAAGTTCTTCCACAAACTCAGGTTTTCAAACAGCTGTGACAGCTGCCTCTGTGTGTCAGTAAGTCTTTGAGCTTCTTTATCATAATATCAGCAGCCTTAAAAATAAAGACGGACTGATGTGGACGATTATCAGTAATCAATGAGACCGATCACTGATATCTGGAGCTGACATAGATTTAGAAACAAATCAAATCCAGCAAAGAAAATGTATTTTTCTGTTGTGGCAGAAACGGTTGGTTTCTAACATCTGATGATGTTTAAGTGTTCATGCAGCTGTTACACATCTGTACTCACAGCCAGCTGTAGTGCTCAGGCCTGCTTAGCCTCTAATCTGCTGGCAGAGAGCTAATAATCTACTAATAATCTCACCATACGTTACAGGATGGCTGACAGTGAACATCACAGCAGTTGTGTTACTGAGGTATAACAGGGCAGCACTAACCATGAATGTGCATCAGACCAACTCACCAGAGGAGTTTGTGTGATCACAATAACTCCTGGACACAGCTTCAAAGTGACTCCTCACTCTGACAGCACATTACACTCATCAGTTTCACTCACACACATTTTATAAACTCATCATAACTACTTTGAAACAAAGTTCCAGCACACAGAGGAAAATCCACAGCTGCAGTGTGTGGCTGCCACGCCCACATCAACATCACCGTGGCGTGTTCACTGACCATTAAACAGTAGGAAATGTCACTCAGCAATGAGACCTGGGTCACGCTGACATCATGGTTGTGTTCTGTGTCCATATGAGTTTGAATCTGCTTCAGTGAGGAGAACATCACAGTCCACGCTTCCTTCAAACAGTCCACAGACCCGTCAGGTCTGAGCGTCGGGGACATTTCACGCTTTTTGAAATCAGCTCTCAGGATTACAGCAGCTCATGGATGTCATCAGTTTCCTGCTCTGGTGAGTTCACAGCAAACAAAGTTCCTCCTCGTGTTCCTCTGTGAATCCAGTCGTGCTGGAATATTTGACAATATTCCCACAGTAATGATGTCATTTCTACAGGAATTGGTTTTATAGAAAAATCCTGATATCTGACAGCTCATGGGAAGGACCAAAGGGAGGAGGCCAGATATGATAGCTGAGCAAAAATGTTCTATAACAAAAGTAAAATAAGCAAACTCATGTAGCTCAAACTCACCTGCTCGTCCCGGTCGGGCTCACGGGGGCGGCGGTCTCAGCGCACACGCTCACACCTCTTTCCTCGTCCTCCAGCTCTTCTGGGACGCTGAGGCGTTCCCCGATGAGTCGACAGACTGAATCTCTCCAGCGTGTCCTGGGTCCGCCCCGGGGTCTCCTCCCAGTCGGACGCCTCACCCAGACGCCCTTCAGAGGAAGCTCACGGATGGCGTTCGTACCTTCAGCCTGATCCTTTCAGTCACAGCTCGTGCAGTCACAACACTGCTGCCAATAAAGAGAAACAAAGCATCTTAAAGCCATTTCAATAAACGCACACACAGAGTTATCACAGCACTCATGAAACATGCACACTGGGCACAAACTAACTTCTAACATGTTGAACTTTGCTCCAGTTTGTTCTGATTGGCTGAAGCTTGGTAGTCACATGGCTGCCTGTGAGTGTGTTTAAACACAGAGAGAAGCTGAAGCTTCACATGTTGTGTTCTTCACACAGTCGGATCAAACGTGTAAACTTTGTGACACAGCCTGGTCTTCATGTGTGTGTGTGCACGGTCTGAGGAGCTCTCAAGCTTTTCATAGAGGACACACACACTGATGCAGGAAAAGATGGATGCACATGAAAGCTTCACACACTCCTGATGAGTGAGGACACACACACTCACAACATGAGCAGCCAGCAGGCTTTAAATGCTCAGTGTGAAGAAGTTTCCACACTTACCTTAATATCATCAAGCAGCCTTCTTCTTCTACTGGTTCCCACAGTTCCCAGTGTTAATAAATGCACAGCCACATCACCTACTCTCTGTCATCACCTACAGATCTGAGATCAGTAGCTTGTCCACTGTAGGCTTTATCTTTTCCATGTAACTGTGCTGCTTCACAGAGAGGGAGAACTGCAGCGCTTTGTTTGGTTGTGAACAATATGTGCATGTTAAATATGAACAGCTGCTCCAGCATGTGTTAGTGTGACAGACTGAAATGTTGCTCCTTTTAAAGCTTCTGCAGGAACTTCATTTGAACAGGCAGGAATTAGTTGTTCAATAAAGGCATGAATTGGACCTTAACCCTTGTGTGGTGTTCGTATTTTTGTTACTCAGCCAGTGTTCATGGGTCTGGTGGACCCGCTAGAGTTTTGGCTTTCCAAATTAACACTATCAAACAATTTTATGTTAAAGTACTCAACAGATGTTTACTTCATCCCAATTACAAGCCATATGAACAGCAAACATGGTTAATTTTTTTCCCTTTACCTTTGTTAGATCACATTTATGAATTAATGTGCTTCTCGTTTTTTGTTTTTTTTTTATAAAATGTTATAAAAAAAAAATCAGCTATAATCAAGTGGAGTGAGTGGAAAGACACAACACATTTACACGTGAAGCAATATGTTTCACAACTAAATGGGGTCAGCTGCTCATCAATGGTGACATTAGGCCCAGGGTTGTAAAACAAGGGGAGGTGGTGCACACACTTATCCCACACTGTCCTGATGGCAGCTAGCTTGTCTCTCTGCCATTGAGCTGGTCTGTCGTCTCAGTTATCAAAACGGATAATCCTGGAAATTTTGTGGAAATTTTCCAGAGACATTGATGCACAGAAAGGTTCTTGCCGGTTTCTGTATCCCACAGGGATTCTGTGGATTCCCCTTTGGACCTGAAAACTCCTGCAAGGATAAGAACCCCAAAGTAGGCCTTTGGGGTTCTTAGATGAATTTGGTCCATCTCCTTCCACCTCTCTCCAAAAACACACCTTC
Organism: Oreochromis aureus; assembly: GCF_013358895.1. Lineage (NCBI taxonomy): Eukaryota > Metazoa > Chordata > Actinopteri > Cichliformes > Cichlidae > Oreochromis > Oreochromis aureus. The sequence goes on along the minus strand of NC_052944.1, from coordinate 94,702,741 downwards.
CTTCTAGATTACTGCAATCCAGAATAATTTTCTGGATGGAATCTGGGATGAAAAGCTCAAATGAAGACTTGATGTCCTGCACATGAGTAACTGTCAGCCGTGTTTGCCCTGGCTTATCACAGTAACAGCTCTGCAGGGTGGCTCATTTCTTGGGCAAGAAGACCATTCAATTTTATTGACATCCATATTTCTTCACTTGCTGTCTGGTGGGCTTGTTCTGGTCCTGGAGCTGGGTGCAGATGGGGTACTCGTCTTCGTTTTGTTACTAAATGGTGCTCAACCTCATCCTCTTCTTCAAAGTCACTGTCAGACTCTGAATTTTCAGAAATGTGAGATATTCTGAAACCTCTTTGTCAACATCATCATCCGAAGCTCCTCTCTCTTCCAAAATCAATTGGAAGGCCCTCGCAGCAGATAATCTTTTGCCATCTTGATCAGTTGTGATAAAGAACCACACTGGCAAAGTCTTATTTATAGTATTATGCCCCTAATTTGCAGGTGGGACAGGGTGTGAGAAAATAAAATTTGGATCCCTCAAGAAAGAGGGTAAAATGTGTGGGAATGTAAGAGCAGACGGTGTTGATAGTTGAATTTTCAACAATGTTGCAACTTTGTGCGGGAGCAGGAGGGGAAGGAAACACTATCAGCAGCACCAGAAAGGAGGAAGACAGAGTATGGGCACACAGGACCTACACTTTCAACACTTTTATTAGACCTGGGTCCAGTGGACCCAAACACCTTGTATATAATGTAAATGCGTGGGGGGAGGTACAGTATGAGGTCATTGAAAATTAGTTCAGATTTATGTTCTTCACAGAAAATAAGCCAAAGCCAATGAATTTCAGGTTGAAAAAATAATTAATTGTTTAATTTTTCTTTTGAACAAAACTGAAAACGGGTCTCACAGACCCGAACACCATACAAGGGTTAAAGGTGGGCCAATCGATACCAACGCTGGTATTGGTGTCGGATCAATACTAGTGTGATGGGACTGAGACTTTGTTTCTATGCTCTAAGTTCATTATACAGACACTGGACTGTGTTACATCAATATTTTTGGGAAACACAAAGTAGGTCAAACATGCACAATGAAAACTGTCTGAAGCTTTTGGTGTGACTATCACACCTATTTTATTTGTAGCCTGCAGCACATTGTGTTTTACTGAGACGCACATTTATATTCAAGGTGTCCAAAAAAGCTCAAAGCTGTGTTTTTATTGTGTTAACTAATTATTGCAGAATGTGAACATCACAGTGATTTAGTGTCATTAAAATGTGTTCAGAACATTGATGATGGTTCATCTCATAAATGCTGACACACTGCTCTCCCTACATATACATACATATACTGCCATTAGAAGTGACACAGAGCAGTGTTAGTATTGATATGAGCAACACTGCTCATGGATTTACTTGGTAGTGCACAGCACTGCTGGCCTTTCATCACACAACTTGGTCCTTTGATACAGCGAGTTCAAAAGTTGTTGAATGGACTCATTTCATGTCAGTGATTGTAAAGCTTGTTTTTCTTCTTTCAGCCCTTAGAACTGCAGATATTTGTGTTGATGTTCTTTCCACACAGATGATCCTTCTGCTCAGCCCTGCTGTGTCAAACCAAACAGCTCGTCCACTTACAGAAACACAAACAGCAAAACAAAGAGTTGATCTTTATTAACCTTGGAGCAGATTCCAGTCATGAGACATTCTGCTGAGTTCATTTGGTAAAACTCCTCCCAGCAGCTTATAGAGACCTTTTCTAGTGGAACTTCAAGATTTCCTGTCATTGCAGTTTGTCTGATGCACATCACGTCATGGCTGCTCATGCTAAATCTGCACACCTTCTTTCTGCGAGTGCTGAAGACACGAGTGCATTTACAGCAATATTTGTTAGCCTGCAACAAACAGCTCCAACCACAGTAACAAATGTGTGACATCAATGATTCATTGTTCAGTTGTTCAATGTTCAACCGCTTTATTTGAACTAAACGTGACGCCCCCATGTTCTTCTCTAATTGTCTTCTATGTCCTCCCTCCTCATCCAAGCCGTGCCAGCCCACAGACCATAATCAGCCCACACACTGAACTCACACATGAAACTCCACCTGACGTGGTTTTACATCAGCATCAGCAGATTGGACGCAGCTTTGTGTTCATCTGTAAATCAGCATCTCCCTGAATCGTTTGATTCCTGTGGATTAAAGGCAGACAGTAAACTGAGCTTCCAGGCATGTAGGCAGCTACAGTAATGCTGCACTCGACAGCACGCCCCTCGCCCATTAGCAGGCATCATCTTTACATTTGATTTTATAAAAACAAATCATGAATTAAATCCAAACTGAACAACTGCAGACTCATGAAAGGATTTGCAGTTTTGCAAACTCCTGTTAAAAGGGAGTTTTTCCTTCCCACTGTTGCCAAAGTGCTGCTCATGTATGTATTATTGTAGGTCTACCTTACAATATAAAGCAGCTTGAGGCGACCGTTGTTGTGATTTGGTGCTGTGTAAATAAAACTGAATCTTTAATAGAAGAAATGCAGTTTTTAAGAGCAGCTGTGTCATTTAGAAACATGAAAATCTTTTCAAACTGTTAAATAGTTTTAATTACAAATCCATCGTCTGAAAAACCAACGGCTGTTTTTATCAAATCATATTTCAAATGTTTGTGTGAAGAGTGAAAAAAGGGGGAACTTTTCTAATGTATTGTAAAGAGCAGCATAACTGGAAGTTGAACTGCTCAGTCAAAGCCTTTTTTCCCTTTGAGCTTCATTTCAGGTGGAGTCATTCTGGATTCTGAGTGTGTCCCAAAGGCCACAAGGATCCTCCAGGATAGAGGTACAGACTGCACTCCGGGACAGAGGAGCAAGGAAACATGTTGCTCTTCATAACTTGATGTCAGAGCTTTGAACTAGTTTGGGATTCAGCTCCATCCTGTATCTCTGTGAAACCTGACCTGTGTGGCTTTTGTCCCTCTGTGAGAAACATGCACATTATAAAGCCGACACATTCATTCAGTTTACTCTTTCATTCTAAAGTGAAAGTGACTGTGTGAGCTTTCTATACAAAGATGTGTAGTTGTGTTTACTTCAGTTTCAGTCAGAATTAAAGAGACTAATTGTGTTTAAGAGAGGAGGCAGAGACACCATTGATGTCACAGTTCCAACTACTCACACCAATCACATTCAGTCCAGTTCATGTGGACAATAATCAGATGTTGTAAAAGCAGAATGGGAGTCTGCATTTAAATCAATAATGAGTTCAGAGTTCTTTTTCAGGCCGACCACAGTTATTCTATAACATGCTGGTAAAAAGGAGCCTGTATATTTGATGGATCTGCTTGAATGCAGAAGTTTGTGAAAGAAGTTCCTCCAGTGATTCTCTGCAGTTACCTTGAGTGGGTCAAGTCCAGCTCCAGTTCCATCATGACCATTGTACAACATCTGTTGCAGCTGCATGCATGAACCAATAACAGCTAATACATTGTTGAAAACGTGTCTCTGTCCTTGGAGCAGATGTCTGTTCATGCAGGGTTTTACTGCTGGTTTCTTATTCCACCTTATTACCCACTCTGATACATGACTGAGTGCCCATGTGCATCAGTGGGTCTGGGCTGCTTCTCACAACAAGAGATTTAAGAAGAGTCTTCCTTTAACTAGGAAGTGATCCACAGGTGGCCTGACACATGGAGACAGACGAGCATTGGCACATTTAGACTCAGCAAATAATCCACGCAGACGTGGGGAGAACATGCAGACTTCTCACAGAAAGGCCCGACGGTGGCTTCAAACCCGTCGGCTCACACGGAGAAAATCTTCCCTTATTACCCGCCGACTCAGCAGATTTGTGTCTCTACAGCTTTGTGTTCTTCTTCAAAATGAAATTCAAATGGAGGCTTTTGTTTGACACTAGAGATCAGAGATGCCCCACAGACCAACACATGAAGTACTTTCTATTTGTGGATTAGAAGGAGAAATATATCTGTATTATCAGTTTATTATAATCTACCTGAATCAGTGTTTGGGATCAGATTTCTGTGTGGCCTGGTTCACTCACTTCATCATCATTTTAACATCATTTTCTATTGACTTTGACTGTATAGAAATGATGCACACTTAACCAGCGTCTGTAGATTTCTTTGGTTAGTAGACACCTGCCTTTGTTCGCTCTAGAGTGGATATTATAATATGATTCCTGACTGGTCTCTACTCTGTGTGAGTCATGTCTAAACCCTGGGCTTCAGACTTCGGGCAGAGCTCCCTGCAGCCATGTTAAAGAGCTGGAAAAGCTTCAACGTTGTGAATTGACTGGCAGAGCTTACAGGCTCATAAAGGTTCACGTGTGATTTACAGGAAGCTCTTCTTTGATCTTTTTAAGTCTTTAAATCAAAATCATGGAAACTTCCTCCTCCAGTGACAAACTTCAAAGTTTCATGTCTGACCGCTCACGGCACTTTTACACTTTTGTAGCCTTTTTTAAATTTTATTTAATTTTTTATTTAACCAGGAAGATTGAGATGAAAATCCTCTTTTTCAAGGGAGACCTGGCCCAGATAGGCAGCAGCAAGTGTCTCACAGTTAGAGAGATTACTCAATTAAACACAGGCAGCAACAACACACATACAAAAATAAATTAAAAATTAAAAAAATAAAAAAAAATTCAATAAAATTCAGTAAAATTCAATAAAGTTAAAAAAAATGAAGAAATTCAGTTAAAATGACAATCAGTCTAATTGAAACAGTTGCATGTTATGGACTTGGCCTCAAGGATCCTTAGTTTAGATTTAAAAGCTCTTAATGAAATGAATTCAGTCATTTTCCATTCATTCTGCAGTTTGTACCAAGCGGAGGCTGCTAAATGGACAAAAGCTCTTTTACCAAATTCAGTTCGAACAGAAAGCAACAAGTAACCATGTGGACGAAGAGAATACCGACCAGCATGTTTCATTGCAAGCAGGGAACATGTATAAGAAGGCAGCAACCCAAGTATCGCCTTATATATAAAACTGTATAGATGAGAGTTCCTCCGACTTACCAAAGCAGGCCATCCTACCTGAGAGTACACTTACAGTGGTGAGTCTGAGATTTACAGTTAGTGATGAACCTCAGAGACGCATGATACACAGAATCAACCATTCTGTTAAGGGATTTTGTGATGTTTTTCCTTATAATGTTTTATTTACTTCCTTACAATGTTTCATTTACTCATATGCTTATGTTACAAAAGGCCTGAAAAGCACATGGTGTTCACATATCTTTATGTTTTGTCTTTGCTTCTTCTCACACACATACACATGAGCCCTGCAGTAATCGCTGACTCCTGTAAAAGTATCTTGCAGACGCCCTTGGGAACAGGAACCAACTGGCTTCTGTCTCCCACGAGATAGAAACTACATTCACACACTGTGTTTGATACATGCCCAGATTGTCTGTTAAAGCCTGAAAAAACAGGGAATGTCACAATGTATAAATAAAGCTGACTGCAAAGCCTCGGTGTGAGTATCATCCGATCACTCACCCGTGCGCACGTAGTTCTCTGAACAAAACTCTGACTGTTTCTGTATTCTTTCAATGTTTTAAAATGTCTTGCCACTGACACATTCAAAGACATTGAGCAGAAGCATTCATATACAGAATATCTCCATAATCCAGCACAGGCAAGAATGTTGCAGCAACAAGCTGCTTCTTTGTATTAAAAGAGAAACACAACTTATGTTGAAAATAAAATCTCAGTCTTAACTTCAATTTTTTCTCAAGATTCTCTACATGTGGTTTGAAGGTAAGCGAGTCATCAGTGAAGAAAGGCTTTCTGCAAGGAGTCAGTGGCTTGGACAAGAGTTGAACCACAGCTGCAAATAACTGTGTCATTAGCATAGAAGTGCAAGTTTGCATCTGGCACATTTAGACCAAGATAGTTTATGCAAATGATAAATAGAAGGGGACCTAATACAGAGTCCTGTGGCACTCTGTTGTGCACTGTAACAAAGTCATAACATAGACCATCAGATTTGATGCGCTGAAACCTGTTACTGAGGTAGTTTGAGAATGATGTCACTGCTCTCTCAGAGTCCTGACTGGAGGAGTCTACGTTTTAAAACACAATGACCAACAGTGTCAAATGCTTTTGACAAATCAATAAAAAGGGATGCACAGTTGTTTCTTATCAAGTGCAACAGTAAAATCGTTTACACTTTCATTGCAGCTGTGATAGTACTGGGATCTTTCCTAAAGCCTGATTGATATTCAGATAAAATGGCATTGGTCTCTAAAAACTCCTTTAATTGCTCAAACACAAGAGCATCAAGAACTTTCACCAGCACAGATAGATTAGATATTGGTCTGTAATGAGTTAACACTGCTGGGTCGCCCCCTTTTAATTGAGGGACAACAAAAGCTGATTTCAATACTGAGGGAATTTCATTCATATCCAGTGTGAGGCTGAAAAGTGTTGTGAGAGGCACTGCCACAAAATCAGCTGCCAGTTTGAAGAAGTAAGGATTTAGTGAGTCTGGCCCTGGAGATTTTCTATGATCTAACACTTTAAGAGCTATTATTTTGATTGATTTGGATGGAGAACATGTCACTATTTCATTGTTCAGGAAAATTCATTCAAGTTTTCACCAATAAATTTCAAGTGAAAAAGGTTTTTTTTGTTTTACAATAATAAAATAACAATAAGAATAATCATTACTATTAATAATAATTGTTTTTGGCTTTGTTCTGACCCGGCTCAAAAGCCGCAACATAAAAAAGGAGACGAATATCAGAGTGAGTGTGAGAAGAGGTTTTTCTTAAAATGGCATAGCAGGTTCGCTAAAATGGCTGGTGCCACCAAGGCAAAGACAAGTGAGCTCCCCAGAGGATTGCCTCAGGTATGCTTTTATCCACACCTGACTAGGTGTGGCCAATTAGCACCAGCTGAACACACTGAGCAGATTAGAGGCTGCAGAGGGACGTAACAGCTTCATTTTTCCTTCCAGTCTTAAAACACTTCCATTCAGTGATTTGGGGGAAACATGAGACATTTAAAGACCTTCATTTGTTTTTAATTTCAGAGTTTTTAATGAGCCACAGCAGCGCTGAATAAACACTTGAATTACTGTCTGAGCTGCTGCAGTTTCCTGCTGCGTCCACTGGGTGTCAGTAAAGCTTCAGGTGTCTCACCTGTGAGTCCACGTGTGGGGAAACAGTCCAGCTGGTACCTCCTCCTGTCCCATCACACTAGTATTGATCCGACACCAATACCAGCGTTGGTATTGGGAATTAAAAATAATATAAGAAAAACAACACACTAGTTGTTATGAATTATTTATTAGTTTTTTTTGGATGTAGGAATTAATTGACAGCTTGTAAAGGTGAAGCGACAAGGTCCATCCTACCTGTGTCAGAAAAGAGCCAAAGTTAGAGCAGCTTACATTTAATCATTTGTCGGTAACATATGTGAAAAGAGAATTTGTAAAAGTAGTCACCTGTCCTGGTTGCTTCCTGCAGGATGTGGAAGCGGCTCAATCACCTGCTTAAGAGCTCCTGGAGCAGACCAGTGTGCCGGGTTAGGGGAGTATGGTTAGATAGTGATGGTTGAATCTGATGTTATTGATTTGTTTATAGTACGTTTTTTGGAAATATGTATATGTTTGTTATGCGCTCTAATGTAGTTGTATGTTAATGTTTTCATTTTGATTAGTTAACCCCCATACTCGGGCTAGTCCGGATGCTCACCCGAATATGTAGAGTATAAAAGGAAGCCTTTTTGTTTTTTTAGTGTTTGTGCTGTTAATACGTGCCTTCTTTAATAAAGTGCCGGTCCATGGATTTATTTTATGCCAGTCATATTATTGGAAGGAACCCATGACCGCCGGCCAAAAAACTGACAGGTTGTGATCTCAGTGAAGAAGCAGATACGCAGAGACAGCATGAGTATTATAGGGTGTGGCCTGAAGAAACGAGACTGGATATATTACTTCAGAAAATAAAAATACATCGCAAGAACAAATCTATTGTGTTTTTTGGGGGATGTGAAATAAATAAAAAGCTTGCAGCCTCAAAACAGAAGCTGTATCCAAACAGCCTTTAATAAATCCCAAACTTTACTTGAATACATACGTAACAAGCGTTAAGAATTACAACGTCTTCAGCATCTACAGTGAGGTCACACACACACAAAAAGTACAAAAACTGATTTCATCACACTAGTTGAGCAATGAAAAATCATGCAACCACTCAACTAATCTTAAAGGCTCTGAAAAGAAAAAAGTTTATGACAAAGTTAAATGTATTGAGTCTGTCAAAACCACGATAAAATAAAAAAGGAAACACAAATTGTCTTTGCTTTTTCCAAAAACGGTGAAAAGGGTTGCCTCTGGTGCATCGGCCTAACTGGGGGGCTCTTCAACTGGCAGGGAGGTTGTTCCATCCTTGCAGAAGTCCACTCTGCAGGTGGGGGAGAGACACAGGAGAGGTGGAGAATAAACCTAACCTGGGTGTCTGTTGTCTTGTGTAGTCTGGAGATGATTGAATGTTGAGGTGGGTATAGTTTCCTCTGCGGTGGGGTGGGGTGGGCTTCCCCAGGTCCTGTGGGGCTTAGCGGCCCCGGTCTGGATGGGCCTGGGCTCCCTTGCCTTGGTGGGTACTAGAGGACGGGGGTGCCTACTGGGGTCAGCGGGGGAGCTGGCCCTAAGGAGGGGCATCTTGCCCCTCCTTTCTTTTCCTCCCCATCCCCGGCTGCCTCCCTCTTCCTGCTCCGCCACACCCACCCACACAGGTAGGGCCTTGGGGTGCGGGTGTGTCACCAGGGTGCAGGGGAGGCATTCCCCCCCCCTCTGTCCCCTTCTGGCCACCTGTGCCTCAATTTTATTTCACAACTTAGACATCCACGTTACTCACACTCTCATAACACACACATATATATAGGGCCTTGGGGTGCGGGTGTGTCACCAGGGTGCAGGGGAGGCATTCCCCCCCCCCTCTGTCCCCTTCTGGCCACCTGTGCCTCAATTTTATTTCACAACTTAGACATCCACATTATTCACACTCTCATAACAATAATATATAGGGCCTTGAGGGTGACCACGTCAACGGCGTCCAGAGGACGGTCTGTGTGTTCAACCCTACCTCTGGCGCCGGTGCCCACCTCTCAATTTTAAATCCATGTAGACATTGAGGGCTCTCGGGAGGGGCCGTGCTAACACCTGCTGCTCTCTGGCAGCAGCACCATGCCCTCCCTTGTTTTAAATGCACTTTAGAACAACACGCAGCAACACTACACATGAGCGGGAGGAGGGAGGTATGGGGTCTTCACACACCCCCGTTCTCTACTAGCCATCGGGGCGGGGGGCTGGGAGGAGGTGTGGGCTGTCCGATTGGCCTCCCTGCTGCTGCGGAGCCTGGGGCGGTCTGCTTGCCTCCACCCCGGGGGAAAGGGTCACATCTCTTGGGTCTGGGTGCCGTTTCCCCCTCTGGGGGCGAGAGTACCTGGACCCGGGGCATAGAGTATGTTTGGGGCGTATGATTGTGTGTACATGTCTCTGTATGTCTGTCCCTACGTTGGGTGAGTGTTTGTATATGTGTGCATGAGGGTGGGAAAGCATGTTTGTGTCTGTGTGTGCCTGATTGTCTGTGTCTATATGTCAGGTCGGGTCTTAGACTCCACCTCCCTGGGTACTCCCAGGCCCTCCAAGTGTGGAGGCCTATCTCCCCTCACCACACGCCCTGCTGGTAACTGATGCCCTCAGGGGTCGGTGCATTGGTGGTTCTTGGTGTCCGGGCTGGGCGCTCAGGTATGCACCGGCTCACTCCCGTGGCTACTTGGCGGGGCCTGGTGCCTGTCGCTCGGTCAGGCCTCTTCCGGGCAAGGGGGCCCTCGGCCTCCGGCCTCAGGGCCTGCAACTCGGTTCACTCTGGCACAGCTGGCTGCCGGCAGAGCCGGCGGGCGCGCGCCGGTGCAGCCCCTCTGGCTTCTGCTCCGTGGCTACTGGGTGACCCCCTCGTCTGGGGATCTCCTCAGCCCTTCCCAGGAAGGTGGCACGGATGCCCCTCCGGTGGTCCTCCTTGGGCTCTCGCACTCTGGGGCCTCGGGATGTCTGGAGCCTGGATCTCCTCCATGCCTGCTTCATGCCCTGGGGGACGGGGCTATGGCCCTCCACACCCTCTAGCAGACCGTTACATGGGGAAACCTTTTGTATACAAGCGCGTTGATCCACACAGGTGTGCACACGGGTGTTCACTGTTCGTAGACATAAACTACACCTTTCTTAGCTGCTACTTCAAAGCACATTGTGCGCTGTCTGTCCTGCGTGTTACACAACAACTTTCAATACTCAGTATTTACTGCCGTTCACACTTAGTTAGATTAACGTGATGGTGTTGTGTTTAGTATGTTGCTTTGTTTTTGTTTGGTTTTTTTTTCTTGCTTGTCTTCTCTTCTTTTTCTCTCAACAGGTGATCCAGGAGATTTTTTTTTTTTCTCTTTCTCTTTGTCTTTGTAAGTGCCCTCTCACTGTCCCTTTTCCCTTCTGTTTTTCTTTTCCTTCCTCTCTTTCTCTCTCCCTTTCCTATCCCCCAATCATGTCTGTCCCATCTGTAACAACTGAAAATAAAATAAAATAAATAATAACAACAAAGGTTGATCAAATGGACCAATACGGCAATGCCATGATGATCCATTTGGCAGAATAAATCCATTTGGTATCCTTGTTGGTCTTCAGACAACAATTCTGACGGCTAAAGAACCAAATGGGACAGACCAAAAAAGAAAAAAAAAAGAAAAAAAAAAAAAAGAAAAGGGTTGTCAAGAGCCCCATACCCTTTGTCGTAATGATAACGAGTGAAAAACTAAGAATTTGTAAAATAAGAGTTCATCTGTACAAAACAGGCAAACAAACTACTGCGATCATTCTGTCTCTACACAGCCATCTCCTCAGAATCCGTTTTACTCTCAACTTCCTGCAACAACGCGCCAGGTTTGCCTTGCTTTGACCCCACAACAGAGGCTATAATGTTTCCTAGGTGAGGATTTCCCTTTGCCTCCTCCTCAACTCTTTCCAACACCTCCCCATACCCATCTTTCTTCAGATTATCCACAAAGTTTTCAAATATAGTGAGCAGAGGAAAGGCGTACTCAATCACATACTCGCTAAGATTGGGAAACCCGTAGAAAAACCCGCCACTGTGCAGACCAAACACTCGTCCGTCGGCATCGAAAACCGGGGAGCCGGAAGAGCCGTGGTACATGAGAGTGTTGTAGGTGACGTAGATATTTTCATACGGGTCGTTTTTGATCTGCTGATTGATTTCACAAAGACTGCAAAATTCCTCGCAGTCTTCTAAATTTTCATTATTCTCAGCGTGCTCTCGCCTCTCTTTCTCCACGACCCACGTAGGACTCATTTTTTTCACTCCTCCTCCCGGGTGTCCGACGACACAGGCCTCGCCATCTGAAGGCACAGGTCCAAATCTCTTAAGGAGCCCCGGCGGCACTTTCTCTGTTTCCAGCTTAAGTATGACATAATCTAACTTATCGTCGCCGATGAACACCTTAGCGCTGAGGTTGTTCCTCTCTGATTCTTGGTCTTCAAAGTTAAAGACCACGGTAACGTTTACAAATTCACGCCAGTTAGGTGTGTTTGATTTAACCCAGTAGTCGAATAAGCGGGCGTTGGTCACGACATAGTCGTCAAATAGCACAAAGCCTGTGCCTTGCTTTATGAAGGAACCGGATATGAGACAAACTGACTCGCTCAATTCGAGCAGCAACATAACGCTGCGAATTTCAGTAAAAGACTGTCGGCTCTTTCCGAAGCACTCCTTCCTGTACTTCAGTGCTTCCTGGAAAGAATTTTTGGGGAATCTACTCTCCATCCATCGTTTCAGACGCGGATACTGCTGACAAAGTAGATCGTAAACCTCCTTACGGTCAATGCTGCTGCCCGTTTCTTTGATTGCCGTTGTTAGACTCAATCCGTTCTGCCGTGCTACATCTAAGACCGATGTCATTCCGCCGCTGCGCTTTGCATTATTTGATGCGTGTGGAGGTTTCTGCTGCCCTGGGATGGCTACATCCGTATCTGCTCCACGTGGAAAACATATCTTGAATTTCTTATTGTCCAGACAATCGATTATGTCTGTGCACTCAGTCTTAACGTTAAATCGTCGATGTTAACCAGCTCAAAGTAGCCCAGGTCATCGGGCGGTGACGACCGCCTCTTTTCAGAGCCTCGGCCGCAGTTATTCCCTTCTCCCGTAAACACAAAGATACTCGAACTGTTTTAAAGCGTCATTTTTTAAAAAACTTTTCTCTTTTTTGGCATTTGGTCCTCCCTTTGTACCGATGTAAAAGACAGAATAGCAATCTCTCGCCTTAACCGTCTTCTTATTTTGACTGAAAGGCCTCCGTGCAAGCTTGAACATGTTGCGTGTGCCGTCTGAACTGGATTTCAATCTGGAGTGATGTCCGTGTGGGTCCTGCAGGAAATCAGAGTTGGAAAAGTTGTTAATGTAGCAAAAAAAAACAAAAAACAGAATGTATTGCATTTTGTTCATAATCTCTTTAAAGTCCTGATACTTTTTAAATCGTTTTCACTGAAGTGGGTCTGCACAGTTAAAAAAACTGATTTACATTTATTGTTTATTACTTTTATCGGACATCATCCGATCTCATTTATGCACATTTAAGAAATAACGTGGAAAATATTCTTTTGTTTGCATTTGGAGACTCGGCATTTGAACCGTCCCAAATATTTGGACCGGGGAACCAACTCCTCAAACCGGTAAAAAGGTCAAGGACACAGTTACACGATCGCTAAACTAACCTGTTTTTTGAATAAAAGAAAACCATATAAGCATGAACCCTGGAATCTCGGTTTAGCACTACACATTACTTTTCTTATGTTCAGTATACAGGAGTTGCTGCTCACAGTTGCACTAATGTGTCTGTCAGCTGTCCAAAATGGAATGTCACGCCAGTCACCTCCCTGACCTTATTTCCACAAGCCCTCGACTCAGCTGCAAAGTGCTTACGGGGTCAGTTTCATCAGAATTATCTGCCGTCATTCAGACATAAGTTGAGCAACGGTTTAACCAATTTTCCATCAAAGGGATTAAACAGAACATAGGATGTAAGTTAAGGAAATATAAGTTTGACTATGGAGCACATCTTCAGCGTTCACAATAATGGGTTGCATTTCTCTCAGTCAACTGACTGTTTAGGGGGTAAAAGCGGCTAATAGTTAGTGGGCTCTGTGGTTGTTAATCACACTAGGAGTGAACAAAAGCAGAAAAAAAACCCTGTAAAGATGCAGACTGTGAAAGTCTGGTTTATACCATAAATCTTACCAGCTGTATCTGTTTTTTGTTTTTTAAGTTATAAGCGCGTGTCAAGACTTCTGTCTCCCATTGCTGATGTGATCCTCCTTTTTTTGTTCCCTATTAATGATCTACGGTGATTTGTCCCCATAAAATAATAAGGCTTTAATGAAATCATTGTGATACAGAGATTTGGATTCTTGTGCATGCATTGGATAAAAAAGTAATTTTGTCTACACTGAATGTAGTTTACCAACTGCTCCTCAGTCCAAACTGACTTTATGGTTCATACGTGTCAACTCAGGGAACTCTTGCCGTGACCTCCGCTCTGTGAGCACACACACACACACACACACACACACACACACACACACACACACACACACACAAGGAGAGAAACAGAAAGATCATTAATGCAGAGGCTTGCAGCAGCTCTTGGATTTTCACTCTCTGACGGATTTCGGAAGAACGGTCACATAAATTTCATTACAAATTTTTAACTTTTGTGTCTTTAAATCCTTTCTCGTTCAAAGTTTTTATTCACATAGTAAAGAAGTAGCTCAGTAAGTAGGAACAGCGATAGTTTAAAGACATTTTCTACAATACAGAGGATTTCATCATCCGCAGTTTGTGAAAACTGTAGTTAAAAAACAAATCAGTAAATTCACAAATGATGGACTCTTTTCAGAGGTACGCTTCATGTACTGATTAACATACACTTAAAAGATGTAAAATTAGGCTGCACACTGGTTATGCCATTACAGATTTTTGCTCAAGAGTCTGTTTAAGCTAAAAACTTGAAATATATGTATGTATATTTTAACATAGATAAAATGTTTTTTGGAGTCACATTTTAAACACTGTTTGAATAATCAAAGAGGTATTTATAAAGGGAAGGCTTACCGGGAGCAGAGAAACACGCTGTATTGCCTCTTGCATGAGACGCACCAGAAACGCTCTGTGCGGACAGCAAAGTCTGTGGTGTGGGAGTGTCTGGACCCTCCACGCCGCACAACCTCGCACTGGTCCCCAGGGGCACATCAAACTTGTAAGCCCTAGTTCAGCTCCCGAAAAATATGTTGTTGTTATGTCCAACAAAAATGAGTTCTGCTATGTTTTATTTTTAACGTTACTGCGTTAGCACCATTTAAAATCAAAAAATGATTAGTCTCTTAAATGAATGGCATCTTGTTAGACCGGGGACTTAAAAAACTGATGCATTGTTTTACATCTTGTGCACTTGGGCACACTTCAATGAAACTCGAAAAGTGGGACACACAATATGGAGATGATGACTCGGCATTTGTTAGAGAGGAGGAATTCCCATTCATGTACTCTGCAATGTGCATTGTGTCCTTGTAACGTGTTTACTTTTTTTCCAAAATAAATAGCTGTGAAAAAAAACCATCAAAGTTGAGGTAAGTATTTACCATGTTTTTTTATTAGGGTCAAATTTCTCTTTGTGTAAAAATGAAGCCAACATCCAAGTGTCAAAGGTCGGTTCTAAAAAACAAGTCAGTCCCTGAAGCTTATTTGTGCCACAGATGCTAATTCAGCGACTGTGTGTAAGGAATGTTTTGGGACCTGTCTGATCTTAAAAAACTAACTTTGTTGTTACATTACAGCAATATTGAGGAAAGATTAAACGGCTGATCACGGAGCAGGATGAAGGTCAGAGAGAAACTCCCTGCCACGCTTCCGGTTATGCTTCCATCCGGCGTAGTCATCCAGCCGGTCCGTGCTATATCGCCCCCCTGGCCCGGAGTGGTATAACGTGTTGTAGAAAAGTTTGTTCGATTCGCTCTATCTCTCTCTTTCTCTCACTCTTACCAAAATAATACATTCTCTGGGGTTTTTTTCCTCATACGTTTATGGTACGAGACGGAGGAAGCATCCCGATCTCTCGGAGGTAATTAAACGGGGTGAACCGGCGGAAATTATTCAAGTTCTCAATATGTGCGCTGTGCTTTTTTTTCACTAAGGGTTATTTTACACGTACAAGGAGTTGAGGCCTGTATGAAGTTCTTTCCTAGGTTATGAGAAATACTGATATTTGTTGTCTGACTCCTTAATGGTGTGTGTAAAACAAAGCCGTTTTCTTTTAGGGTTTTCTGTCTATTGAGAAAACCTGTTGGAAAAGTAGCTCAAAAAATGAAGAAAAACTGTTTACTTTGGTCTGAGAAGGAGTGGCTGCACAAAACCAAAATACCTCATCCGAGGGTGATTTAATTGTTTAAGTAAGTATCCTAAGTATTCACTAAGGGATATTTATTTATTTTTACACATACGAGGTGGGCGTCCTGTAGGTTACAAGCGGATAGAAAGTTCTTCTTTTCATCACAAGCTATGGTGTAGCCTAAAAAATGCAATTTGCTGCTAGGTTGATCATCTTAAAGGTTTTTTACTGCGTCTGCAGTATAGGAAAATAAAATACTATTGAAAGAAACGGTTCTCTACAGGCAATAGGAAGTCACTCTCTTTTTTCCCATTACAAGCGCCGGTGCAGCTTACGAAAGTAAAATTACATCCGCTATTGTAAAAAAAAATACAGAGAAAATTGTCATAATATTGAAACAGAATTCAAACTATGAGTTTGTGGAAAACTAACTGCCGCTCTGTCTCTCTATACAGCACAGCTGCATCACCCCTATGCTTCAGGAACCCTCCCTCCCTCTCTGATCTCCCCAGCAACCATACCCCTCCCCTCATGCTTATGGAACATGACGCAACAGGTCTGAAAATGACTAGACACTTCCGGAGTATTTCTGGTAGGGTCAGAAGGTCTGGATTGAGGCCTTTCATAGTAAATATGCTGTATTTGAATATGTCATACTCAAAGAGGTAGCCCCACTTTCCACAGCCCTCAAAAGGCAGAGTCCATTCTCTCCGCAAGTTCCTCGGTGCCGGTATCTGGCTGCGGAACATAAAGACGCTCTTATTTCTCCCTTCTTTCCGCGGAGCGGCGGTTGCTTCGGATCTGTTACTGTAGACGGTGACGGGGGTGTCGCTGATAATCGAAGAGGACCACTCGCCGCTGCTGCCTCCCATGCTCGCGGCCTCGGGAGAGCAGATCTCTTCACCGTCCAAGTACAGAGGAACGCTGTGCTGCAGAATGAAAGGATCCATCTTGTGTCTGTGCCTAGAAATTGTGCTGCCCTCCGCTCTGCTTTTATTCTCCTCCTTCCGCAGACCCCCCTCCCTCTAAAAACTTTTTAAATTTTTTTTCCAACAACAGGTGGCGCAACAGGTGGCGCGCTTAGGGATCAAATTACACACTTCCGGGGGTTTCCCCCCTCCCTTCTCCGGATGCAATTCGTCACGCCACTTCCGGTGGGGGAGGGGAAAGGGGGGAAGGGGGAGGGGTGAGGTCAAAAGTTCTTTAGATGATGAGTGGATGTTTTTATGATGTTAATAGAAAAATTATACAAAAAATATCTATAAATTTTTACTTTTGCTGCCACCCTCTGATGAACAGGTTGGAACATCACTGTGTTTACTGATGGGGCAGAATGAGGTCTATGGAGATGGTTGTTAACAGACTTTAAGTTATATGGCCTTGTGCAGCCGTCTTAGCTGCACATGTTTGTAATAAGTTTCTCCAGCTTTGTCTGAGAAGACAGTTTATCACATAGAAGGCAGAGGAGGAGCCTTTAGCCTCTGCATTTCTGATTTCAGCCATTTTTGTTGTACATTTCATCACTGATTGAAAAACACATTTCTGCTTTGCTTTGTTAGATGGGGTTTTTTACACTGCCCTGGTGGTGTAAACACACCTGCTCCCACCAGTTCACCATCTTCCAAGAACCAACAAAGATCCTTCTTTAAGGTTTTACTACGCTGTCACCATCTTGAAGTCCAGGCTGGTGGAGCTTCTCTGGTTTTCCCAGCTGGAAATAATGACTGCTCATAGGCTCTGATACACAAACACAGGATCTACCACTAATCACATCACACTCATAAAAAAGGCATATGACTACAATTTCATAGTTTTTATTATGTTATTTTTTTTTACTGATTAAACAGTAAAAGTAAATTAAAAAAAATCCCAAAACAGATTTCCACTGATGTCAACATCTCCCATTGTTACTACTTAAATGTTTATCAGAGTAAATGTTGATGGTTTCAACATAGACAATTAAAAAGATGTGAAAAAGTCCCATTTGACTTCTTTTCTCATCAGTACATGAGCATTTATATCATAAATCACATTTATTTTAGGTTATATTAATGAAAGCTATGACTTAAGTGAAAGTTAATGAAAGGTGATAATATTCCTCTTAATTTTTTAAAGCTCTTCCATAACTCACATTATGTTATTAATCTGTGGCAAATCAGATTACCGCCTCATGAATCAGATTTTAACAGGATGTGTTCAGTTTAACTCTCTCGTCACCATAAAGGCTGAAGCTCTAAATTATACTATAATATAATAGTTATAATGTTTTATGTTTATAAAATATATTTCACCATAACAAAGTTCACTTCCTGCATGAAGGTGATCACAGCTCCATGAACTATTCACACAAACATCACTGAGCCTCAGACTTTCTTTAACAGGCCTGTCAGACCACAATGATCCAGCTGTTTGTGTTCATGTGGCACATTTATACGTTTTATTTAAAATCTACTTCACACACATTTTATTATCTGATATCTGCCACACACGGAGACTTCCTGTTAAACAGAAAGTAAACTTTGTGCGTGGGCGTGTTTGGGAGCTGCAGGTGTGTCCAGGTGTGGGTTCGTTGGGTCAGCAGAGGATTTAACGGGACTTTGTGTCGGTTTGAGTTGTTTTAAAGGAGGATGAAGACGCTGGTGGTGTTCCTGCTCCTCATGAACGGTAAGAAAGTCTCTGTTTAACCTGCAGCAGCTCCGCAGACAGTCCTCTGTGACCGGAAGTGTTACACTCAGGTGCAGCTCGCGCCTCTGACGTCATGGAAATTCACACAGTGTTGGAAATACAGATTTAATGACGAGGCTTTAATAGTAAAAGTATGAGGGAAGGTTAGAAACAGACCAGACTAACAGACTGTGGACTTTGTAGTCACAGATTGGACACTTCCGGTATGGCAGAGCTAGCTAACCATGCTAAAGTAGCCTCGTGTCTGCGCTGTTTCCGGTCTGAGCCGAGCTCATTCAGCCCTCTGAGCTCCGTTTCTCCGCACTAAACACAGCACAGGTGCACCTGATCAACGGTGACAACAAACCGGAAATAAACACAGTGATATTTGGAAATGTAAATCTGTCTGTAAGCTCCAGGCTGAACAGAAACGTCAAATACAACTTAGTAAACCAGGTGAACAATTAAATAAAAACACTGAATGGCATAAATATGTAAGAAAGCAAATAATAATAATCAGGAATGTCTGTGAAGGTTCTGAGTCATCGTAGTCTAAGGAGCTTGAAATGAAACACTCTGGACTTCTTTAAGTTTACTTGAAGACATTTCACCTCTCATCCGAGAAGCTTCTTCAGTTATTATGATAATAATAATAATAATAATTACAATAAAAATAATGAATATAATCTTTAAAGATACCATTATATTCAAGGAATTAAAAAAGACAAATGTGGTAGAAACAATGTTCTGCTGTTTGAGTCCCAGCTTCATTTGAGTTTAAAAATGTGTTCTCAACAATTATTTACACAAGGATAACTATATATATGATTTATTTAAGCTTGTGGTGCATTAGGGAATTCTAAATAATCACGTTTTCTTGTTTACACTCATGAGAGGAGTATCTTTGAACAATACACAAGAACAAAGTGATGCAGGACTTTGACATTTATACCACAGGTGCATCTACTGGGAGGCTGAGGGGAGCACTGGTGGCTGTCAGTATTTTTCAAAATATAATAATGTTTCTGTATTTGTCTGCTTTTCCAAAAGAAATACAAAATGATGCTGATTAATAGTTTTGATTATATCCAAAGAATGAGCTAGATCAATGAGTCTGAAAGATCTTCCACTTGAATAAATGTCTGTTTTGCATCCATGGAGATCAGGATCCTGGGTATTTAACTTCATGTCTCACTGGTGGACCTTCATCATCATCATCATCAACTTTATTTATAAAGCACTTTAAAACAACCACAGCTGACACAAAGTGCTGTACATTAGAACTGTAAAATATTATTACATTAGATATAAGTAAAAAACAAATAAAAGAAGAGTAAAATCATTAATTAAATAACTGCTTCAATCAAAGAGAAACTAAGTCTCACTGAGGTTAAAAGCCAAGGAATAAAAGTGGGTTTTAAGACGCGATTTAAAAGTGGACAGTGAAGGGGCCTCTCTAACGTGCATGGGCAAATTATTCCATAATTTTGGAGCCACAATAGAGAAGGCCCTGTCCCCTCTGAGCTTCCTCCTGGATCTCGGTACCTCCAGGAGCAGCTGGTCAGCTGACCTGACAGACCGACAGAGTGTGTGGAGATGAAGAAGCTCAGAGAGGTAAGGCGGGGCAAGACTGTGAAGGCATTTAAAAACAAACGTAAAAATTTTAAAATTAACTCTAAAAGACACAGGCAGCCAGTGCAGAGAGGCTAGCACGGGGGTTATATGCTCTCTTTTTCGAGTTCCTGTTAGGAGTCGTGCAACCGCATTTTGAACCAGCTGCAGACGTGAGAGCAATGACTGACTGACCCCCACATAAAGTGCGTTACAGTAGTCCAGGCGGGAAGAAATAAAAGCATGGATCACTGTTTCAAGGTGCTGCCTCGAAAGAAAAGATTTTACTCTTGCCAGTCGCCTTAAATGATAAAAACTGGACTTCACCACTGCTCTGATTTGGTTGTCCAATTTAAAATCACTTTCCAACTTAAAACCAAGGTCAGTAACAACAGGTTTAAAATAGACTTCCAGGGATCCTAAAACAACAGAGGAGGACTTACAGGGACCACTGGGTCCAAACACCAAAACTTCTGTTTTCTTTTCATTAAAATTTAAAAAGTTTAGAGCCAACCAAGCTTTAATGTCATCTAGACATGTCAACAGAGGTTTTATGGAGACGCCATCTTTCTGCTTTAGTGGCAAATAAATTTGGCAGTCATCGGCATAACAATGAAATGAGATCCCATGCCTTCTGAGGATAGAACCCAGAGGCAATAGATACAGTAAAAAGAGCAGTGGCCCTAAAATTGAGCCCTGTGGGGAGCCCGTTCTCACTCCCGAGGCGTAACATCCCGACGTTTTGTCACGTCCCGTGGCGTTCCTGAGGAACACGAATGGTGACGTTCCACGTTGTTATGGTACGCGGCGAGTTCCAGCCCTGTGTTGCAGCCCTAAACCTAACCTTATCCCTAAGCCTAACCATAACCTTATGCCTAACCTTAACCAGCACTTTAATGAGGTGAAATAGTGTTTTCCCAAGCGATTTTAAGGGAAAAAGCGAAGATGTGTAGATTGAGTCCAAACGGTTCATGTGTCCGCAGTTTTCCAATGTCTTCACGCAGGCCCGGCCCTAACCAATCTGGCTCCCTAGGCAAGATTTTAGGTGGCGCCCCCCTACATCGGCAGTGTAGTGTATGTACTCACAAGAAACCGAATAGCTTTGTCTTTGACCTTTTTTTTTACTTAAAGAAAGCAAATTCACAATCAGAATAATTAACAAGTGTTACGAAATCAGTTTTACCTCGGTTCTTTTTTATTCCTCGAGCATCCAGAGACGCACCGGACCCAGTAGCCATTTTTACAAAAACTTTATTCATCTTAATCTTTACTCATTCCTTATTCTTTATTTATCTTCATTTAAGCATGCACTTCTAGAAGGGAAGACGAGGCCGGTGTCCCTCTGCAAAATCTTCACCCCTTTGTTGGTCACAGCCAGCTTTATAGAAGCGGCCGCATCATAAATCCCCCACAGTGTGCTCCAAACTCTGTCTGTGTCTATGTGCACGAGCACGTGAGTGCCTGTGTGTGCACGTTCCCATGTGCCTATGTGAGTGCACGAGAGTGAATGTATGTGCGTACCTGTGTGTATGTGTGAGTGCACGTGAGTGAGTGTGCGTGTGAATGTGTGAGTGTAACAGTTTAAGCACTGTGTGTGTCTCTGCGTACGTGACTTCCTGCCGGCCATAAAACTCCATCTCCCTTCCAGACCACAGTTATAAAGGTTACAAATGTTGAGACCCCCACACAGGTATCCTCTGGGGAATTTCCACTTAACATTAACTCCTTTCTGTCTTTGCTTCACAGTTCAAACTGGGGAGGGTCTCCTAGGCATGTACTCCTAAATTCCTGACACACTCAGGCCTTTATTACATCCAGGGCAGTGTCAGTGTCTCTACAATTATTCTACATTATATCTAACACATTTATAAACTCTAAAATAAGCTAAACATTTCTACACAAGATAAAAAAAATATATGAATAAATAAATGAATACAAAAAATAAAAAATGAATATATGAAATACAATAAATTTTACATACATAAACACAATAAAACGTGTCAACAAGTTGGATAAAATAAATTAAAAATACAATATAAATAAGGCACTGCACAAAACAAGATATTAAATAAACCAGTATGACTTTAACAACTATATTACAAAAAAGGGGATCCTACAGAGTTCTCTAGTTGTGCTTTTTAATACTGCATTAACTAGAATGACTTACAAATTACTGTACGCCACCCCCTCATCAACCTCACATCACCTGCTACAGCCTTACTCTCCTAGTCTGCTGGGTTGTGCTGCTGAGGTGGAGGCAACAGGAACACCGCTTGATGCTGCTGCATCATGGCTGGGTTGTGCTGCTGATGCTGCATCACTGGTGGGTTGTGCTGCTGAAGTGGAGGCAGCAGCGGTAGATGTGGTAGATGGCCCAGGGGTGGGATTTAGAAACTTCAACAGTGCATCTGAAGAGAGGAGTATGTGACACCACTGAGTATTAAAGTCTAATAATAAAAACATATGATTCCAGGAATAAAATGAAATGATATAATATAAATGAAAAACCAAAGAGATATATGTATGATGTTAACTGATATGCAAATTAGATTAGATTCAATTTATTGTCATCATTACAGTGAAATGCTGAATAGCAGAATGCAAAGTAACAGTATAATATCATATGAGAATGTTATGTTATGATTATCTTTGACCGAATCACAGCAGTGCTGATATTAAAAAACAGCATTCCCTCTCATGTGATATTGCTTAATTAACATTAATGATGTGCACTTTAACAACTAGGCTTACAACTATAGTATATACAGGGGTGGAAAAGTGACTGTTACTTGCAGGGTAAACGTTAGCTAACCAGAAGGCAATAACAATGTAAACAAAAAACACCTGCTTAAAAGATGAATACAAATGAGGAATGGTGGGAAAGGTGGGAGTACTGTAATTACCTAACGTTACATTATTATTTTCCATAACAATTTAGCCCCCTCCACAATATTAACTGACGTTAAAACAGTTAACTAGTTATTTATTGATTAGCAATTAGCGAATCATGTAACATTAGCTTAATGCTAAAAATTTAGATTACCCTCACATTCAGACAAATAATTTCATGTAGGCTAACGTTACCTACCTCTGTCTTTTTCTCGTTTCTCCTCCTCTTCTTTTCTCTTTTTTCTTCCCTGGGCACCTGACAGTTTTGGCCGTTTTGACATCTTGTGTTGATTTTTGATGTGGTGACGTCCAAAAGGAACCATGATACGGGAAGGAGGGTGCGCACCGTCTGGGGGCGTAATGTTGTAACAAATAATATTTCTATTAAATAAGCTTTACTTTGCATTTTAATTAACGTGGGATTATTTTTTTGTTATTTAGAAATAATAGTACCAACTTTTTTTTTCAACATTTGTGGCACTGGCGTGGCGCCCCCTGATGGACGGCGCCCTTAGCATTTGCCTATACGGCCTATGCCACGGGCCGGCCCTGTCTTCACGTAGGAACGCGTTGGGTGCCCAAAAACGTAATATGTTGACGATTTGTCACCTAGCGTAAAATGTTACGCTTTGGGAGTGAGAACGGGTTGCCCAGTCACACTCACAAACTGATGGTGTTATCACAAATATCACAGCAGCTGTAAAACACCATTTCTGTCGCTTTTAAACTTAAACTTTTTTTTAGCGCCATTAAACCAGGGGTCCCCAATCCCAGTCCACAGGGCCGGTGTCCTGCAGGTTTTTGATCTCACCCTGGGTCAACACACCTGAATCACATGATTAGTTCATTACCAGGCCTCTGGAGAACTTCAAGACATGTTGAGAAGGCAATTTATCCATTTAAATCAGCTGTGATGGATCAAGGACACATCTAAAACCTGCAGGGACACCGGCCCTCGTGGACTGGGATTGGGGACCCCTGCATTAAACTGTATTTCGCCTTTCCTGGCCTTTTACTTTGAAACTTTTTAGGAAGCTGCCAATATTTATTTCTTCTTTCTAATATGTTTTTCTGGGGATTTCAATTGTTTTGAAAATGTTGTTTTTCTAATTAACCCTTTTCCAGCACGTTTTACTTTACTTTAAATGCCGAGCTTTTAATTTGAAACTTGACTTAGAGCTATAACATCATCTTTTCTTCTTCAGTGGTTTTAAAGTGATCAGACTAAACCTTCCTGACATGAACACAGCTCCTCAGTAAAAACTATGAACCAGCAGAGAGACTACACCCAGCACCATACACCACCTCGCTGACACAGTACACCCTCGGGCAGGTGGTGTCCCCATAAACAGTCGTCTAAATGTCTGAGAAGCTCTGATTATTTACTATGTTCAAACAAACTGAGTGTCCACAAACGTCTGAGCTCACAGTGAGAGCTGCTGGCACAGTTTGGAGGTGTTCTGCCCCCTGCTGGACACACAGAGCTACAACATGAGGATCAGAGGAGGTTGGTGCTGCTTCACCTTTAGACACAAGAAGGAGGTCAAAATAATTAAAAACATAGATTGCTTTTAAACCTGTAAAGGGGGAAATCCTGACGAACCAATCCACAACCAGAAAAGAAAACTTACTCTGTGCTGCTCCAATCAGGCGTCAGCTCTGCAGTGTACAGTGTGGGTCACAGAGTAGCTGTTTTTAAATTTATCTATAAACTTTATTTACATTTTATTTAGGCTTCAAAAAACAGTCCAAGTTAATTTCTTTGGACTGTTTTTCACTTAGTGCCACCTGGAGGACAGTCAGCCCCCTGCAGCAGCTCTGGAGGACTGTTAACTGATGAAGAGCTCGGACTGCACAGCCTGCTTCATCACCGACTTCTTTAAATAAACATGACCACGATCAGTCGCAGCACCTCAGACAAACATTTGTTATACAGCAGCCGCCTTCACACCGACTGAGCTCCATCACAGCTTCACAGCTCAGCTTACTAAAGTCCAAAGTTTATTTCCTCTCAGGTTTATTACTTTCAGTAAAGTTTCACTTTTAGAGTCCTGACCAGCATCCTGCAGCATCTGGAGCAGCTGTGTGCTGCTGTCATGTCAATAAGGATCAAAATCTGTGGGGATGTTTCCAGCAGGGGTTATAACCTGCAGTTAGCAAGGTGTACCTAATAAAGTGGCAGTGTTTATGCCACAATGCAGCACCATCAGAAAACGGTGGTTTACATCTCTGTTACAGGAAACCTGAAGAGTTAAAACACAAGAGAAGAATATAAAAGGAAATCTACAAGTTACACAAAGAACATAAAAGAACTAAACTTCATAAAAACTTCACAAATGAAGCTTTAAATGAAAAATAAATCCCTTTAAATAATTCTACAGGTCACATATTAGAACCACCTTAACTAAAACTCTGTAGCCGCTCACTGTGGTTTGTCCCAGCAGCTCTTAGGAAACAAACTGCTAACTTCAGTGTTAGCACACACTGTTAGTAAACTATGCAACACAGAATTCAGGTTTCAGTTGTGTTAAGTTGTGAAGTTGTGATGAAAGTTTTCTTACTGACACAGGTAGGATGGTCAGGCGTCCTCTGTTCCTGCACCGTTCATGAACTGTCACTTATAAAATGCTGCCAAACATCACCTACACTCAATAACTAAACGTGTGCAGGTTAAAGTGATGGACGCCCAGATCTGCACTCCAAATAAAAACAGACTAAAGGTGTTTCCTTCAGAAACAAAGACAATATTTACAAAGATCTCACAGGTAAATTGTGAGCGATCACAGCAGCATCTCATCCTGACTAACAGCTTTTAGATGCAGGGAGAGCGTCGTGGTTCAGAGGTGCTTCAGCAGATGATGAAGGCCTTTCTGTTGCATTGTGTAGTGCTGTGGATGCCATGATGGTTGACTGGGTCTGGTTCTACTGAACTCAGAAACACTTCTGAGGTATTTACACCTGAAGCCTCATTTAATGTGAGTCAGAAACAAACGGCTCACCTGTGATTAATGGATGTTTCCCTGCATTTATATTTTCACACAGTTTATTTCTTACAGCAGGAAAACTGTACAGAATGTATGTAAGAGGTTAGAGTGAGGATGACGTCACTTAATACAGAAAATACATGTTTGTCTGTTTTGATGATGAAGGACTTCTTTAGCTCTGTAAACAGCTACACTTGAGAGGACAGAGGTGATTTCATGGATCAATAACAATGTGTTTATCAGCTTTCATCATCGCAGTGCAGACATGACGTCAGATCTATCAAAGTGAAGGCCGTCTCTCTGATGACGTCACAGAGCAGAATCGTTCTGTCCAATAAAGGATCTCAGATCAGCTTGTGGCCACAGTTGGTTACTGTCTCTGAAAGTTGTCTCATGTTTCCTGTTGTCCTGTTAACAAAGGCTGGAGCTCATCATGCTGAGAGGGGAGCAGCATTTTTTGGCTCTTCACACATGTTCATTATATTCTGATGATCCTGGATGGAGACAAACTACAGATAAGTGTGTTCAGCCCAACTAGTTTATCTCATTACAGCAGTTTGATGTTTCCCTTTGAATCCCCCTGAAGATACTGACAGTGAAGCACGTACATAATACTCCAGCCTTTCAACTCTGAGCTTATTTAGTTCTATTAATACACTGAAATCTCATTTGTGTCATGAAGAAAGTCTTTAATCAAACAGAATTCAAAGATCAGAAACATTTCATATATGGAGTTAAACATGAATCATTGTTTCAACAATATATTTATTGTTGTCATAAACAGACAAGAAGACAACAACAAACTGCTCCTCCCATTCAACACATGTCAGTCCATATCCCAGCAAACTAAATCATCTCCATTTACACACATCAAATAGAAACATGAATCACTTGTAATGATTAGAAACTTGATCGAATTTCAAATCTAGTTTGGGGAGTCATTCAGTGAGAAACAGTGAAATGATTTTCCATGTGAAAAGGTGGACAGCAGAAACAGAAAGAAACAGTGAGAACTAAAAGAGAAACAAAGAGCTTTGGAACAACGAGGCAGCAGGAGGACAGCTGCAGTTTAACAGCTTCAATTCACTGACAGGAAACAAGATTAGAAACATCATCATCCTCAACTCATCTGCTCCACTGACACTGACACCTTCAATGGACACACCTTCACTTTACCAACAGTGCTGATATATGGAAACATCCTGTGAGTGAAAGTGTGTGTGAAGGTGTGTATGTGTGTGTTAGTATCAGGATCAGAGAACGACAGCTTTCCTCTGTTCCAGTCCAGATTCACTTTGATCCTCTGGAACTTCTTCTCTACTGAGAGAGCAGCGAGAGGAGCTGATGGTGAGAGTGTGTAGTATTTACTAAAAAAAAAAGTATTGAACAATATTGCCCATCTTCCAGACTGTATGATTCCCTTCCTCTGCACAGACTCTGCTAACACCCCCAGTACCCACCATGCACTGTCTCCAAATTCAACATCCCAGCTGTGAGTCCCTGAGTTAAAGCCCTCAGAGCCCAGGACAGAGCAGTAAAAATCAATCCTCTCTGGATTATCAGGAACCTGCTGCTTCTCTCCTCCTCTCACACTGATCAGATCTTCAGACAGGATGAGGTTTGGATGAGCAGTGTTTGGGTCCAGAATGAGAGGAGTGTAGGAGACCATGTCCTTCATGTTGTTCCAGATGTTGAAGGTCAGGTTGCCCAGGTGTTTGGCCTGGTCTATCAGAGCTCCTGAGGGCAGCTGTGGATCATCCAGCAGGGGGCAGCGCTGGACTCTTTCCACTGCAGCCTTGTAGTTGTGCAGGAATGAGACGTCTTCAGCTCTCATCTCCTCCTCTGTGGCTCTGACTGTGTCTGAAAGAGCTGCTATCTCTCTGCTCAGAGCCTCCATCTTCTCCTTCATCATCCCACTCTTCTGCTCCTCTTCCTCCCTCAGTGCAGCCAGCCTGGCCTCCTCTTCCTCTGCTAGAAACTGGTGAAGCTTCTTAAACTGCTCCTTAATCTGCCTCTCTGTGTGTCGGGCCTGGACCTTAATGTGTTCTGCTGTTTGATCAAACTTCACTTGAACTTCTTCACAAACCTTTAACTTCCTCTTTAAGGGCTCCAGAGTTTCCTGAAGTTCCTTCTTGTGTTGTTGTGCAGCTTCATCGATGGGTCTGAATCTGTGATTGGTGTGTTTTTCTGAGTCCTTGCAGACGACACACACTGGCTGCTGATGGTCCAGACAGAAGAGTTTGAGTTTCTCAGAGTGCAGACTGCAGAGAGCCTCTGAAGCTCTCTGATCTCTCTCCTGTAAGAACGACTCACACAGGTTCTTTAAAGCCCGGTTTAAAGGTGGTTCATACACCGATATTTCCTTACAAACTGGACACTCGTGTATTATTCTCTCTCTCCACCATCTTTTCAGACAGTCTGTACAGAAGCTGTGGCTGCATGACAGAAGAACAGGATCTCTGAAGACCTCCTGACAGACCGGACAGCAGAGATCCTCCTCTGATCTGGAAGCCATTGAGTCTGTGAGTGAAGCTGAAAACAGCAGACAGGAAGTACAGTCAGTCCTGGCTCCCCTCCCTCCTCTACTACCTTCACTGAAACTTCCTTTGAGTCGTGGTTTTGCTCAAACTCACATTCAGTGTGTGGAGCGTCAGCAGCTTGAAGCAGCAGTGTTGGAGTTTTCCACTTTTCTCTCCTGTAGCTTGACTCACTCAGAGGAAGTTGCTAGTTTGGTCTGAACTCAGTCTGATCGTCTGTGCGTCTCTCTTTACTGAGGACGAAGAACTTCCTATTTCCTGGTTTGTCACGTTTGAGTGACGTGAGGGGAGGAGAAAAAAAGTTGTTGTTTGACTTTTAACTAAGGTGTGTTTCAATCCTGCCTGTAGCTCAAAAGCTATAAAACAGGTTTTGTGACCTCAACCTTGGACTAAATGAAGAAATGGATAGGCTCAACACAACAGGAACTCAGCGCAATTGGCAGTCCACAAGTATAATCAAACAGTATATGAGCGACTATGGCCTTTGCAATGCATGGCACTCCCGGAACATTAGCTTCTGTTCTATGGGAAACAGGGAAAGCTGTGATGAGCAGTGTTGGGCAAGTTACTTTGAAATAGTAATTCAATTATAGTTACTAGTTACTTCTTTAAAAAAGTAACTGAGTTAGTAACTGAGTTACAATATTCTAAAAGTAAACAATTACTTGGAAAAGTAACTATTGCGTTACTTAAAAAAAAAACAAAGAACGTTTAACCCTCTGGCGGCCAGGGTATAATTGGCCATTTTTTTACTACTCTTGATTTTCTCTCCACATTTTACCTTTAAAAACTATTTACTTTGCCTTGTTTGGTATCATTCTTTTTAGCACAACCTCATGTGCCTGAATTTACAGTTATGTTCTCATTTTGTCATACTGTATAACCAGAATTGATCTAAAATCAGACAAAAAACACAAAATCACAGTAGAAAAAGTTATATTTTTACTGTAACAACCATAAACATGTTTAATGAATCATATTTCATAACTTCAAATGCAAATATTAATTGTCAATTTTAAAATCCTATGCACAAGTTTTGCAAACAACAAAGTTATTTGCATCCATTTACCTTTTACCCTTTTTTTAAAATAACCATTTCAAACTATTTAAAGAATAATCAGCTGTTCTTCAATAAGATGCCACACAAATTATTTGTGCTACTCCAAAAAAATCATTTCTGTCCACTATAAAGGAGAACATCACAGCCTGATACCTGCAGGTCTGACAGCAGCAGGTGTATCACTGCTGTTTCTACCTGGAGACAGCAGTCGCCTCATTGTTCTGACACACAACACAAAACTATACACAACACTACACACTAACTACACAAGACAACACATTAACTACACACTCCAAACACGCTAAACGTCACAAATCTCTCACATCTCAAAACTCGCTCTCTCTCTTTTCCTGCTCTTTCTCTCTCTCCCTCTGTCTTTCTCTCTCTCTCTCTCTCTCTCCCTCTCTCTTTCTCTCTCTCTCTCTCTCTCTCGCTCCCTCTCTCTTTCTCTCTCTTTCTCTCGCCGTCACTCCTAAAACTTTTTTTTGTTTTATTTTTTTTGCTCATAAGCAGAGAGCGCTTGCTAGGGCTAACGTGGCGAAATTACCGAGGAAAAAACGCAGCGTATATCTTGTTTATCACGACTCTGGTTTTACGTGGCCTATCAACACAATTTAAAACCTGGCACCTTGTTGCTTTGTCTTTAAGTGGTCATGTGATTGACTTACCATGACTACTTTATTCTTCCTCAGTCAAACAGCAGCACTCATGCGATTGTTTTGCCTCCTTAGCTCCAGGTGTTGTGCTAGACAGTGATCGTGATTACCGTCCGCGAGAGCGCGCAGCTGCTTAAAGCTGTAGCGTCCAGATTACTTACAGCTACTTCCGTGCAACTGATATAAGATGCGGTAAACTGAACACAGCTTCAACCGTCTGTTTGTTGAAAAATAGTAACGGACTGCGTTTCCTTGTTAGTAACTGTAACGCCGTTGTAACGATAGGAATAGTAATTAGTTAGATTACTCGTTACTGAAAAAAGTAACGCCGTTAGTAACGCCGTTAATTGTAACGCCGTTATTCCCATCACTGGTGAGATGCAAAATAATTTCTTTCTCATCACACAAAAAGAAAGAAGAAAACCATCAAATCCTTAGAAGAAGCCTACCCGTGCGACCAAGATCAGGAAATAATGAACAAAATGTGCAAAACAAAACTAGAATTAAATGAATTTATTAATAAAAAAACACAATTCCTGGTACAAAGACTTCGCTTGCAGAATTTTGAACACATTAACAAATCAGGTCGATTTATAGCTAACTACAAATAAATAAAGAAAAAAAAAACTATATGTGCTGTTAAAGATTTTTCTAGAAACACAATATATGACCCTGGAAGAATAAACAACATTTTTAGGGATTTCTATGAAACTCTATATTCACCACAAATAAACCCATCTAAAAATGAAATTGATCAGTTTCTTGACAACATAACTCTTCCAAAATTACTAGACAGTCAAGCAATGGCACTGGATTCGCCACTGACGTCAGGTGAACTCCAGGAAGCCCTGATAAGTATGCCCAATAATAAGGCTCCAGGCCCTGACGTCTACCCTGCAGAATTTTACAAAGAATTCTGGAAATTTTGACACCAGTATTCCAAGGAATGTTGCAGGAAATCAAAGAAAATGGCAGGCTACCACCAAATATGAATTCTGCCAACATTAGTCTCCTGCTAAAACAACCTGTTCTCACTTAACCCCCTTAACTTCTCATGCTGACGCTAAAGGTACCCTTCCACGTTTTTATGAAACGCAGTGCGTTGTCAATTCATTCCAATATGAACCCGCTCGCAGCGATAAGAGACGCTTCGAGCAGAGGCTTCAGCCATCCATTTACTCCAATAATAACCCCGTCACGGCGAAACGTGACGCCTTGAAGTACAATTTAACTGGAGAACCGGGGAACCTCTCCGCGAACGTGTTTTTCTCCCTAATTTAATGCTTTCTTTTAATGATATTGTTAACATTTCTCAACAAAAACACATGAAAGTAACACTGATAATTCAACAATAAAATCGCTTCATGTTGTGGCCATCACACAGTGATTCACGATCTGAAAGTGCGCAGATTTAATGTACATAATACTTGGTTGGGCTTATTATTTTTATTTCACACGTAAGAGACATTT
This sequence comes from Oreochromis aureus, assembly GCF_013358895.1. Lineage (NCBI taxonomy): Eukaryota > Metazoa > Chordata > Actinopteri > Cichliformes > Cichlidae > Oreochromis > Oreochromis aureus. Next base: position 94,671,401 of record NC_052944.1, on the reverse strand, counting down.
ATAGATTCATTCACCACACCTGTTAGTTTTAGATGCGCTCAGCTCCAACCAATCAGATCAATTTACGCTAACGGCGCACTAATCCCGTAACTGCACACTACCCATAATGCTATGGAAATGAAGATAATCAAGAGCTTGGTGCTACCCGTTATTCCTTTATTTACTCTAAAATAATAACCAGCGATAATACGAAAATAAACTGGCCCAGTCTTTAATTATGTAATTGCAAATTTAATTTTTTTAAATTTTATTTTATTTTTTACAAATTGCAATATTTATCCTTTATCGCCTTTAGCGACACGTCAACAGATCTTAAGCAAGGCGATTGGATGGTTTATACTGCAATGCATCTTGGGAGTCGTAGTAAATGTATCTTTCAACTCACGGTCCTGCAGCGAATTTTTCGACTCGACACGAGGCAGATCCTAGCTAAGTAAGTAAGTTGATAAACTGTGGGTAATTTGCATGTTCACTGAAATATTAATCAGCTGATATTAAACTTGAAATGTTTTCACAGAGCAGTCTGTGTACCAAGAGAACTACTTCTGCAAAAGTTTATTTAAATTTTTTTTTGTGATGTATTCTCATGTGTAAGACACTTGCTTGGCCACCCAGCTAATGTTAGTACTGTTCTATTTTAGCAATGTATCTTTACTGTAAATAATTCAGTTTTTTTTAACCATATTCTCGTAAATAACTCAATATTAACGACTTTAATCTCGTAATTGACTTTTTTTTCTAAATATGGTGTAATACTGCCTCGTAATACAAGTTATTTCTTTGGTCACAAATTATTTTTGTAACCATTTCACCAAAACAGACCTGAAATAATCCCTACATGTTCCATTTTCATTTGCAGAAATGACAAAGTCAAAAACCAAACCATGCCCTTCCTGTCAGGCTCCAAACAGTGCAGTGGATGCCTGGGCAGCCTGAACGTAAAGGAGGGATTGAAAAAAAAACAAAAAAACAAGAACAGTTTAAAAACAGCAACTGGGCTGCCTCTGTTAAAAAAACAGAAATGCGAGCAGGGTGGTTAATTCAGCCCAGTTGTCAGTAAGTTTAAAAGTTCTGATCTAATAAGTGGTTGGTCTGCTAGACAATTCTTTATTAATCACAGTTGTCAATATTTTCTTGTATATCATGAAGTAAGAAACTAACAAGACATGTATATACACATAAAAGAGCATAAATAAAAAAGTTATTCACATCAGAATAACATCATCACACTAAAGACATCAAACTAGAAAAAACTTCAACTATTTTTATTTAAGCTACTTCTGATTTTTAATTTAATCGGCTATTAACTGAGAGACAAAACATTTCACGATGGATTTTTATCATACATTTACAGGTTGGGTCACCATAAATACTTTTTAACTATCTACAACAATAAAACAACAAAGATGTGAAACTTAAAGGTTTGTTATACATCAATTTGCTTACATGAAAGACTGGCTGCATATGTTTTTCTTTGTTGTTCTTGCAGGTTTCAAAACTACATGCCCTGGGCTTCCAGCCAATTCTGTTTCTTGGACAGTTTGACCGTAAGGGCCGTATAGTAGGGGACGTGATCACTCACATCGAACCAGCGGAAGGTGCTGCACGTGACATCCTCATGAAGATGAGGAAACTTTATGAACACCTTCTGAGAAGTAAGATATGCTTTGTCCATTATCTGTAACCAGGTGTCCTTATCAGGTAGCCTATCCTAGCTGTCTTTGGGTGATACTCATGGTACACCTTAGATAAGTAGGCAGATCACCACGGGGTACACAGAGACAAACAAGATGGTGAAGATGAGGATAGTTAACAGTCACCAGCTATTCTATTCTACTCTACTCTACTGTATTTTGTTCTATTCTATTCTATTATTCAGCCAAGGTTCAGACCAGTAGCCTTCTTGCTGTGAGGCGACAGCTGCCCTACATGTACTGTTGCTAACATGAAAATAGTGTTATATATGCCTTATTACCTCCCCATGTGGCGTTCACATCACCAAAGCTAGCCATACTGAACCTCTGGTGTTACCCACCTGAACAATTTTGTGTGTGTGTGTGTGTGTGTGTATAATATGGTCTTTCACACTCATATATATACAAATGTAATTTTAAAAATCTTCACGAAAACCTGACCTGATAATTCTCTTCGAGACTTTCTAGTATAACAAATATTATATAATGTTACCAATATGAACACCAAGATTCTTAAATAACTTATATACTTTTTAAGAGGTTACCTGATTGCCTCCCTGAGGTAGTTAGCATCACCATTGTACAAAACTCATAAGTCACAGTACTAGGTTGAAGTGTCAAATGTTATGCACTACAAAGTCAGGAAAGTAGTGTCATCAGAGGAAAAAAGTCATTAGCTATCTGGATTTATAGTCACACTCATTAATTTATTAATGTACAATGTAGAAAAGCACTACAGATGTCACACTACCCCCGAGGGCACTTGTACTGAATGATTTGGGTCAGTGAGTGTGTGTGATATGACTTATTTGATGCCAATATTTACAAGTTGTAACTTTAGTAAAAACCTAACTGAAAACATGCAAATCACTACTTATTATGTGTTTATGTGTACTGTACATTATTTCAACCCATTTTAATGAATATTTAATATTTAAAAATTTGCAGAATTACAAGCTTCACCTCCTGCTAAAAGTTCTACACCAGCAGCTGGACCATCCTCTGCTGACAGTGTCGATGCTGGACCAGTCCCAGACCCAGAGGCTCTAAACGAGGAATTTATTTTGCATTTAAAGCCGGAACCAACATCTTCCCTCTGTCAGCCTCCTGTGTCCTACTCTTCATCTCTGCTTCCTCCTGCATCCTCCTCTCCATCTCTGCTTTCTCCTGCATCCTCCTCTCCATCTCCGCTTCCTCCTGCATCCTCCTCTCCATCTCCGCTTCCTTCTGCATCCTCCTCTTCATCTCCGCTTCCTGCATTTCCCTCAATTTCTACGGCGTACACCTTGGATGTCCCAAACAAAAAAAGGACAAGGAAAGGTTAGATGTTACGGTATTGTAAATGTACGAAATACATGACAGGTTCGTTAAGTTTGTTAAGATTTCTTTTTCTTAATTTTTGCATTTTCTCCAGTCTTACAGATCTCATGTAAATATTTCATTTGTTATTTTTCAGAATGCCAAAAACACCGTACACAAAAGATTTTCAAATATGAACAGATAGTAGAGAGGAGAGTTGTAAATGTAAGTAATTTAGCCTGCTGTTGTGCAGATTTGTTTGCATCTTTGGACTTCCCGGACTTGAACTGTGCCTGACTGACTATCCATGAGCTTTTGTATTTGATGAATCTAAGCTAATTCAGCCATTGAGTCTGGATTTCGCTCCAAGTAGGGCATTAAATAGGAACATACCACCTGATACAACCTGGTCATGCTGCCTTCCTGATGTTTAAGTTCTTTAAAGTCCTCCTGACATCATGCTCAGAAGGAGTGGTTGATGTGGAGGTGCTCCTTCCCATTCAGTAACATCTGCTTCAGTTAGTTTTGCTTGTGAGCCACAATGTAAGCAGTGTTGCTTTGCTGACATGCACTCGATGCTGGCAGTACAAGCATTGTAGTGGTTCTTATGTTTTTGTAAACTAATTGTATAATATATTGAGCCATTCAATAGTACACAAATGTTTATAAGCTCCTTTTTGTATGCAACTTGCATGTCTTTCTTAATTAACTGTTTGTTTATATCATGTTTTTCAGGAAAAAGAAGTTAAAGTCAAGTGGAAGCCCTGCTCGATATGGTATGTAGTAACAACTTTGTTGGACGGGAACAGACATTCATATTGATGATAAATAGTTATCACCACAGTTTGAATTCATGTATTTGGACTAAAGTAAATTGGGAGCTTTTAGCTTTTATCTGAGGAGCTTGATAGCAGTCCACCTCCAAAGTTCATTAAGAGATTTGGAGGTGGACATGGTCAACACTTTTAAAGGTGATCAAGTATTCAAGGATGAATGGAGATTTTCATTGTGGACTGCATGAGAGCTGTTGGGGTGAAAGGAGAATGAGGTTGGAGGAGTGAGTTAACAGGTTAATGTGTGGGTGTAAAACAATGGGGTAAAAAAAAGAGAAAGAAAATAATGAAAAAAAAAAAACAAAAATAAAAAGTGTGGAAGTGTGAGTGGGAAATTGTCTCCAACTAGGGGAAGCAGTGACACTACAGGTCACCTTCGTCCCCCGCTGGACACAAAAGAAAACATAATTTGGAGAGGTGTGGATGAAAGTAATTAACAACAACATCAAGAAGATTTTTTGTGTTTGTGGTTAAGATCAAATAAAAATTTCATTTTTGGGGTTTAAAGTCAGTAGAGTTCAAAACAAAATAAGTAGAGATGTGTTGCTTTAGGAGTGATGAAAACATATGCAGTCACAGTGAATAATGAAAGTCTCTCAGTCTGTCGATTACAGGTGGGCAACGGACCTGGATCAATTCTCCATGGGCGGCAGTCGGAAGAAAATTATAGGTTAAGATCATTAGAAACAAAAAATAGAAAAACCCAGCCCGAATTTTGGCTGAATTGTTTTGCCGCTTACCGTCCTCATCCTGAAAAAGCAAGCTCCAAGGAAGCTAATCTCTCCCTGAAGACACAGAGTGCAGTTCCAGAAGCACAAGCATGAACATCAACAGTGGACAGCAGTCCAAGAGACAATACCAGAGCAGAGAGGTCCAGCAGCACTATGGGCAAACGGCATCAGAAAGAGAAGATCCATCATCTTGATTGGATGAATAGAGATGCGTTTCCAGCAAGCTGCAACTTGTAGAGATTAGAAATTATTTTACTGTTACTATTCATAACCAATATTATTACTGTTGCATCACTTATCATTTATCATCATCATTTTATCAAAGCATTTATGGATATTACATTAAAGTCTGTATTTCAGGTGTTGTCATAATCACATAATAATCTTTCATTGCAGGTGCAACTGTATTCATGTTATACACAATGCATTGTTGTGCTTATTAAAGAGTTGAAGCTCGGTCAAGTTAATTAATGGTCTGAAGCTACGGGCAGTGCGATGTCTGGCCGATCAATTGAGAAAGTTAAGGTGACCCGAGCTATGACAGAATTGCGTACATGCTTACAATACACCACATATAACTTAGAAACAGAATAGAGGCCTGTGTGTGTTCAGCAACCTGCTGCATTGGAGTTTGCTTGGTAACATATGACTCAGAGTAAGTCAGGAAGGATGCCTCTAAAACGTCTTTGTTTGTGAGGTCATGCACTGAGGTGAAGACACACATAGTTTGCCTGCACAAACACACACACATTATGTAGACTTGTTTTGCTGTTTAATTCCAGAGATAAGTAAAATAACAGGAAGCATCTGGTGGAGGAGTAGAGGAAGGAGCTGTTCTTGTTTAGGGTGTCCAAGGTTGGGATGAATGTAACTGATGCATATTATCTATCTGCTTTGATATCCTGATAGTACAAATACAACTGCTCGTTTATTGTTCGGGGGAGATCGACGCTGATTGTGTGGCAGTGCTCATCTTCCCCACACGCGCGTGTGTTTAATAAAATCATTGCTTTGACGCACATTGGACCTGCAGTCATTTGTCTCTCACCTCAAACACGAATCGGGACAAACTTCATTGTGTGTGAAGGACTTTTGAGAAGAGGAGTTTGACATTTGCCATGTTTGGAGCAAGATGGCAATGAAAGACACAGTGGGAGCATGCACAGGACAAAGCTGAAAGAGAACTGACTGTCATTAGACTGCAAAGTGGGAGAACAGAACGGAGTGAGAGAAAGGAGCAGGTGAGGACAGAGGAATACTGTTTTAGTGTGGGGAATCAAATTGGGTTAAGAAATCCAGGGGAGACAAACGACTGCCTTGAAGTGGAGGATTTACAGTGTCCAGACCACCACAAAAGGGGGAGAAAGACAAGCACTGAGGTATGCAAGTTTACTGTTAGAGAAAAGGAAAGGCAACACCTCACATGCACATGATATGTACTAAAGGTAGCACAAAATCATACACAAAGTGTCACACATCAAAAGAGGGTATTTGTAGAAGGGGTTAACAACAAGCAGCGTGGTTGCCAATGGTAACCTGCAAGCATTTGGGGTTTAGCTGTGCCTGACTATGACGGAGATTTTCATTCAGATGTTTCTGAAACAAAATTTGGAGTGAACGGAGTTTTGTTTCAGAAAAAGGGGGAAGGTACATAAAAGGACACACAGAAATAGAAAATGTATTAACCCGACTAACACACACACACGTAATGAAGCTCATTAGAATCAAACACAATTTTAAGAAGGCAATACTGTTACCATCATCCTGTCTGGTTTATTGAGTGGGTTGAGAAGTGATACAAAGACGACTGAATTAGTATTATTTTGGGGAATATGATAGCAGGGGTGAACAGAATCCTGCAGCCAGAGTTTCAATGAGTAAAACTAGCAGATTTTTAGTTTTAGTTTAGTTTTGTTTTTTGTTTCTGATGTATGGGGAAGGTTGTACCATGGCACCAAGTTTTAGATTTGGTGTGTTTTCACCTATAAGAGAAAGGATATTCTGTGACAAGTCCTAAGACCAGGCTTCTGTATTTTTATTTACTTTTGTTTTTCAGTTTTATCTGTTATTTTCATTTTATTTTTATTTTTTGAACAGTGCACTGATTTCTGTTTGTGAATTTCTTTTCTTTAAGCAGATCTGCACGACAGGAATTAAAAGTGCTTAGACATGTCGAGAAAACCGTTGTAAGTGAGTTTCTCCAAAATTACAATGGGCTCTGGAGAAAGCCACTTATTTGGGACAATTAGAAAATGAGAGTCCCTGCCCAAAAAGGATACAGCGAGGTAATCCGATCTAAAGTTCTTCTTTTTCTTTTTGAAATGACGTCATTTTGCTGAAGGTGGAAATGAAAATGCAACGATAGTTTCCACTACCAGCAAAGAAAGAATGAATGCATGATTGAATGAGTGAAAAAAACTGACTGACCGGTAAAAGCTGACAAAAGCTGACAAGACTTGAACTGACCTGATCACTACTCAAGGTTAACCTCCACCTAGACAGGACAAAAAGGTGGATGAATCTATGTGTGTTTTTTACAGGAGCAGAAAGATGACAGCAACATCCGACGTTGCTAGAGCTTTGGCCGTACAGATTTAACCTTTGAAATGCCTCTTACTGTGTTTGTGAATCTACCAGGGGGTGTTATTCATGGGCTTGTGTTGCTCACAGAAGTTACTGTGAGAAAGTGTGTATACATCTGCACAGCGCTAACATCTGCATTTTCTTTTCTACAGCATTACAGTTCTTCAAGTGATTTGATATGTGTTACAGCAGGACACACTAATGGTTAATGCTTTTTCTACCACAGGATTACTGGGTTTATGAGTGAAGGGAACTTTGTTTACATGCTGTGTGTTGATTATGCTATTACACTGTGTTCTTGGGAAAATGTTGAATACTACAGGGGAGAAGTGAATGTAGTGTGAGACACATCCTGTGTTGAAACCGCTGTCACTCTTTTTACAGCAGGCTTAACTTTATGACCTTTTGCAGCACCTCTGGAACCTGTTGACCTGTGCCTGACCACCAGGATGATCCATGTGTGTTGCTAATGTTTTTTTTTTAAGAGTGCATGTAGAGGATTCGGCAGAAAGGGACAAGTGACATGAGAAAACAAATAAGAGATGCAGTGTTAATGGAATAGTTTAATATGGGGCTCATTAGTTTTTATTTTTATTTAGTTTTGACTTTAGATTTTCAATTTTATATCAGTTTTAATTAGTTTTTACCAATTTTTTTTACTAGTTTAGTTTAGTTTTTATTTTTTTGAAAATCCTTAGTTTCAGTTTAGTTTTGATTAGTTTCAGTTATAGTTTTAGTTGTGTTTGCAATAATTAAGTGTAACAAAATCCCAGTTTCATCATATCAGTCATTCTCTTCTGCTTATCCTTGGGTATGTTGCTATTCCAGCTACCATATCCTGCACCCTGGACAGGTCGCCTGTCTGTCGCAGGGCTAACACGCAGAGACAGACAACTCACATTCCCACCTATGGGTTCTTTAAATAAATAAATAAATAAATGAATAAAGGCAGATGAACAACCGTTGATAACAGGCAACTATAAAATGTATATCATGGCCGCAATGAGACTATTAACTCTTGCAGCACCGGGTGTTCGTAATTTTGGTTCAAGTGAATTGATAAACTTTTTGAAGGCAATTGACTCACACAGTTATGTAGATATCCCAGTCCTGTTGTCTCGGGATGCATCACGCTGCCTTGCCTGGTGTTAGCTTCTGTTTCTGGGGATGAGGGCTGAGTGTGCTCCCTTACCTTCTCAAGGTAAGCTAGCTTAGCCTTCTTGTGTGAGCTTTTCAAGTGCACTTTAAGATTTGTGGGATTTTTTTCCCTTTAGAAATGTCCCTCATAATTTGTCTCTTTCCACTACAAGACACTTGCTTTATCCAAAACAGTCATATTCAAAGTAATCCCAAATTGGACTCTGGCGCTTTCTACTGACTTTTCCTGACATGATTCTGCGCGTGGACGGAGCAGCAACACAGACAACTTGACTAACGTACTTGCCACCTGCTGGCATAATGAGACGCAGCAAGAAAAAAATCTGGAAACTAAACTTCATTTTCACCCTTGACTATTGTATGACACAAATGTTTTTTTCACTTCTAGTTTTCATTATTTCGTTAGTTTTTGTTAACGATATTAACCTTGCCAATTAAATTGTGGAATAAATTGGGATGATTCATGATTTGGGACAAATTAGGGCAATAATAGTGATTTAATGATTTGAGAAAACCTGCACATGATACTTGTCTTTTATGCTGAATACTTTATTACTCTTATGATCTATAGTTGGTGGCAAATGTGTAGTTGTTTTAACTTTAAGACTTTGTCTTCCAGGATACAGGCTTCAGGTGGAGCTGGGAGTTAAATAAGCTAAACATGTAACTGCTGGCTGGTTTTTACACAGGGTTACAGGTTGGAGTATGGCTGCTCCAAGTGGGAAACCCTGGAGATTGTTTTAGGGAGACTGTGCAACATTCTTGTACATGTCTCATTGGGGAGTTGACACATGGTGAAAGCCGTGTGGCGAGAGGAGTGTTATTTTTTAATCTGTAGATGTCATGAGGTGCCATGACGAGAAGGAGTGGCTGAGGGGATCGTCCACAAGATGGGAGCTGAGGCCAGGAGAGTCTTCAGGAGGATCAGAGATCATCTTTAGCACAAGCAGACATCGCACAGAGAGCTGTGCTGCGGTGCTTCCAGGAGATGGTCATGAGGAGACTCTGCACAGCAAGATCTTAAATAAAACGAAAGAGTGTCGACTTTGACGTTGAGGAAGACAACTAAGGTGTATGACGTGCTCTGCCTTAAAAATCTTCAGCAGCATTGGAACGTGAGAACCTGAGGGATGAAGGGAGCGTGCCAAGCTCCAAAAGTGACGGCACAGAGGAAGTCCAGCGATGGAATTGTGATTCTGTGAACAGCACAAATGCTAGGAGACTGGGAAATAGTTGACACCACTTTTCCCAAGGATGAAAATCACCTAAAGTGTGTCGCTTTGCCATACAGATTTGATGCTCTGCAGAGAAGCCTTCTGTGAGGGAGAGATGTAAACAGACGAGCCTTTCATCTACATTTACATCATGTCAACTTCTCTAGGCTGGTTGAGGGGAAATTGGAGAGAAATGGCAGTGTTAGGTGTGACTGTTGTTATTGTAACTGTGATTTTTCTTATAAGTGAATTGCCCAGAGACAGACCTGAATCCACTCCGGCGACTCCACCATCACAGGCCACGGTGAAGCGAACTAAACGTAGTGAAGCAGGTAAATCAGATGAGTGTTTTGGACTACGTTAAAGGGTCCACAATCTCGTATACATTTGATCTTTGTGCTGTCATTAAATGTAAGGGCTTAAACAGTTCATGGCGGGGATATGATGTCGGGGTAGTATTCTGGCACGTGGCGCCCCTACAAGGACACCATGTGGCAGAAGCTTGGGTTTCAGCGGGACTTTTCAATTGGGAAGAACCCGTTAACCCTGTCACTGAACCGCTGGTATGACATAATGTCCTGAGACTGGCGAACCTTACCAGGGACGCAGTTGAAGGGCTTGCTGAACAGTTGGGTCCAACATCTGTAATGGCAGTACAAAATCGGATGGCGTTAGATATGTTCTTGGAAGAAAAAGGGGGCGTTTGCGCGATGTTTGGGGATATGTGTTGCACCTTTATTCCAAATAACACAGTTCCCGATGGCTCTGTGACCCGAGTTCTGGAAGGCCTGAAGACGTTGTCCACCACAATGCATGAGTATTCGGGAGTGGATAACCCGCTGAAAGCATGGATGACCTCTGTCTTTGGGCAATGGAAAGGTTTCATTATGTCAATTATGGTTTCTTTGTCTGTTTTTACTGCAATATTAGCAACATTGGGGGTTGTTATGTGCCTTGTATCAGAGCCTTGTTTGTAAGACTCATCAATCGTGCAGTGGGAGAATCTGATACATAGGCTGACACCATGATGCCACTTTTGGGAAATGGGGAGTCACAGTATGAAAACATTATGGTGAAAGATTTAGTTTAGTTTTATCTGCCTTAAGGCAGATAAAAAGGGGGATTTGTAGGAATGTTTAGCTTATTTTAGAGTTTAGGAATGTGTTAGATAGAATATAGAAGTGTGAGACACTGACACTGCCCTGGATATAAATAAAGGCCTGACTGTGTCATGAACTTAGGAGTAGATCTTAGGAAACCCTTCCCCTAGTGGAACTGTGAAAGTAAGACAAAGAGGAGTTAATGCTGAGTGGAAATTCCCCAGAGGATACCTGGATGGGGGTCTCAACATTTGTAACTTGATAACTGTGGTCTGGAAGGGAGATGGACTTTTATAACCGGCAGGGAGTCACGTACGCAGAGACACACACACACACAGTGCTTAAACTGTTACACTCACACATCCACATGCACACTCACTCACGTGCACTCACATAGACACGTGGGTACGTGCTCGTGCAAACACACAGAGACAGAGTTTGTAGCACACCATGGGGGTTTTATGATGCGGCCGCTTCTATAATGCTGGCTGTAACTAACAAAGGGGTGAAGATTTTGCAGAGGGACACCGGCCTCGTCTTCCCTTCTAGAAGTGCATGCCTAAATGAAGATGAATAAAGATGAATAAAGGTTTTGTCAAATAACTACTGAGTTCCGGTGCCGTCTCTGGATGCCTCGACGAATAAAAAGAACCAGGATGAAACTGATTCCGTAACACAAGACAGAGCAAATGAAAACCCTCACATGAACTCCAAACATCAGTTAAGATGGGCAGCTAGTTTCATCAGTGGGATGCAAATATTATAAAGGTAACACTGAGATCAGGGGTCACAAACTTAAATAAACTGTGAGCCACTGCTGGCAGTTTCATCTCATTGGAGGCCACTTTAGTGTTCAAGTAGTACAAAAACAAACAAGAAAACACCCACAAATATTTCCAAAAATGTAGTGTTAAAATTTCAAATATTGTATAACAAGACAAAACTGCAAACGTGAACGCAGATTTTCTTTTTTTTTCTCACTAACTGAAGCCTTTCTGTTCCGCCTTTTATAAATTACGGTGGCTTATACAGTTTTGTAAACTGCCCCAGAGCTCCCTCTAGTGGCTGCTTTGTAATATTGTTTTGATTGCTTTACAAAAAAGAAAGAAAAAAGCTGAACGTAATGCAGAAGTATTATTGTTTTAAGCTGACAGGGACCTTAAAATGTTGTTGCTTTGGACGTGATTTGTCCTTAAGTATGAGTGATGATAAAATAATAATTGTCTCTTTGTTTTGCTTAAAGTTGGTGGGATAATTTGTACGTTTAAGAAGGTATGAACATTTTATCCTGTTAGCTTGCAGTAAGGATGTAACAAGCTAGTTTGCGATGTTAGTTAGCTAATACAATATTTAGCATGTTTTCAGTTTTACAATGGTCAAAGAAAAGGCAATGGTCAGAGGACATTCTTCAATAAATCAGCACAAAAAAGGGAAATAAGTCTGATTATTGAAGGATCGTTATCTCGCTGTCTAGCCGGTGAAACTAAGGAACTCAGGGCGAGGACAGCACACTTTCACTGAACTACCAAATAAAAACATTAGTACTCTGTTGTGGCCATTTTTGTTGAATGTTTATAAAATGCAATTTGTATTCATTTTAGTTCTTTCTTTAAAGTTGTAAGAATATACTGACCTAGTTTTGTTAAGTAAATTTGTAATTAATTTGGAAATGTTTTTGGAAAGTGATTGGTTTATTAGCTTATGGACCCTCCCATTAATCAGGGCATTAAGAGCACCCTGGAGGGGTGAGGTAAATGTTTTTGTTTTTGTTTGCCAAATGTCAGATGGGAAGACGGGAGGGTTAGAAAATGATTTTTTGTCCACTTTTGAAGTTGTTAAAGCAAATTAAGTTAACTTTCGTTTAATCTTAAGTTTTAAGAAGTTATTTGGTTGATTTTTGTTTATAATTTTCCACGAAATAAACGGCATATGATTTTTAAACAATGGAGTCAGAAGTGCGTTCTAAAACAAACCTCCCCTTGCCACCCACGGCCTTTTCTTGGACTTTTTTGGTGCTTGGAACATAAAAGGCCGTGACATTTAAGTCAAAAAATCATTTGACTCGCTTGGATGTCAACTTGGGAGCTGGGAAAACTTGCAAGATTGGACTTGAAAGATTGGATCTTCGCAGAATGGACTGAGAAAATGATGCAAAGTTCGTGAGTAAATGAGAAACTTTTATTGGGTTTAGAAATTAAAGGAGGAATACAAAATAATGACCACTGATCCGGCCGGGTGAAGTTAGACGAAGATTTAATGACACATGCGGAGAGATGAACCCTGTACGCAGACAGCATTGATCTTTGTCTAACAATACTCAAACAAAGGTTTTATAGGGTTGGCGTAATACAACGCCCCTTCCTGCATTAAGCAGACACAGTTACATGCATACGTCAATCCAAAACCACAATGACTTTTAACATAGTTTAAAAAGAACATTGTCTTCACCTTCACGGCAGGTGCTTCCCCCACAGCTCGCCTCACCGCTGTCGCTTATCGCTGGAATCAGCAGATCTATTTCCTGAAACAGCTCAGTTGCGTACGCCGGCACTCTTGCAGTTATAGCAAAATTAAATCTGAATTCTTTACCACAAAATGAGCCTACTACTATGTGTATGTATGTGTGTGGTTATGTCATAACCACAGCTGCACTCTGTCTCACCTCTCACCTTCTCCCCAGACAAAGGCCAGCACGTACACAACTGAAACTGATATGTGTAATATATTGAATAAATGTCTTACTTAAATGGTACTACTTAAAACTTAATCAAAGAATGTAAAAGTATAAAAGATAATAGCATCATCCAAACTGCTCCTCAGAATAACTTGCACTCAGACTCTACTTTCGGTTTCACTTCCTGCAAAGCATGCAGTTTCCTGTCTTATTTTGAGTATACTCAGCGTTAGGCCTTTCTTTTACAATGCAGTCTGCATATAAACATTTAAGATTATAGATTCAACTCAACAGTTTAAAGTGGTTATAACTGCACCTGTAATAAAAGCTTAATTGGGTGCCAGTGTGTTTAAACATCTAAATGCAATATCAATATTAACAATTAATGGAATGGTAATGATGATTATAAAAAATAGCAGCAAAAATACCAGCAAAATATTTTTCTAATCTCTACACTTTGTTTGGATGAGCCGAGACGCTGAGCTGCAACATGAAACATTTGTATTAAGCAATTATCTTTTGGACCTTGTGAAACGAATTTTGTGGTTAAAATGGAGGAACAAGAAAGAGAGCTTTTTAATTTAATAAAAAAAACGCAGAGTGAAACTTGGCGTTCTGACAAAAAACCGAAATGCCATTAATGCTCTCATTGATGCTGGAGAATCAAAAGCTTCCATAGATGAACACATGAAAACATTTAATGATTATTTGGGAGAGTCTATGGGCGTACAGACTGCAGTTCAAAAATTGCTGAACGATGATGAAAAGGAAATAGATCACAGCGATTGGTATGAACCTAAGCTGATCGGTTTTAAAGACTTTCTGCATGAAATCGACACATGGATAAATGCAGATCCTGATCCACAAGAGGATGAAGTTGCAGCCTCTAACGTTGAATCAAAGGTAGCATCTCATGACAGTGACATTGCGCCACATGATAGTGTCTCACAAGTAGCGCAAGAAACGAGCTACAAGATTTCTGAACGAGTTGCTAAACCTGTGAGCAAGGGCTCTAGTAAAGCACCCAGTAATGTTACTGCAGCCTTAAGTTTAAGGAGTAAAAGCTGGCGTGCGGCTTCAATGGCACTGATGGAAGCTGAGTTGGAAAGAGCCGCTTTGAAAGCGGAGGTGGACGCACTGCAAGAAAAACATGCGCTCGAACTGGAAGAAGTTCAATTAAAAGCAAGAAAAGAAGCATTGGCTTTAAGAAAACTAAGTTGGTTAAGGCTGATGCAAAAATGCAAATTTTCACCTCTGCTCAGGATCAGCAGAGCCTTGCATCCAGGGCTGAGGTTGAATCAGAAGGCAGGATTACAGCTCCTTCTGGAACATCTACTGAGTTCATACCTGCTGCTACAGCTCAAAAGGCTCCAAGAACAAAGAAAGCCCCTTTAGTTTATTCACCTTTGTCAATGCCCCTAGAGACACATACACCTGCTAAGGTTAAACCAGAAGGGGAGAGCCCAAGGCCAATCTCTTCTCAGGTTTATGTTCACAGCAGTGCCCTAACAGAGATCACGAGAAAGCAAAATGAGATTACTGAGATGCTTTTAAAACAACAGAGGTTGTCACTACTTCCAGCTATAGAAATTCCTGTTTTTGGTGGTGATCCTTTGCATTTTAGATCCTTTCTTAAGGCGTTTGAGCAAGGAATAGAAACTAAGACTGATAACATGCAGGATAGGCTTTATTATTTAGAACAGTTTACCACAGGACAGCCCAGAATTTTAGTGAGAAGTTGCATGCACATGAGTCCACAGACAGCTTATTTTGAGGCAAAAAAGCAGCTTGAGTGGAACTTTGGTAACAGAGCAAAGGTAACATCTGCATTTATAGACAAGGCTCTTAATTGGTCAGTTTTAAAGTCTGATGATGCTTCAGCATTACGAGCTTACACATTCTTTCTAAGAAGCGGCTTCAACACAATGGATGAAACCGGGTTTCTTGATGAGCTGGAAAATTCAACCAATATGAGGATTCTTGTTTCAAAGTTGCCTTTTAGACTTCGTGATGGATGGCAAATAATAGTCGTTGATATAACAGAAAAGTGCAATCGCAGAGCAAGATTTAAAGATCTTCTTGATTTTCTTGGAAAGCAAACAAGAGCTGCATTAGATCCTGTTTTTGGAGAGATTCAAAACACAAAAGAAAAGATGGCTTCAAAACCATCAAAGTCACCATTTAAAACTAAAAGCAGTAGCTTTGCTACTTCTGTTGCTGTAGTTTCAGAACAGAACAGTGACAAACACAAACTAGAACGGATTCAAATAAGCCATGAAGACAAAGGGTTAGATCAAACTCAGTGCTTGTTTTGTAACCAAAATAATTTTTTCGACGTATGTGACTCATTCAAACTAAAAGCCAACAAAGAAAAGGTGACATTCCTTAAGAGTAAAGGTTTATGCTTTGGTTGCTTACAGAGAGGGCACATGAGTAAAACTTGTCCACATCGTTTGATGTGCCACACCTGTAATAAAATCACCCTACTGTTCTCCACATAGACTCAAAAGAAAGGCAGTGGCAAGCAGCTAAAGCTGACTGTAAAGAATCATCAGTCTCAAACGCTCTTGTTTCTTTGAACTTTGGTAGCCATACTGGGGCCGGGTCTAATGAATGTGCCTTGTCAGTTGTTCCAGTGAAAGTGAAGTTGGAAAATGGGACGAAGGTTGTGGGTACGTACGCCTTTCTTGATCCCGGCAGCTCTGCAACTTTTTGCACCGAGGCGTTGATGATGCAGTTAAATGCATCTGGAAAGAAAGTGGAAATCATGTTAAAGACTATGGGTCAGGAAAGGCCAGTAAGTAGCTATAAACTTTTTGGTATGGAAGTAGCTGCATTAAAACAGAATGAGTATTTGAGGTTGCCTGACGTGTACACTCAAAAGGCTATTCCTGTCACTAAAGAAAATATCCCTAAAGAAGAAGACTTAAGAAAATGGCCTTACTTAAAAGATGTTGAGTTGACACCGATAAATGCTGGCATTGGGCTGCTTATTGGTGTGAATTCTCCCAAAGCGCTGGAACCTTGGAGAATCATTAACAGTGACCCTATGCTGTGCTAACTCATCTTGGTTGGGTTGTCAATGGGCCACTCAATCAGGGTAGTGAACAGGATGAGCATGATGCTAGTTTTGTCCGGGTAAACCACATTTCTATAAGTAGTTAAGAGGAAATACTGGTTAAGCAGTATAATCAAGATTTTGTGGAGAACCAGTGTAATGAGCGTGCAGAAATGTCTGTAGAAGATAAACAGTTTGTATAAGCCGTGAGACCAGTTTTCCCGTGCTTCACTCGCGTACGTCAGTTTGAAGAGGAAAAAGAACTCCACGGGACTCCGACGTGAAAAGATGTAACAAAAAATTTATTCCACAGTTTGCATCTTACAGGAGTGGTCAGGTTTAACTTATCCTCAACAAAATAACCTACTACGGTAGGAAAACCGTGTGGCTCTGTTCTACCCTGCCGCCGCGTACCACTTATGCCGTATTAGCTCTTTTTCTCTCTCCCCCCTCCCGCACCGCCTGCGCTCATTTGCATACATCCGTTGTGCCCGGATTTTACTATAAACACGAGTCTTTAAGGCACATGTATTCATGGTACTACATAACCAAACCAACACATCAATAAAATAATTGTAGTTCCACCATAAACATGCATTTACTTCCTAAATTATTAATTACACAAGCAAGCTTAACAACAGCGAAATATAAATACTAAAACATATGGACTATCTTAACTTGGCTCCCACATACCGGCCCCTAATTGTGACTCTATTACACAATTACCAAATTAAACATGTGGAGCCAAAGTACACAAACTTTAGTCTCTGCAGCTGATTACTTCAGTCCGATTCCTGCAGAAGGCAAATCTTCGTAATGGGCCTGTCCAGTACACTCGTTTTGGTTTTGATCCTAACCTGCCGCACCATTCCTGCCTTGTCCGAGATGGTATGGATTACCTTCCCTGTAATCCAAGAGTTGCGTGGGGCTGTATCGTCAACAACAAGCACAATGTCTCCAACCAAAAAGTTGCGAGATGGACGGGTCCACCTTTGCCTCTCTTGAAGTTGCGGCAAATATTCCCTTGCCCATCTTTTCCAGAATATATCCGACATGTACTGCAATTGCTTCCATCTTCTTCTTGCGTAGAGATCTTGCCTGTCGAACAGTCCGGGAGGAAGAGATGGTTTGTTCCTGAGAAGCAACAGGTGATTGGGAGTGAGTACTTCCAGATCATTTGGATCGCTGGACGCTTTAGTTATTGGCCGACTATTAATAATGGCCTCCGCCTCACACAGAAGTGTGTGCAGGCTCTCTTCATCCAGCGTCTGCAGCCTCAAGGTAACGTTTAGGATTTTCTTCACTGACTTGATCAATCTCTCCCAGACCCCTCCATGATGGGGTCCTGAGGGAGGGTTGAATGTCCACTGAATGCCTTGTTGTTTTAGGTGGTCTTCAATTTTGGACACATTCCATTCAGCAATGGCTCTTTTAAGTTCACGCTCTGCACCAATGAAGTTAGTTCCATTGTCAGAACGAAGGATCTTTATCTGGCCTCGTCTGGATATGAAGCGACGGAGAGCGTGGATGAAGGAATCTGTGTCCAGCGATGCTGCCATCTCCAAGTGTATTGCACGAGTAGTTAGGCAGGTGAAAATGACTCCATACCTCTTCACCGTACTTCGACCACGTTTGATCTCGAACGGACCAAAGTAGTCCACTCCACAGTTAGTAAATGGAGGGTCATCTGGCAGAACTCTGTCTCGGGGTAGGTCAGCCATCTGCTGCTGTCCTGCAACTCCATGCGCACGCCGGCAGGCAATACACCTAGCGAGTATTTTTCTTACTGCAGAGTTGGCACCGGGTACCCAAAATTTTGTTCTCAACTTGGAGATAACATGATTGCGACCACAATGAGCCAAGTTCTCATGTATTTCTCTAAGGATAAGCTTTGTGACGTGAAGATCCTTGTTCAGGATTGCTGGCCGCTTAGACTCCTCGGGTAGTGCTGCTCTGCTGAGTCGCCCTCCGACCCTGAGGATGCCTTGTTCAAGTACTGGACTCAGTTTGAAAAGACTACTAGTCCTCTTTACCCCTTGACCTTTGGAAAGCGCAGTGATCTCCTTGAAAAATGTCCTCCTTTGACAGTAGCGAATGATTGCTTCTTCAGCCTTAGCAAGGTTCTCTACAGTTAGCTTGTTGGTGTCCCCTCGAAACAGGCGAGAAAGTCCGGCCCCTGTAACCATGTGTGGGACTGCATGAAGCTCTCTGCTTGGAGCCCCCTTGACGCAAAGTCGGCAGGATTCAGTGAGGTGCTGATATACCTCCATTGCTCTGGACTGGAGCATTTCAAGATTGCATCCACACGGTTAGCAACAAAGGTACGGAATCTACTTGTTTGATTGCTGATATACTTGAGTACCGTGGTGCTATCTGACCAAAATACAGATGGTTGGAGTGGAAGCTGCAATTCAGATGTCAGAACCCTGTCCATGCGTGCTGCCATGGTTGCTGCGGTAAGTTCCATGCGGGGAACTGTAATGGGCTTAAGTGGGGCCACTCTTGCCTTTCCCAACATGAATGCGCAGTAGACTTCGTTACGGCTGTTCCTCTGTAGCAAGTAGCTTACTGTACCGTAGCCCTCTTCACTGGCATCAGCAAAGTGTTGCAGCTGATTGTATACTGACTCTCCAAAGCCCACAGGTTTAAAGCATCTTGGAACGCTTATGCTCTCTAGCTGGTGGAGCTGGGTCTTCCACTTGAGCCACTGGTGAGCTAGGTCTGCAGGTATGATGACATCCCAGCCAACCTTTCTCCTGCAAAGCTCTTGCAGAATCTTCTTCGCTTGAAGCGTGACTGGTGACAAGATACCCAGTGGGTCGTAGACAGAACTCACAATGGACAAGAGGTTCCTCCGAGTGGAGGTTGAACTTCAGTTGAACCTGAAGCTGTCAGATTGAATACACAACTGGACTCCCAGCGCTCTCTCAATGGGAAGTGTGTCCTGATCCAGATCGAGATCTTTAACCTCTGATGCCCTTTCTTCTAATGGAATAGCAGACAGAACTCCTCTGCTATTGCTTATCCATTTTGTGAGCCTGAATCCACCCCTCTGACATACAGCTCTAAGAGTGTGGTATAACTGTATGGCTTCCTCTTCTGAGCTCATTGCCTTCAAACAGTCGTCCACATAGAAGTTGTGCAGCACTGTGTCGACCGCTTGGCTGTTGTCTGGATCTCGGTTGTCTTCAGCACATTTGCGCAGAGCAAAGCTGGCACAGCTTGGTGACGAAGTTGCACCGAAAATGTGAACCACCATCTTGTACTCCACCATTTTCTGAGCAATG
Source organism: Oreochromis aureus (assembly GCF_013358895.1). Classification (NCBI taxonomy): domain Eukaryota; kingdom Metazoa; phylum Chordata; class Actinopteri; order Cichliformes; family Cichlidae; genus Oreochromis; species Oreochromis aureus. The sequence goes on along the minus strand of NC_052944.1, from coordinate 94,651,770 downwards.
TCACCAGATGTCCACCACAGGAACCGAAGAAGGTCAGAATCTTCATCAGGCACCTTTACTTGGTGGAACATTGCTTCCACATCTGCCATGATGGCCACTTCTTCTTGTCTGAACCGGATAATTACCCCAAGAAGGGTACTGGTAAGATTTGGTCCTTGTAACAGCTGATCATTTAAGGTGGTGCCTTTGTACGATGCTCCACAGTCAAAGACCACTCGAAGCTTGTGTTTCTTGGGATGGTAAACTCCGTGGTGCGGTAGGTACCAAACCTTTCCATCGTCACGACCAAGGTCCTTTTCCGGCACTTTCACTGCGTAACCTTTGGTTATGATGTTACTCATGAAAGCCGAGTATTCTGCGTGGAATGAAGTATTCCTCTCCAACTTCCGCTTTAGGTGTAAGGCACGTTGCTCAGCCACTTTGCGGTTGTTGGGCATCTTAATGCGCTTGTTCCGCAACGGCAGAGCGATGCTGTAATGTCCGTCCACAATAGTAGCTGACTCTGTCGCTATCTCCAGAAACTGCAAATCCTCTCTTGACATTTCTTGCTTCTCGTTTCTTTCACACTCAGGGAAGTCACTTTTAAACTGCTGGTCCCAGAGTTCGTCCAATTTGCTAACTGATATACGGTTTGCTGCAACCTGAATCAGTCCGCATGCTGCCTTTTGTGAACTGCGTCCTTGGAGGGGTTCACTGATGGTCCAACCGAGCCTTGTCTTCACAGCATATGGACCGCCATTCTCGCTGGCTATAACTTGCCAAGGTTCAACAGCTTTAGGTGCATTAGCCCCGATTAGCAGTCCAATCTTTGCTTCAATCCTAGGTATAGACACCTGCTGAAGGTAGGTCCACCTGTTCACGTAGTCTTGAGAAGGAGCATTGTCGGCAGAAGCAGGAATGTCACTGTGACTGTACATTTCTGGCAACTCAAAGAAGTCGTCACTGTCTAAGCTGCTTATTTCCAACCCAGACACAATGTGGCTACTGACGACCTTTTCTTCTCCCATTGTTTTCAGCAAAATGTTTGTCTTCCTGCCAGACAAGTTAAGCTCATGCATTAACTCTTCAGTACAAAAGCAGGCAGTACTGCCAGGGTCCAGAAAAGCATAAGTGTGTGTCACCTTTTGTCCTCTTTTAGGTTTCACTTGGACTGGAACTATTGCCAAGATGTGCTCTGTTTTCTTTGCAGCGTGAGCAGGTGCTTCCATTTCAACAAATCCATTCACGATTGACTCTGTTTGGTCTTCTCTTTCTAATGATTCCACTTCAGAAGCTGCCCTTTTGCTTGTAGCACTGGGCTTTGTCTTCATGTGTAACACTGTGGGGTGCAGTTGCGCACAAACCTGACAACTTGCCTTTTCTTTGCACGAACTACTCATGTGTCCCTGCTTAAGACAGCTGAAGCATAGTCCTTTAGTTCGCATGAAGTCAATCTTTTCCTTATGAAGTGACTTCCTCATCCTCTTGCACTGTTCCATGGTGTGCTCTTCACCACGACAGAAGAGACAGGGTTTGGAAAATGCACACACCTGATTTCCGCTGACCTTGTTCTTTTCTTTAGAGGGTACGTCCTGTGTAGTGGTGATAGTTGCAGCTGTAGTGAATCCTTTTCTGCTTCCACTTCTCCTTTGCAACCTCTCATCCACTTGCCCTCTAACTTGGACCTTTAAGGTGCTGTCCTTTATATCACCGAACAATGGATGCAAAACTTCTTTGGCCTGCTTATTGACAAACTCCGCCAGATCTGCAAACTTGACTCTGCGTTTTGCCTTGTCTAGGACCCCACAAGCAAATGTTCTCCACCTTTCTCTCAGCTTGTACGGAAGCTTGGAAACAATAGCACGCATGTTGGCCGTGTTGTCCAACTCCTCCATGTACTCCACATCCATCATTGCATTTTGACATCCAGTAAGATAGAGGCCGAAAGCATGAAGAGCCTCTCCATCATCTGATTTGATGGTTGGCCAGTTAAGAGCCTTGTGAATGTATGCCACTGATATCTTGTAGGCATTTCCAAAGTGCTCTTCCAACAGTCTTTTAGCCGTTTGATATCCATGTGTAGGTTCCATATGAAGACAACTCCGTATCAATTCTCGTGGTTGCCCACTTGTGTACTGTTCCATGTAGTACAATCGATCCTTGTCGCTCTCTGTTCTGTCCTCCACACCATGTTCAAACGCTCGCATGAACAGCCGATACTCCAATGGGTCCCCTTTAAACACAGAAATGTTCTGCGGGGGCAACGTAGCTAACTTCTGCTGCTTAGTTAGCACTTCGACCACATCCTGTAGAGCACTTGGTGTCTGCGATGGCTGGGAGGTAACAGTGTGTGTTTGCTGTGCATTTTGGAGAATGTTCTTCTTCTGTGCTTGTCTTTCTCGCGTGGGGGAAGGACTATTTGACTGCTGTGAAGTAAATAAATCTCCAACTCTATGCGATGCCACGTAGGAGTTCATTCCATCCCGAGTGGATACACGACTGGATGCCTTGGATGCCCGACTTTCATATTCCGATAAGATCTTGATCTTTGCCTCATTTGCTGCAAGAGCTGTTTGTATTTCTAACTCATCCTTTTCAGCTTGGAGCTTAGCCTCCCTTTCCTCCAGCAAGCGTTTCTGTCTTAAAGATGATGCCTTAATCAATAGAGTAGCTCGCTCCACCTCTGCCTTCATGCGTGTGGACGACACCGATGACGATGCACAGGAGCCACATTCTGAAAATGCCTCATCACTGCGTTTTGAGACAGATGCATTAGATATGCTGTCAGATGGATCCACATCTTCATTGCATTTTTCAGCCTCCACAGCGCGCATGGCCATCTTATCAATCCAAGCCGAAGCTGTCTCAGCAAAAGCCTTAAAGGAATCAGCCTTAGGTTCAAACCATTTTTCCTGGTCTTTAGTTAAATCCTCCTCTGGCATTTGCTGGAGTACCTCTTTAACATTTGTGTTCAAATCACAAAACTCTCCAAAACGCTCATTAAAATCCTTCATTAACTGTGTTGCTTCTGTTAGGCTGGCATCACATTCATTTTCCATCAGCTGGCGCACTTGTTTCACTGTGCCTGTTAATTTGGCTAGCTTGGCCTTCCGTAAATTAACAACACGTTGCAGCTTTTCCTCCATAGCTTTAGGTGTGATTTTCGACGCCCTAGATTCCATTTCTGCTACTGTGACTTCTTCTTCGTTCATGCTATTAATTTCCCGAATAGCAACAACAAACTCCTTATTTTATCATCCAAAATCATGCCACACAACTCAGCATCCACAATGACGCAGCACTTTTTCCTCGTGAATTAGCTCCACTTACTCACGTTTCTCGTCGCTGCAGCATCTTGGGTTCTTTCCTTCTTAGTCGCTTGAATTAATCCACAACGAGCGGGTTTTCCTACAAAATGTATAAGCCATGAGACCAGTTTTCCCGTGCTTCACTCGCGTACATCAGTTTGAAGAGGAAAAAGAACTCCACGGGACTCCGACGTGAAAAGATGTAACAAAAAATTTATTCCACAGTTTGCATCTTACAGGAGTGGTCAGGTTTAACTTATCCTCAACAAAATAACCTACTACGGTAGGAAAACCGTGTGGCTCTGTTCTACCCTGCCGCCGCGTACCACTTATGCCGTATTAGCTCTTTTTCTCTCTCCCCCCTCCCGCACCGCCTGCGCTAATTTGCATACATCCGTGGTGCCCGGATTTTACTATAAACACGAGTCTTTAAGGCACATGTATTCATGGTACTACATAACCAAACCAACACATCAATAAAATAATTGTAGTTCCACCATAAACATGCATTTACTTCCTAAATTATTAATTACACAAGCAAGCTTAACAACAGCGAAATATAAATACTAAAACATATGAACTATCTTAACTTGGCTCCCACACAGTTCATGAACATAATGTCAGAGTCAGCTGTGCTTAAAGATGGCCATTATTACTTGAAACTACCTTTTCGTAAACCTGAAGTAAGAATGCCAAACAACAAGCAGGTGGCTCAGCAGAGGGCGCAATATCTGCTAAAATGTTTTCAGAAGGACCAGTTTTTCTTTGAAGAATACAAAGAATTCATGCACAATGTTAGTATGGAGGGACATTCAGAAATCATACCACAGAGAAATTGAAGCATGAGGAAGGAAAGGTGTGGTATATACCTCACCATGGGGTCTATAACCCCCGCAAGAAAACACTGCGTGTTGTGTATGACTGTCCTTCAACATTTGCTGGAACATCACTGAACAAAGAGCTATTACAAGGCCCAGATTTGCAGGCACTTTATTAGGTGTGCTGATTCGCTTTCGGCAGGGTCCAATAGCACTTATGACAGACATTAAAGGGATGTTTCATCAGGTCAGAGTAGCTGAGGAACACGTAAACTTTTTACGTTTTCTCTGGTGGCCCGATGGTGACATCACAAAACAGCTGGTGGAACATAGAATGTTAGTCCACATTTTTGGTGCTGTATCCTCCCCCAGCTGTGCCACCTATGCACTACTAAAGACTGCTGATGACAACCAACATCTGTACCTAGAGGAGGTTATACGTACAATCAGGCATAGTTGTTATGTTGATGACTGTCTTAAATCTACCCAGTCTGTTGAGCACGCCGTCTCACTTTATCAGCAGCTTACTGAGGTGTGTGCCAAGGGGGGATTTAAGCTCAATAAGTGGGTATGTAGTGATCGCTCTGTCCTCTGTCAGATCCCGGAGGAAAATAGAGCCACAGGTGTAAAGATGCTGGACCTTAGTCGGGACCAGCTACCCACAGAAAGAGCTCTCGGTGTGCAATGGGATATTGAACATGATGTTTTCACATTCAGTATTGTGAACAAGGACAAACTACTTACAAGACATGGTATTCTGTCCAATGTCAGCTCCGTTTATGACCCTTTGGGTTTCTTAGCTCCAGTCATTCTGCCTGCAAAACAAATTCTGCAACATCTATGTAAACTGAGGTTTGGCTGGGATGAGACAATACCAGCAGAAATGGCACAAACTTGGCAAAAATGGGTTGAAGATTTAGTTCTTCTTAACAAGTTTAGTATTAGAAGATGTGTCACATCCAAAAGATTGGGGGAGATAAAAGGTGCACAGCTGCATCACTTTTGTGATGCCAGTAAAACAGGGTATGCTGTATCATATCTTAGGCTATCTAATAGCAAGCAGGAAGCGTGTGTTTCCTTTATTATTGGTAAAGCAAGGGTGGCGCCGTTAGAACAACTCACCATCCCACGTCTTGAGCTGGCTGCTGCAGTTTTAGCTGTGCGCTTGGACAAAATGCTATCAGTTGAACTTAATCTTAATCTGAGTGAATCAGTCTTTTGGTCTGACAGCACAACTGTGCTAGAGTACATTGCAAACACAACCACACGGTTCAAAACATATGTAGCTAATAGAGTTTCCATCATTCATGCTTTGACAAAAGTTGAGCAGTGCAGGTAAATAAGTTCAAAGCTGAATCCAGCTGATGCAGCCTCTTGAGGAATGACGGTTGGCTGTTTCCTGAAATCTTGTACCTGGATCAGTGGTCCAGAATTTCTCAGTAAACCTGTCGTTCACTGGCCTGTAGGCAAGAATTGTGTATCTGTCCATTTGGAAGCTGACCCAGAAATAAAAGGGGAGGGCCTGATGTGTGCAGCTGTGCTGAAAGAAGATGTGTGTCCCACTACTAAGCTGCTGATGTACTTCTCCAGCTGGACAAAATTAAAAAGGTGTGTGGCATGGATCCTGAAAGTAAAAGAAAGACTTAAACTGCAAACAACGAAAAGACAGATGTTGCTGGACACACTGTGGAAGTCAAATATGTGTTAAACAAGATGATAAATGGAACACTGTGCTCAAAACTGAGGATTTGTCCAAGGCTGAGGAAGCTATAGTGAGCTTTGTGCAGAAAAAACATTATGCTGATGAAATGACTGCCCTAAACTCTGGCAATGTAAGGAAGTCAAGTCATCTGTATAAGCCTGATCCTGTATGTAACACCCCTTTCAACACTTGGGATACAGATTTAGATGGTTACCTGTGTGTTGGGCCAATAGCTGAGGTTCGACTACTGGAGCAAAGTGGATGACTAATGAAACGCTCAGGGAACTTGGTTTGATTGATTTGTATTCACAATTAAAGAATTGCACATACATACAATGAAAACAATAACAGTACATTAAAGGAAAAATTGGGCCCAAGTCACGGAAAATAATAAACAAAACACACACACCCCCGGGGGATTTGAGTCAGTCTCTCTCTCGTGTCAGCCGACACCCTTAAGTGTGAGTCCAGCAATGAGGATTCTCCTTGCAGGATGTGCAAAGGAGGAATGAGGTGCAAATCTGTCCTACCACTTAAGTAGAATTGGTACAGTTCACGGCTCGTCCAAAGAATTTAGTTCTCTTCTTAAAACAATTATCTCAAGGATCCTGGAGGGGTGGCTCGCCATCTTTGGACTGGATCATCACTGAACTGTACTCCCAAGTAAAAAACCTGACCTGTATAACACAGTCAGAATAACATTCAAAAATCTATATTTAGTCATTTATACATACTCACAAATTTGCATTTTACCTTTCCAGTATACAGAAAGAACGACAGAATATTCCAAAACATGGACAATGATAACTTCTTACCAAAGTAACCAACAAAATGGGCTCTCCTGGAGCTTCAAAATGGCGATGGTGCAGCGTTGTAGCACAACTACAAAGAAACATAACCCCATTTTCTTTAAACTGTATTCACCTCACAATGAACACAACTAAGGATTGATATTGGAACATATCAACATCTACAGCAAACATATAACTTACAATCTTTACATGCAGCGTCATAGGAAGTTAACAAACTCTAACATACAGTTTAATCCTTACAATCATATATGTACAGCCATGGCTAATAGCAATAGCCGCGATAGCTGCTAGCATGTCATCGTTAGTGGCTTAAACTCACAATATTCTTGTTCACAACAAATTAACTCACCCAGAAGAATCCGAGCAGTAACAAAACTCCTTTCTGGTGAACAACAAATTCCAGCTAGTTTATTTCCACCGTACAATCCGACTGAATAAAGCAACCACGCTTTCCACTTGGAAAAAAAACGGACTTTTCTTCCTCTCCCTCTTTTCTGATATCCGTAGCTGCTACGCAGTGAACGGCAGGAGGCGGTACTTCCCCCTGTATACTTCAAGGACCATCAGGACATTATAGACATCTTCTATTTTATTAATTCTCAACAAAATAATTTAACTTAGTGAACTCAAAATACTAACATCACTCATAACACACTAAAACCCTTAGTAACTCTCCAGGGTTACATGTAGTTTGTTGGGAAGGAAGTATTTTATTTTATTTTTTTTATTTTTGTTTTTGTTATTTTTATTATTTTCATTTATTATTTTATGATTATTAACCCTCTACAGCATAGCGTTGCCCTGAGGCAACAAACCACATTTTCATGCCTTACACTGGCCCTTCAAAAAAAAAAACACTTTTTTTTTCAAATAATGCTACCAGACACATCTCTTTCCAATAAAATGATGAGTTGAAGGTAGTGTGACTTTCATTTTGGGGGGGGAGGACCCCTTTCTGCAAGTTGCACTACATCAGAGACATCTCGATTAGGAGGCAAGATAAAGATCACTATTTTACATGTTTATAATGAAATAAACTTATTCAAAAAAATACTTGTATGTGCATGAATATGTTAAGAAGCATATTTGATTGTTTGTTCTACTTTTTTAAATTTATTTATACAGTAAAACTGTTAATTTTCATTCGTTGCCTCAAGGCAACACTGCGCAGTTAGCCCAATTTTTTTCAGGCAATATAATGCATTTGCATATGTATGTAGAGATGTGTTTGTGTGCATTTATATGATCATAGACAATGTTTTTTACTTTACAATCTTCTCATAATTACAGGACATGGATGTAAATACCTTTTATGGAAGGAAACCAAGGGAATGTGCACTTTCTGTCCTCAGAAAGTGAGGACAGTGAGCTTTCAGGGAGTGACATTGAAGTAGAGGGGTGGATCCCTGAATGAGGTTTGGGGAATACTTAGGAGCTCAGGGGTCAGGGGTCAGTTAGTAAAGTAACTGTGTCTGTGTGTGTGTTAGTGCCCACATAGCAAGCAGGTCTGGCCAGGATCTGGTATCAAGTCGGCACTGCTGGCTGACTTCTGGCATGATAAGATGTATGTCATCCAGATAAGGGCCAGGCCTGGCATAGATGGCACTGTCTATGTGATGGCATGCCATATCTGGCTTGATTGTGGCTTGGTTTATGTGGCCCAGGCCTACAGAAAATAGGTCTGGCCCAAATCTGGCATCAAGCTGGCACTTCTGACTGACTGATGTTTTGGCAGAATGTATGTCAACCAGATGTGTGCCAGGTCTGGCAATGACCCCACTGTTTATGCGATGGCATGCCATATCTCAGGTGGTAGAGCAGGTTACAAACTGATCGGAAGGCTAGTGGTTCGATCCCTGGCTCCTCCAGTCTGCATGTCAAGAGTGTGAATGTGTATGAATGTAGTTGGGAAGCACTCAGTTTGGCGAAAGTGGATGAATGTGGCATGTTGTATAGAGCACTTTGAGTAATCTGGGAGAGTAGAAAAGCATTATATAAGAATCAGTCTGTTCACTGTCTGAACAGAGTTTCGGCATGTTACTTTTGCACTGTTTTGCATGTTCTGGCACATGTTGTTATTACATGGCTTGATTAAGGTACACATTAGGCTGACATCTGGGGCCAGAACTAAAACTGTTCTGGGCCAGCACAGGGCCAGCAGTGTGTCTACAACTGGCCTTGTGCTGGCCCATGTGTGGGCCACCTCTGGTAAACCAGGTCTGGGCCATGTGTAAGCACATTGTGTGGGCCTGATCCGGGCCATACCAATTTTGCTGTGTGGGTGTGTGTGTGTGTGTGCGTGTATTACTTATTGTTGTAGGGACACAAATTTGTTTACACACTCACATTGTGAGGTCTCGCCTACTTTATGGGGACAAATTGCAAGGTAAATCATTCAATTTTAGGGTGAAGGCTTTAGTCAGGGTTAGGGTAAGGTTCCGGCAGGGAATAGTGATGGGTAGAGTCAGGATAAGTCTCCAGAAAATGAATGTAAGTTAATGAAATGTCCCCAAAAGTGATGGAAACACAACGTGTGTGTGTGCGTGTGTGTGTGTGCGCGCGCGCGCGTGCATGGGGTTAGGGTCAAATGTTGGATATTTTGGTGTTTTATTGTTCTGTGGAATGTTTACATTGTTTATTTGTTGTGTATTTATTTGTTCATCCTTGTTGTACTAATACAACTTATTATAGAATAACTTGGCATTTTACTACCCTTGTCGCACAGTGTTGCCTTGAAGCAACAAACCAATATCTGTTTGGGGGGGGGGCAGGGTGTCAAATTTTTTGATTGATATATTATTAGGGACCCTAAAGCTCCCCCAAAATAGGTAGAAATATTTTTTTCCCCAAAAATTAAAAAGTCATGCAGTAGAGGGTTAATTCTATTTTTATTATTTTGTTATTATGCATCTTGTTATTACTGTTGCATCATAATCAATCAAAGCATTTGCATTGACACATTTATTGAAGTATTGATACTGCATTCATAGGTTTAAATATATTAGCCTTTAGTACAGGTCTAGTAAGAATCACTTTAAATTGCTGAGCTGCAGGGACAGGAAATATATTCTGTGCCAAAAGGAGACAGGAAACATTTCTGCAAGCCTTGCAGAAGTGAAACTGAAAGCAGAGTCTGAGTGGAAGTTGTTTTGTCATTTTATTGTGCATTTATATCTCTGATTAAGCTTTGATTAAGTTTTAAGTAGTGGTATTAGATTGGAACATTTGTTTTATACATTTTACATAGAAGTTAAGATCATCACAACACAGGATGGCCTCAGCCTGGTTGCCTAGGCTGAGGTCAACTAAGGTGCAGAGAGCATATGCACACTCTGTGCACACACAGGCAGACATACACACACATACACACACATACGGTTAGGGTGTAGGTGAAAGTTGAGGATGCTTCCTGTGACTGATGAAGAAGCAGATGAGCTGAGCTGGCTTATGGGAAACCACCGGGGAGAAGATGGAAGCCAGTGTCCTTTTAATTGTGTCACAAGTTGTCAAATAGAACATTTGTGGTTTTGAAACTGATGTATGTGATGACGCAAAAGGGGGCGTTATACCCCAATTTATAAAACTGTGTTCTGACGTTTTGGAGATCAATCAATCAATCAATCAATCTTTATTTATAAAGCACTTTTCATACAAAAAAACTGTAGCACAAAGTGCTTTACATGGTTAAAAGCAGCCCACCCCACCCCACCCTCCCAGTCATTCCCCACACTCTCATTAACAGAAACGGTCATGGATGCACACACACACACACACACACATACACACACACACACTTAAAGAGTAAAATTGGGCTGGGTACGCATTAGCCAAGTGAGGAAACACTATCACAGGGAGCCGTCTGCACCGGGAGCCGGTCACAGACCGCAGCCTCCAGGCTGGGCAAACAGCAGGAGGGAGGCAAAGAAGCCCCCCAGCCAGGCTGAGATGATCCACAGGGCCCCAGCAGCCACGGTCGATCACAGGCCCGGTGCAGAGAGCCCCCTCCGAGGAAACACTGGAGATATGACCTAATAAGAATATAAACAGGATAAAAAGATAAAATAAATAAGAGTGGCGCTGTCACTTGGTGTTCGCTCGCTTTGTGGTAGAGTATCACTTCCTGTTCCTGCTCAAACACAGTGGTGTTTCTGAGTAGCTTTTCTGCTTAGCAATTAATTTAAATCTTTTGATACATCCCTTTTTCATAGTATAATCTTAACGTGCTTCATCTGAATCACCCATTCTGTGTGCTCACTACCTAATCTATAGCCAAAGTATTCACTCACTGTCTCTTTACTGCTTCGCTAGCTTAGCTCGTAGCCGACTCGTTAGCACCATGGCTACTTCACCTGTCCCTCCTGCACTTTCCTGCTCATTGTGTCAGATGTTTAGTTACTCCTCTGCCTCCTTTAGCAGTAATGATACCTGTAACAAATGTAGCATATTTGCAGCTCTGGAGGCCAGGATTACTGAATTGGAGACTCGGCTTCGCACCCTTCATTCACCCGTAGCTAGCCAGGCCCCTGTAGCTGGTGCAGCCGAAGATAGCGCAGGCCCCTGCTAGCTGTTCCCCGGCAGACCCAAAGCAGCTGGGGAAAGAGGGCGGCTGGGTGACGGTGAGGAGGAAGCATAGTCTTAAACAGAAGCCCCAGGTACACCACCAACCTGTTCATGTGTCTAACCGTTTTTCCCCACTCGGCGACACACCCGCCGGGGGTCAAACTCTGGTAATTGGTGATTCTGTTCTCAGACATGTGAAGCTAGAGACACCGGCAACCATAGTCAATTGTCTTCTAGGGGCCAGAGCAGGCGACATTGAAGGAAATTTGAAACTGCTGGCTAAGGGTAAACGTAAATACAGTAAGATCATAATTCACGTCGGCAGTAATGACACCCGTTACGCCAATCGGAGGTCACTAAAATCAATATTAAATCGGTGTGTAACTTTGCCAAAACAATGTCGGACTCTGTAGTTTTCTCTGGTCCCTCCCCAATCAGACCAGGAGTGACATGTTTAGCCGCATGTTCTCCTTAAATTGCTGGCTGTCTGAGTGGTGTCCCAGAAACGATGTGGGCTTCATAGATAATTGGCAAACCTTCTGGAGGAAACCTGGTCTTGTTAGGAGAGACGGCATCCATCCCACTTTGGATGGAGCAGCTCTCATTTCTAGAAATATGGACCAATTTATTAAACCCCCAAAATATGACTATCCAGAGTTGGGACCAGGAAGCAGAGTTGCAGTCTTACACGCCTCTCTGCAGCTTCTCTCCTCCTGCTACCCCCAAAACCCATCTCCATTGAGACTGTGTCAGCTCCCAAACAGACAAAAACAAACTAAAACCAGCAATAAACAACTTAAACATCAAAAATCACAAAGAAAGAACAATACAGTATCCACATCTGAACCAAAGAGTAAAACAGTGAAATTTGGATTATTAAATATTAGGTCTCTCTCCTCCAAGTCTCTGTTAGTACATGACTTAATAATTGATCAACAAATCGATTTACTCTGCCTTACAGAAACCTGGTTGCAGCAGGATGAGTATGTTAGTTTAAATGAATCAACACCCCGAGTCATTCTAACTACCAGAAATCTCGAAGCACAGGCCGAGGGGCGGTGTGGCAGCAATTTTTCACACCAGTCTATTAATTAACGAAAGACCAAGACAGACTTTTAATTCATTTGAAAGCCTGATGCTTAGCCTCGTCCACCCCAGCTGTAAGAAACCAGTCTTACTTGTTATCATATATCGTCCACCTGGGCCTTACACAGAGTTTCTCTCTGATTTCTCAGACTTTTTATCTGATTTAGTGCTCAGCTGAGATAAAATAATTATTGTGGGTGATTTTAACATCCATGTAGATGCTAAAAATGACAGCCTCAACATCGCATTTAATCTGTTATTAGACTCAATTGGCTTCTCTCAAAATGTAAAAGAACCCACCCACCACTTTAATCACACTCTAGATCTTGTGTTAACATATGGCATAGAAACTGAACATTTAACAGTGTTTCCTGAAAACCCTCTCCTGTCTGATCATTTCCTGATAACATTTACATTTACAATAATTGATTGCACAGCAGTGGAGAGTAGACTTTATCAAAGTAGATGTCTTTCTGAAAGTGCTGTAACTAAGTTTAAGAATATAATCCACCCACTGTTATCATCTTCAATGCCCTGTACCAACATAGAGCAGAGCAGCTATCTGAATGCTACTCCAACAGAGGTCGATTATCTTGTTAATAATTTTACCTCCTCACTACGTACAACTCTGGATACTGTAGCTCCTGTGAAAACTAAGGTCTCAAATCAGAAGTACCTGACTCCGTGGTATAATTCTCAAACACGTAGCCTAAAGCAGATAACTCGTAAGCTGGAGAGGAAATGGCGTGTCACAAATTTAGAGGATCATCATTTAGCCTGGAGAAATAGTTTGCTGCTTTATAAGAAAGCCCTCCATAAAGCCAGAACATCTTACTATTCGTCACTGATTGAAGAAAATAAGAACAACCCCAGGTTTCTCTTCAGCACTGTAGCCAGGCTGACAAAAAGTCAGAGCTCTACTGAGCCAACAATCCCTTTAACGTTAACTAGTAATGACTTCATGAACTTCTTCACAAATAAAATTTTTATCATTAGAGAAAAATTACCAATAATCATCCCACAGATGTAATATTATCTACAGCTACTTTTAGTACCATTGATGTTAAGTTAGACTCTTTTTCTCCAATTGATCTTTCTGAGTTAACTTCAATAATTAATTCCTCCAAACCATCAACGTGTCTTTTAGACCCATTCCTACAAAATTGCTCAAAGAAGTCCTGCCATTAATTAATTCTTCAATCTTAAACATGATCAACCTATCTCTAATAATCGGCTATGTACCACAGGCCTTCAAGGTGGCTGTAGTTAAACCTTTACTTAAAAAGACATCTCTAGACCCAACTGACTTAGCTAATTATAGGCCAATCTCCAACCTTCCTTTCATATCAAAAATCCTTGAAAGAGTAGTTGTCAAACAGCTAACAGATCATCTGCAGAGGAATGGCTTATTTGAAGAGTTTCAGTCAGGTTTCAGAGCTCATCACAGCACAGAAACAGCTTTAGTGAAGGTTACAAATGATCTTCTTATGGCCTCTGACAGTGGACTCATCTCTGTGCTTGTCCTGCTAGACCTTAGTGCTGCGTTTGATACTGTTGATCATAATATCCTATTCGAGCGATTAGAACATACTGTAGGTATTACAGGTACTGCACTGCAGTGGTTTGTATCATATCTATCTAATAGACTCCAATTTGTTCAAGTAAATGGAGAGTCCTCTTCACACACTAAGGTCAATTATGGTGTTCCACAGGGTTCAGTGCTAGGACCAATTCTATTTACATTATACATGCTTCCCCTAGGCAGCATCATTAGAAGACATAGCATAAATTTTCACTGCTATGCAGATGACACGCAGCTCTATCTATCCATGAAGCCGGGTAACACACACCAATTAGTTAAACTGCAGGAATGCCTTAAAGACATAAAGACCTGGATGGCCGCTAACTTTCTGCTTCTTAATTCAGATAAAACTGAGGTTCTTGTACTTGGCCCTGAAAATCTTAGAAATATGGTATCTAACCAGATTCTTACTCTGGATGGCATTACCTTGGCCTCCAGTAATGCTGTGAGGAACCTTGGAGTCATTTTTGACCAGGACATGTCCTTCAACGCACATATTAAACAAATATGTAAGACTGCTTTCTTCCATTTGCGCAACATCTCTAAAATTAGAAATATCCTGTCTCAGAGTGACGCTGAAAAACTAGTTCATGCATTTATTACTTCCAGGCTGGACTACTGTAATTCTTTATTATCAGGAAGTCCTAAAAACTCCCTGAAAAGCCTTCAGCTGATCCAAAATGCTGCAGCAAGAGTCCTGACAGGGACTAGAAAGAGAGAGCATATTTCTCCTGTTTTGGCTTCCCTTCATTGGCTTCCTGTTAAATCCAGAATTGAATTCAAAATCCTGCTCCTCACATACAAGGTATTAAATAATCAGGCCCCATCTTATCTTAATGACCTTGTAGTGCCATATCACCCTATTAGAGCACTTCGCTCTCGCTCTGCAGGCCTACTTGCTGTCCCTAGAGTATTTAAAAGTAGAATGGGAGGCAGAGCCTTCAGTTTTCAGGCCCCTCTTCTGTGGAACCAGCTTCCAGTTTGGATTCGGGAGACAGACACTATCTCTACTTTCAAGATTAGGCTTAAAACTTTCCTTTTTGCTAAAGCATATAGTTAGGGCTGGACCAGGTGACCCTGAATCCTCCCTTAGTTATCCTGCAATAGGTGTAGGCTGCCGGGGTTTTCCCATGATGCATTGAGTTTTTCCTTTCCAGTCACCTTTCTCACTCGCTATGTGTTAATAGACCTCTCTGCATCAAATCTTATCTGTTATTAATCTCTGTCTCTCTTCCACAGCATGCCTTTCATCCTGTTTTCCTTCTTTCACCCCAACCGGTCGCAGCAGATGGCCGCCCCTCCCTGAGCCTGGTTCTGCCGGAGGTTTCTTCCTGTTAAAAGGGAGTTTTTCCTTCCCACTGTCGCCAAAGTGCTTGCTCATAGGGGGTCATATGATTGTTGGGTTTTTCTCTGTATTTATTATTGTTCTATCTACTGTAAAATATAAAGCGCCTTGAGGCGACTTTTGTTGTGATTTGGCGCTATATAAATAAAATTGAATTGAATTGAATTGAATACAATATAAATATAAGTATAAACAGAGTAAGAAGATAAAAAATGAATAAGAATACAATCAATAAATATTAGGTAAAACTAAATTAATAATATAAATAGAATAACAGGATAGAATAAATAAGCTAAGTTAAAAGCTAAATTAAAAAGGTGGGTCTTGAGCCTGTTTTTAAAAACATGAACGTTCTCTGCGGCCCTGAGCTCCTCCGGCAGGCTGTTCCACAGTCGAGGACCATACCACTGAAAAGCTGCCTCTCCGTGAGTATGTGTCCTGACTTTAGGGATAATCAAAAGGCCAGTACCAGAGGACCTCAGGGTCCGCGAGGGTTCGTATGGTAAAAGCAGATCTGAAAGATAAGAAGGCCCAAGACCATTAAGACATTTAAAAACCAATAAAAGAACTTTAAAATCGATCCTGAAACACACGGGGAGCCAATGCAGCAATTGTAAAACCGGTGTAATGTGGGCCCGCCCTCTGGTCTTCGTCAGCACACGAGCTGCAGAGTTTTGCAAAAGTTGCAAAGGTGAAATATTCTTTTTGGGGAGACCAGAGAGCAGGGCATTACAATAATCAATGCGACTGGTAATAAAATCATGCATCAGCATCTCCGTGTTTGCCCGAGAGAGAATAGGGCGCACTCTGGCTATATTTTTTAGATGATTTAATCCAATTTTGGTTACATGTTTAATATGTGGGATAAAACAAAGCTCAGAGTCAAGAATAACACCCAGGTTTTTCACTTGTAGTGAAGGGCATAGTGAAAATGCCTGTAATTTAGACAAGCGTTTCTCTCAGGGCCGATGATTAAAACTTCAGTTTTGTCCTGGTTAAGCTGTAAAAGGTTTTCTGCCATCCAAGATTTTATATCTAGAATACAGTTAAAAAGGGCAGCCATTGGTCTGGTGTCATCAGGAGACACGGAGATATACAGCTGAGTGTCATCAGCGTAACTGTGGAAGTTCACTCCATGCCTCCTGATGAAGCCGCCAAGAGGGAGCATATACAAATTAAAAAGTACAGGGCCTAAAACCGACCCTTGAGGCACACCACATGTCATTTTATGGATCTTAGAGGAGCATGTATCCATACACACCATAAAAGTTCTGTCTGAGAGATAGGAAGTGAACCAGTTGTGTACAGCACCAGAGAGGCCCACCATGTGTTTCAGTCTGTTTAAAAGTATAGCGTGGTCTACTGTATCAAAGGCTGCGCTTAGATCCAATAGCACCAGGACTGAGAGCTTTTGGGCGTCCCAGTTACATCTAAGATCATTTAAAACCTTTAGGAGAGCGGTCTCTGTGCTGTGGTTCACCCAAAATCCAGACTGAAATATTTCTAGGATCTGTTTATCATTCAGAAAATCATTAATCTGAGTAAAAACAAGTTTTTCTAAAATTTTACTTAAAAATGGTCAGTTGGATACAGGTCTGTAGTTATTAAAATCATTGCAATCCAAATTGCTCTTCTTCAGAAGGGGCCTCACCACCGCCATTTTAAAGGCAGCAGGGAAGACACCCAACTGAAGAGAGCAATTCATCATGTATAAAAGCTCAACTTCAAAAAATCCATAAAGTGTTTTAAAAAGTGAAGAGGGGATTGGATCTAAAAGACATGTGGTGGGTCTCACTGTGGAGAAAACTCTCTTAAGGTTCTCAGCATTAACCAGGACAAAGCTGTCCAGTGTCTCCTCAGGTACAATCGAGCCCTCAGATGTGTTTAAAATCATATCACGGGGGCGCGCGTGAGCATGAGTAGTGAGTAGACGTGTCTTCCCCAGCTCCCGCTTTACTATATTAATTTAATTCATTCTGCACCTCGCAACCGACTGAACTTCGTTTGAACATTTAGTAGGTGACTTTTTTATCCTGAGTGGATGAATGCCTCCTAAACCGCCCAAACGACAAGGTGGGAAATCCACGGCGCGCGACGATTCAAACTCCTCGGCCAGTACGGAAACAGATGCTAACGCTAACAGCATGGATGCGCTAGCGAATGCGGTTACGGCAGTACAAGCCTCTATCGACTCGTTTCGGGAGGAGAATCGGGCATCTATTGCTTCTCTACATTCAATCCTGGGTGGGTACGGCCAACGAATTACCGACGTGGAGGAAGGACTGAATGAGTTCGACAAGAGACTGAGCAGCATGGAGACCTCCCAATCCTCGCTAGCTAAAGAGAATGAGGTTTTAAGAGAGAAGGTGGCGTACTTGGAAAACTACACCAGACGGCAGAATATACGTGTGTGTGGGGATACCAGAGAATGTGGAGGGTCCGCGACCAACGGAATTTATCACCAAACTACTCTCTGATGTGCTTGGTGAGAACAACTTCGAGAGGCCGCCATCGGTGGATAGAGCCCACAGGAGTTTGGCTCCTAAACCAGTAGATGGCGACAACAGATCACGTCCGTTCATTGTCAGACTCCACCACTTCCAAACCAGAGAGATGATCCTGCGCCTCGCCAGACAGAAGGGCCCGCTCCTATTCAACGGATCGAGATTCCACATATTTCCTGACTACAGCCCAGAAGTCAACAAACGACGCGCAGCCTTCTCCGAGTCCAAAAAGAAGCTCCACGCTGCAAAGGTCAAGTTCGGTCTCTTCTACCCAGCCACTCTGCAGTTCACACACAACGGGAAACGCGTGAGGTTTACCGACCCTGCAGAGGCGCTGATCTACATTAATAATAATATCACTGTTGACAACGAGCGCCCCGCCTCGCACCCTGCAGAGGCTGGTGACTGAGGTAACGGTGATGATTGGCTTAATTACGTTGAAAATCACCTCACAGTAGGTGGCATCATTAGACATGGTTACTCTGTCATATTTTGAATATTTCTTTACTCCCATTGTGTTCTATTGTTATTGGTCATAGTGGCAATGAACGTTTTATATTTGATGTTGTAAGTACAGACCACACGTAATGCCACTCATGAACACCTTCCTAGATGTTCAACCTTTTTTTTTCTTTTCCTTTTTTTTTTCTCTTCTTCGTTACTGATGTTGTTGCCCTTTTTTTTTTTTTTTCTTTTTTTTTCTCTTTTTCGAATTATGAAAGGGCGTTACAGTTTGTTTAATACCCTGTTGGAGAGGTGCATTAATGGTTTAAGAATGTATTCTTTGTTGCGGGCAGCATGCAAATGCAGGTTTGCAAAAGTTTGAGGTTTTTTGGGGGGGTAGCCTTTTTGAGGCCCGTTTATGTGTTATGTGTTGTTTCGGTGTGGCATTTGTTTTGTATTTACCGTGTGCACCTACTGTGCTTTCTTATTGTTCAGATTGGGCAAACATCTATATTTACATTACATAGTTCTGACGAAGAGTAAATTGGACCTTGTCCCAGATAATGCTGACGTAAAAATTATAAGTTGGAATGTGAAGGGTATGAACCAGGCAATCAAGAGAAAAAGGGTCCTTTCTCATTTACAACATCTTGGGGTTGGTATTGCCTTCCTACAGGAAACCCACCTGAGGAATTGTGATCAATCTAAAATTCACAAAGAATGGGTGGGCCAAATGTTTCATTCACAATTTAATTGTAAAGGCCGAGGAGTGGCTATACTCATCCATAGAAAAATTCCTTTCATCGTATCAGATACTATCTTGGACCCTAATGGCAGATATGTAATGGTTGTGGGAGAGCTGTCTCGACTTCGCTTAGTGTTGGTCAACATTTACGGTCCAAACTTTGACGACGAGAACTTTTATAAGAAGATGCTAAGCTCCATTCCCAATCTGGATAGTTATCATTTGGTTATGTCTGGGGATTACAACCTGGTAATGGATTCTGTTTGGGATCGCTCTTCCCACTCTTTCCTAAGATCATCTAAATCTGTGCAAACTATTCAGTCATTCGTAGAGGCACATAAACTTGTAGACCCCTGGAGATTTAGATATCCCACTAAAAGGGAGTATTCGTTTTATTCTAATGTGCATAAGTCTTTTTCTAGGATAGATTTTTTTCTGGTTGACCCGTACTTACTGAGTGCTATTACAGACTGTAAATATGACCCAATCGTCATTTCTGATCATGCCCCGGTTAGTATTAAGGTAACTCTTCCGACTCTGAGGACAAAGCGGACATGGCAGCTGGACCCACTCCTATTGGCTGATTCAGACTTTGTGAAGTTCATTACAGAACAAATAGATTTTTTTCTACAGGTAAATAGGACAGATGGCATTTCAGCTTCGACCCTCTGGGAGACGCTTAAAGCGTATCTCAGGGGACAGATTATCTCTCATTCTGCTTATATGAGGAAGAAGAAGTATAGGAAGATTGAAGAGTTATCCTTAGAAATCAAGACCCTGGATGGACTCATATCTGGTTCCCCGACCCCTGATTTGATTAAGAGGAGAGTGGCCTTACAAGCTGAAATTGATCTATTAACTACTGCCCAAGCAGAGAAGCTTATTTTAAAATCCCGTAGTCGGTTGTATGAAGAGGGAGATAAACCTTCCAAATTATTAGCTAGCCAGCTTCGCCAAAAAGCAGCATCCCGTGTTATTTCACAACTTCTCTTATCGGATGGCTCAACAACTGAGGATCATCAAGTTATTAACAACTATTTTAGAGAGTTTTATGCTAACTTATATTCCTCAGATTCAGCACCAGCTCAAAATAAGTTTGATGCTTTTTTTTCTAATCTGAATATTCCTGTAATTGACTCTGACTCGAAAGAACAATTGGAGCAAAGTCTGACACTGGAAGAAATTAAAAATGCAATAATGTCCCTTCAGAGTGGAAAAGCCCCTGGTCCGGATGGGTTTCCAACTGATTTTTATAAGAAATTTATGGACAAACTTGCCCCTCTCCTTGTCTTGGTTTACACAGAAGCAATGGAGAATAACATTCTTCCACCTACGCTTCGGCAGGCATCTATTACACTCTTATTAAAGAAGAATAAGGACCCCCGAGATTGCTCATCTTATAGACCAATCACCTTAACAAACTGTGATGGCAAAGTGTTCTCAAAAGCCATGGCACTCCGACTTGAGACAATTCTTCCTCATATTGTTTCGGGGGACCAGACTGGGTTTGTCCAGGGTAGACAATCCTATTTTAACCTGAGACGATTGTTTAATATCATCTATACTGAGGCTGATACTCCATCCCCAGAAGCAGTAATATCACTTGACGCTGAAAAGGCGTTTGATCGGATTGAGTGGGATTATCTTTTTCACACACTTTGGAGGTTTGGTTTTGGTCCTAACTTTATTAATTGTATCAAGCTCATTTACACCAATCCGACTGCTTCAGTCTATACTAACAGTATCTCATCAGAACCTTTTCCTCTTCACAGAGGGACCAAGCAGGGGGATCCAGTGAGTCCATTGCTTTTTGTTTTAGCTATAGAGCCACTTGCAATAGCTCTTAGAAGCAATAATAGTATACAAGGTATCTCGCGTGGTGGCACAACTCACACTGTCTCACTGTATGCGGACGATTTGTTGTTATATGTAACAAATCCAATCATATCTACCCCTGAAATCCTCAGAGTCTTACAGGAATTTGGAAGCATATCTGGATACAAACTGAATTTAACTAAAAGTGAATACTTCCCCATTAGTAATAATGCAGGAGAATACCCCAATCTGCCGTTTAAGTTGTCTACCGAGTCCTTTACATATCTGGGTGTAGAAGTCACCAAATCCTATTATAGTCTGTTTAAAAGTAACCTCACTCCTCTATTGGAACAGTGCAAACAAGATGTTAGAAGATGGTCTATTTTACCATTATCTCTCATTGGGAGAGCCAGTTCTGTAAAGATGAATATTGTGCCAAAATTTCTATACCTATTTCAGGCGTTACCTGTTTACATACCACAGTCTTTTTTCATATCATTTAACCGAATGGTGTCTTCATTTATATGGAATAATAGACCGCCTCGTATAAGAAAAGAATTTATGGAAAGACCTAAAAATATGGGTGGGCTTTCACTGCCAAACCTGCGCACATATTATTGGGCGGCGAATCTCAGTACCATCTCTCTGTGGCTAAAGGATTGGAATGATCAGATCCCTGCATGGCTACAGATTGAAAGGGTCACAAGCAGGCCGTATTCACTCCCAGCTTTACTCTGCGCACCCCTACCACCTCTAGTTAATAATGTTAAAGATAACATCATTGTTACTCAATCGCTGCGCATTGTAAATCAGTTTAAAAAACATCTGGGTATTCAGAGTATTTCTATTTACTCTCCTATAATGCATAACCATCTTTTTCAACCATCCTTAATGGACAATGGCTTCAAAATTTGGCACAACAGGGGCATTCACAGTATTGAGGATCTGTATATTAATGATACGTTTGCTAGCTTTGAACAGCTATCTAGAAAATTTGGTCTGACTAATAACCATTTTTTGCGATATTTGCAGATCAGAGATTTTATACGTAAAAAGGTTGCTAATTTTCCCACCCTCCCCCCTCCTTCCTGTTTGGATTCTATACTAAGGGTCAATGAGATGAAAAAAGGCAGAATATCATTTATTTACTCACATATCATGGACAGTTGTAACCTGTCTATTTCATACATTCGAGAACAGTGGGAAAATGATTTGGGTGCCCAGCTGTCTGACGAAGAGTGGGATATGGCTCTTACCAGGGTCCATTCGTCTTCTATATGTTCAAGACACTCCCTAATACAATTCAAAGTGTTACACAGGTTACATTTTTCAAAAGCTAAGTTAGCAAGAATATTTCCGAACATAGATCCATCGTGTGATAGATGCAAACAGACTCCAGCTACTTCCTTTCATATGTTTTGGTCCTGTCCGGAAATTGCTCCTTTCTGGTCATCATTTTTTGAAGTCATCTCTAAAGCCTATGCCTGTAACATCTCGCCTTCCCCCTTGGTGGCAATTTTTGGTTGTTTCTCTGGTATTGCGTCTTCTGTTCCCCCTGCCCATTTACAGAGGGTCATTGCCTTTTTGTCATTATTAGCGAGACGCCTGATTTTATTTAAATGGAAGTCTACTACTGCTCCATCACACCACCACTGGATAAGGGATGTTATGCAAAATGTCAAACTGGAAAAAATCAGATGTACTCTCAACGGATCCATCGGCAAATTCCACACAACATGGGACCCTCTGTTAACATACGTCAACAATCTACCTGGTCTGGAACTGGAATCTTGAATGTTTTTGTTTGCCCTTGAACAGTCCTGTAAAAACAAGTGAGAGGTGCACCGCCCCCTTTCCCTGTTTTTTTTTTTTTTGTTTTGTTTTTTTGTTTGTTTTTTTTGTTGTTTTTTTTGTTTTGTTTTTTTCTGTTTGTTTGTTTCCCTTTTCCTGTCTTGGTATTATCTGTCTTTATGATTTGTGGGGATTGTTGTTTTGTGGTTCTCTGTGAAATAATATAAATGTTATGTATGATAATTGGAAAACTACAAATAAAGTGTTAAAAAAAAAAAAAAATCATATCACGAGAAGATAAAATATCACATCTGATGGTGTTGATTTTTCCCCTGAAGTGGTCTGCAAACTGCTCACAGAGTGAGTCTGTGGGGGTTCTTTGGGAGCTGTTAAAATCAGGGTTAAATAAATGATCTATGGTGGAAAAGAGGACCTTGGGATTATTTTTGTAATTACTGATTATTTTGGCGAAGTATGAATTTCTTGAATTCCTTAGTGTATTATTGTTCATTTTAAGTTGCTCGCAGAGTATTTGATGGTTGATTGCATTTTTATTTTTCCTCCATCTCCTTTCTGCTGCCCTGCAATTTCTTTTGAGTTTTTTGACTTCTTCGTTTCTCCAGGGTGATACATGTTTTACTTTAATCTTTTTGGTGGTGAGTGGAGCAACGGAGTCAAGGCTTTTCTTCAGTTTGCTGATAAAATGATTAAAAATAAAATCACAGGGTGCAGGTAAAATCACAGGGGGGCATTCGTCTAAAACCCTGGTAAAATTTGCAGCTACTTCAGAGGTTAGATAGCACCTCCTCACAGTTCGCACCGAGGTCTCCCGCTGAATAAAACCGGTGATGTTAAAAAACACACAGTAGTGGTCAGAGACAGCCAAGTCAACAACAGAGGACACACTGGTGGACAGCCCATGGGTGATGACAAGGTCCAGAGTGTGTCCTCTGTTGTGAGTCGGCTGCGTGACGTGCTGGGTAAAATCCATACAATGAAGAATGTTTAAGAATTCTTTTGATGTAGGGTCAGAAGGATTATCTATGTGCAGATTAAAATCACCGGTTAGAATTATCATATTATACTTTGAATGTATGTTTGTTAAAAATTCTGAGAATTCCTTGATAAAAGCAGCACTGTCTTTAGGTGGTCTATAAATTGTGACAGATAAAACTGGAGGGCTGCTAAAAACAATAGCGTGGAATTCGAAAGTGGTAAAATGATCAAATAAAATTTGCTTGGTGGTGAGTGTGTTATTGGTTAAAGATGCAGTCCCACCACCTCTCTTACCACTTCTAAAGGAAAAAGAGAAATTAAAATTTGGTGGGGAGGCCTCAGTGAGACATCCGAACCCAGCCATGTTTCAGTTAAAAATAAACAGTCAAGTTTATTATCTAAAATTAAATCATTAATAATAAAAGAGTTATACAACAGAGAGCGGACATTTAAAAGTGCCATATTAATTGAGACTGGTGGATTTTTGACAGTAAAGTTCAATGAATGCTGAGATTTTTGAAGAGGCCGGAGGTTATTAATGTTTTTGGAGTTACTGGATTTATGATAATTGTGTTGCTCTCTGTTTGTGATTATGACGGGTATTGTGTTGACTGTGGGAGAGAGAGGTCCGAGTCCAGAGTTTTGTGTATTACTGTTAAAAGTGGAACAAATGTAGGAGCTGGGACCAGGACATCAGTCAGTGGAGGACAGATCAGCGGGTAGTGTCGGTTTGGGGTAATGACAGGGCCGTGTGCGGAAGTGCTGTACGCCAAATACCAAATTGGCGGACAGCAAATGGCGTCCCCAGGCGTTGAGATGAAGTCCGTCTGCCCCAAAAAGATGTCTCCTCTCCCAGAAGGCATCAAAATTGTTAATAAAACCCACACTGTGGGAGACACAGGCGGAGGAAAGCCAGGTGTTAAGGCTGAGCAGCCGGCTGAAACAGCCTATCCCTCTGCCGCAGGTGGGGGTGGGCCCGGAGATAAAAGCACTCACCTGCAACTGACCAAGGGGGCTGAAGAGTTGGAGGAAGTCCAGCTTCAGCAGCTCAGATTGCTGTTTGGGAATGTCATTGGTGCCGATGTGGATGATGAGCCGGTTGGCCTGTGGGTGGGACGCCAGGATGTTGGGAATTCTGTCCACTATGTCGACAACGGTGGCTCCCGGGAACGACAGTGTGAGCGCCCCCCTCATCCGCACGTTCCTGACAATGGAATCCCCGAGGACCAGCGTGGAGAGAAGAGATGCCACCGGGGACTGCTGGCCATCTGAGACGCCTGCGCCACAGATGAGATCTGATGCTGTTGGGGGGACAGATCTCCACATGCTACGTGTGCTTCATTAAAATTCGTTGACTCCAACTGACTGGGTCAGTGTGTTATTCCGATCTCCCACATCTCTCTCGTCCTCAAAAATGAACCTTAACAAGTTACTAATGGTGTCTTGAGAGTGGGTGGAAGACTGAGCAAAGCAGATTTACCTGAGGAAACAAAACATCCTGCAATTTTGCCAAGAGAAAGCCATGTTTCAAAGCTTATTCTTCAACATATTCATGAAAAGGTTGGTCACAGAGGAAGAAATCACATACTTTCAACCCTTTGCCGTCAATACTGGATCCCTCATGCTAATTCAGCAGCTAGAAAAATAATCAAAGACTGTATAGTGTGTCAAAGACAACCGAAAAGGCCAGGTGAGCAGAAAATGTCTGATCTTCCTATTGACAGAATTTCACCTGATCTTCCACCATTTACTCATGTTGGTGTTGATTATTTTGGACCAATAGAAGTAAAGAGAGGCAGGAATCTTGTTAAGAGATATGGAGTTCTTTTCACATGCCTAACCTGTCGTGCAGTCCACCTTGAGGTGGCACATTCTCTTGATACATGTTCCTGCATTAATGCCATCAGGAGATTGATCTGCCGCAGAGGACAGGTCAAAGAAATCCGGTCGACAATGGAACCAACTTTGTCAGCATGAGTTAAAACAAGCTATGTTAGAGCTAAACCAAAGTAAAATCCAAAAAGGTTAAGCACAGGATGGCATAAAGTGGACCTTTAACCCGCCCTATGGGGCCCATCATGGTGGAGTATGGGAGCGCTTGGTGCAAGAAATAAAGAGAATATTATGCTCTATCACAAACCAGCAAGTACTAGATGATGAAACCTTGCATACAGTTTTGTGTGAAGTGGAGGCTATACTGAATGACCGCCCAATCACACCTTCTTCTGATGATCCCAATGATGTAGAAGCTCTTACTCCAAATCACTTGCTCCAGTTAAAAGGCAAACCTGTGCTGCCACCAGGTTTATTCAAAAAAGAGGATCAGTATCTGCGAGGACGATAGAAACAAGCCCAGTATATTGTGGATCTATTCTGGAAAAGGTGGGTGAAAGAATACCTTCCTATGTTGCAGGAACGACAGGAATGGAACAAGATTCGTAGGAACTTTTGCATTGGTGATGTTGTGCTTATTGTTGATGGAGCTGCACCAAGAAATTCTTGTCCCATTGGCTGCATCACTGAAACCATGGCCTATGTACACGTAGTAGTTCGCCGTGTTCGAGTTAAGACACGAACAAATGAGCTGGAGAGGCCAATCAACAAAATATGTCTCCTGGTGGAGGCCATCTAGAGAAAACAATGAATGTTTGCCTCCAACTGAGCCAAGTTCTGGAACCTGTGGCTCTACATTTACACTGACACTCACTTTGCTCTACACTCCATTATCCAACATACACCTTTTTTCAATACACACAAAGCAAACACATGAACAACAAAGACTTGAAATCGTAGAACAATGACCTTTTCTTTTGTATGTTTTTTAAAAAGACATGTATGGACTAATGAAGTAAATTATTGGTATTGCATTTTGTGATGGCCACTTAGACAGATATAATTCATGTTACGCAGGAATTAGGGGCCGGAATGTTGTGGCCATTTTTGTTGAATGTTTATAAAATGCAATTTGTATTCATTTTAGTTCTTTCTTTAAAGTTGTAAGAATATACTGACCTAGTTTTGTTAAGTAAATTTGTAATTACTTTGGAAATGTTTTTGGAAAGTGATTGGTTTATTAGCTTATGGACCCTCCCATTAATCAGGGCATTAAGAGCACCCTGGAGGGGTGCACAAGAGCTGCACACGATGGAGCCTTCATCACAAACACTCTTGCTTTAGCTGTAGCTGTATACACAGGTGTTAGCACTAAGGTAGCGTCAGACTCTGATCTGATTGTCTTTTCAGACTGTGAATGTCTTTGTGAATCCAGGGCAGCGAGCGAGCACCACGTTTAGTCCTGATCTTAAAAGGTGCAGTTGAGTCTAAAGTGGATGTACAAAGGAGGTTCAGATCATTCAGAGTGTTTGTGTGTGTGAGGGAGGAGGAATACCAGTGGTGGTAGGAAACACTGATGAACATGTTTCTCCTGTTTCCTCATGAAAAGAGCGTCAGCGTACTGACACAGCTTCTTTTGCCTGATCACTTGGAAAAATGATCTCAAACAGAATCCATCAGTGATCAGATAGAAACACATCAGCTCAAAGCCTGGAGTTCATACTGAAGCCCACAGTTATATGTAGGCCAACAACACGCTGTTTGAAACCAATGAATTTACTGTACTGAGGAACTCTGTGGCAAATGAGTCAGTAAGATCATCAACATGGATCTTAAAATCAGCAGCTCAGATCATGTGATCACACATAAGAACCATGGAGCAGGAAACATCTGAGAGTTCAGCTCCAACTCTGATGGAGTCTTAGGAGGGCGGAGATACCTTATGGTTCACATTTAAAGTGTTCCAGCTCTAATGTACAGCTGTCATATTAGAAATAGAAGCAGCTCTGATTTTAGTGCTCAAATAAATCTATGAAGTTATGAATTCACACATGAACAGTTTTCTGCAGCGTTCCTCTCGGCCTTATTTGCAGCTCCACTCTTGTTTTTGCTCTAATAATTATTTCTCTCCATGAGCTGTTTCTCTGCCTGAAGGAGGCGCCACTCCATCGCTTCATTTAGTGCAGAACAAGAGTCACATGATGCTGCTCTGTGAACACCAATCACACTTTGTACAGCTCATGTTGGGCCTTTCTCAATATGCGTACTTGTGCGTACTTGCGTTCTCATGTACTCCTGATACGTCATCAGTCGGAGACCAAGTACTGTTCCAATTCGAAGTACGCATCAAGCCGAGAACGCAAAAAAGTCCCGGATGTGTTCTCGCTCCGCCCGTTTTATTGAGCATGCATCGGTGTGGACTTGGTACTGCTAAATATCCCAGAATGCATTTCGTCCAAAACTCAACAGCAGACTCCTGGCACATCGGGATCCCGGTACAAGTTACAGCGCTGAACCTCTGTGTGAAATCAACCATCTGTCTTCACACGAAGGGTGATTCTGATGGGGCCGTACAGTTTTTATACTGCGACAATAACAAGCATTATTATGTCCATCTTCTTCCAGAACCAACATGGCAGTCTGCTGTATCCCTACGGATCCTTTCTTCATTCATGTCCAACCTCGCCTCGTATTTGCTCCTTCCTCTGTAAGAAAGAGAAAAGAAAAACACCTTCCTGCCTAGCCTTCATTATTTAATATTATCCTGCTGCTGATTCTAAGATCTAGTTCAGGACATTCTGTTCAGACTCCCTTTAGTTCAGAGAATATCTTTACAACCATTATCTAGTGTGATGTGTAAGCATGCAGCAAAAGGACCCTCAATCACTCTACGTCTGCTCTTCAATATTTCAGCCCAGTCTGGATGAAGCTTTTGACCCTAAAAACACGAAGCACCAACTCGATTACAAACGCACGGCATTGTGTATATAAAAACAATAAAACAGCTTTATTTAATAATTTTCAACCCTAACAAGTGTGGCTGTTTAAATAAGCCAGGCTGCTATTTCAGAAAATGCTGACCTGCTGTTTCCAAACCATCTCTGTGGTTTATAGAAAAGTACATTTTCAACATGGACCAAAAACTCTGAGCAATGTTTCCAGCAACTGTGCCATGAAGAGTTAAAGTAGCTCTGAAGTCAAATGGCTGTTAAACTCAATCCTTCTGAGGACTCTTCATCAGGCTCTCATCTACAGTACTGTGGAGATTATTTACATGTTTGTGTGATGAAAATAAACTTGTATTATCAGCAAAGGTGGGTATTTTTGGGTAGAATATTAAATACAGAGATGTGATAATATTTAATTTTTTACTCTGAGATATGAATTACAGGTGTATATCACTCCCTTCCATACATGCGAGTGCTGTGGCCCTGAGACCATTTGGTATAAGCACCAATAAAAGTCCACACTCATCTTCATTATTAAGGTGTGAGCTGGTCTTAATTAAAAGAGTCCTCAGACCTGGGCTGTGTCCCAATTCCGGGTATGCACGCTTGAAGTACGCATTTCAAGTGCGAATACGTCACCGCCACGCGACGACGGCAGTCCCAATTCAAAGTGTACTTCAAATGCATACTCCAAATGCGCCGTTGATTTCCCCAAATATCAAGCGTGGTCCGGTGTACGCTTCATGGTTCCATATATCCCACAATCCATAGTGCGGCGGTGGGTGTGGATAATTTTGCAACAAAATACGGCAGAAGGGAGCGGCCGAAGAGTGAACTATCAAAAGCAAGTACTGAATATTATGTCACTTATTTATGTGCGAATGTTTAAGAACATTAAAACATTACTGTTGGCCACATGTCGGCAGAGATGTGTGACAATAGTGATGTTTGTACTTTCAGCGTCAGCTTGGTTTTAAAGTCTCTACTTCTAAATATATATATAGTTGACCTTAATCTTACAGAGAATGTGATGATTTTATGGATAATTAAAGTGAGTCATATATCCACAAACACAACAAGCTGAAAGTCAGTGATGCTGCTCGGTTTGCAGTCCTGAATATCACGGCACAAGCAGGATTCACAGCACTGTTAATGTTAGCTATGTTATATTGCTGCCTCTGTTCGGTGGTGTCGAGCCAAACGGACTTTAACGTGTGTTTGAACGAGCTGACGGTTCACTCGTTAAGCTGAAAGAAAGATGCTTTAATCACAGGAGTCACACACGTGTCCACTGTACCATCTGGGAACTCTTCTTGTTTAGCACTCGTAATAACACAAACACTAAATCCTCCTTCTTGTGCTGTTTTGTAGCAGTGTGTACACCTGAGACTGTCACCTGTCTGTCTGTCCTGCACTCTCTCTCTTTTTCTTTCTCTCTGATTGTGGAATAAAAGTATGAACATGTATTTATAAGTTACACTTGTGTTTGAATCCTGCAGCTTATCACACATTTGATTTCCATGTGTGACAACTGCAAGTGTCCAGAGTGAGGACAGACTGAGGGACCCACTGCTGCACATCATCTGTGAGGCTTTGCACCCCTGATGATCCACCAGGACAAACTCAGCAGTGTGTGAGGAAGAGGAGGAGGAAGAGCCAGCAGCAGCTGACAGATGAAGAGAATAGACAGACTGTTCCCTGTTTGTGAAGGACTGCTAGGAAAGTTTAAAATAACTAATTGTCTGTCCTGAATTAGTCTTATTAGGTAATGTTCAAATAATTATATCATTCCAGGGTTTTCAGTGTGGGAGAAAGTACTCAGGGCCTTCAAGTTACACACTATGAAAGGCAGCAACAAGTTTAATATTCAGAAACCTAAAGTATGTATCAGCAGCAGAATGGAGCTAAAAATAAATGTTTGTTTCAGTTCTATGAAGCTTTGAGTATTTTGGATTAGTAGTACTGCTGTGTTTGTTGCATCATATTGCTGTAATTGTTTATATGCTTTATATATTCTGAGGTAAGTTGATCTTTAGTGTTACATCATATTCTATAAGGATGTTATGTCTTTGTATACTTTCTGCCCAGTTTGACCCATTTAGCAGAAGTCGGCCTGTTTAAGGCTCTGATATCTATTCTGTATGACTTACAGCAGTTATGACATGGTCTGATTTTCTCACCCAATAAAGGAATATTTCACATATCAGTCTGATCTTCATTCCATCAGAAACAGTTATCAAAGCTTGTACATTTTCTTTTTACACATATATGTGAGCATTGAGACAAATTTAGTAATGCCAAGATATTAAAAGAACAATATTTGTCTCTTATGTATAATACATCTGTATATACACTGTCAGAGATACTTGTCTTTGAGTGAAGATTTAAGGTGATAGGAAATATAAATAACTGCTACTTGCATCTTTGACCCAGAGTTCAAGCTCATATATATATATATGTATATATATATGTAATCTGACAATACATATAATATTGTCCATATTATATTAACATTACCACAGTGAGATGACTTTAGTCTCATGAACAACATTAGCTAATTATTTTTTACCAACTAATGTTGGAATGACTGTTCAGTACAGAAATGAAGCCCAACAATCATGTTTTACAGTCCTGTGGTCTCAACTAATCAAAGTGATGTCATGACAAAAATGAATGACAAACAGAACATTTTTTCTCCTTCATTTCTGTCACACAAAGCTGTATGAAACGTTTCTCGCGGTTAGTATCATGGTTGCAAGGCAACCTGAACAGCGGGACAAAGGCTAGACCGTCCCATTTCACAAGCCTATCACTTCCGCACTTCCCGTACTTGTAGTACGCACCGTATGTAGTACGCGTAGTGTGCGTACTTCAAGCGTGCATACCCTGAATTGGGACACAGCCCTGGACTGAGCTTTAGAGTGAGAGGAGTCCCCTCTCTCCTCAGGGACCGTCTACAAAGTGCAACACCAACAAAACACAATAAAGTTTGGTGACTGTGTTTTTAATGGACATCTACTTTAAATTACTTCCTCAAAGTGTGTCGAGTTCATCACTGTAAATTTATATATTAGTTAAAATGTTGAGAAAAAAGCAGGTACTGAGGAACTTTTATATTTTCCCGGTAAGAAGAAATTATTTAATAATTCTCCTAATTAAAAACATTCACGTTTTTATTCATCACGTCAGAATGATCGATAGGACTGGATGGCCGTGCAGTATAAAGTGATCTGGGAGAAATGCCACTGTATGTGAGTGACGCAGCAACATGTTTTTGTGGTGTTGCACTTTGTGGACGGTCCCTGAGCACTTCTCCCACAACCAGCCACACCTGGAGACCAGCGGTGTTTTTTTCACATCCACATTAATGTTGTGATTCAGCCGCTGATGGTACTCTGATAACCGTTCTTATGTGTTATTGATCCCGGAAGTTCAAATATGTGACATTATTTCAAACTTATGTGGTTCTTTAATTAAATGAAAGGATAAACATGATCCAAACTGAAACCAAATGGAGGCTCTGCTCTTTCCACGGTGACTCATGCACCACCCAGGCCCCGGAGAGTTTATCAACTTCAAGTTCAGACTAAGACTCGGAGCCTGTTGAACCGGTTTACTGGATCAGAGATTGGGCAGGAAATACTCTCTGTTCGTTAGCAGTGAGGCAGGAATGGCTGAGTGTTAAGATGTGGATTCACTCAGTTATGAGCGGAGTGATCAGGACTCTGTGCTGGCTGTTCTGCTTTGAAGGATGATGAAAAAGTTGCTGCCGTTCCTGCTCCTTGGTAAGAAACTCCAAAAATATGGAAAAGTTTCTAAGTTTGGAAACTGCGCATTTCAGACAGGAAAGGTTTACAGCAGCCGTGGAAATGTGTTTCATGGATTCCTGAGTAAGAGACACAGTGATTGGATTAGATTCTGTTATCTCTTTATTGGTTAAATTATATATTTTTCTGCAATTTAGGGAATGCAATAGTGTGTGTGTGTGTGTGTGTGTGTGTGTGTGTGTGTGTGTGTGTGTGTGTGTGTGTTGGGGAAGGTCATGTGTACTAACGAGTTTTTCCACTCGAGAGACTGAAAAGAGACGCGGCCGAAAACAACAGTCAGGAACCAGATGAGTGTAAAAGTCCAACAAGATTAAACTATCAGTCACTCTGTTTTATGTCAGTGTGGATCAGACTTAGTTAAGGTGAAATTAAAGTAGTTTTTCTTCATGCTGTCATGTACAAACACTGGAAAGCTGAGTTCTCTGTCCGTCTCTGATTTACTTTTTAACATTTAATTTGACTAAAGTTCTTTTCTGTTTCTGAAATCTGTACAGAGATCGATATAAGAACGTTGAATTATTGTGGTCATGATAATTTGATCACATGGTAACCTGATACTGTGATAGTCCTAATGTACAAAATTAGTGTTTTGGTGGTTTGTATGAACAGAGTAGCCTGGGATGATTTCCTGCTCTGAATTCTCATTGTTAAAGTATGAGTGATGGTTTGAGACAGTCTATGACCCATGATCATAGTGAAGGATCAGAGGTGGAAATAAGCTGCCATTATGAAGTCCCTTCATCCTGGGAATACAGCCAGTCCAGAAAAGCTAAACATAAATGAAAATAGACAAACCTCCATGTTCACCATCTCTCTATGAAGGAGTGATTAGTCACACTCAACCAACTCATAAAAGATGACTTCGAATGACTGTGAAATATTTTAGATTTATTCACTGGAAAGATCATCAGTATGAGGTCACAGCTCGAGTCTCTCACCCAGTTCTGTCTGAGGTTAAACCAAATTCCTCAACAGATCTTTTTGATACAGACAACTTTCTAAATAATAATCATCATCATAATATTATTTTTAATAATAGTAGTAAGCACATCAACAGTAACTTACTAACACAGGCATGGATCTGATGGTAAATAATATTCTGTTACACACAGATTTCAGGTGGAGTAGTTTGTAATAAAGCAGCCTCCTCTGGATAAACCATGAGCTCCACCTGAGATATCGGATTTATGAAGAGACCAGCTGTTTCATCTACAAGATGCACAAATGCATGAATTTCTATCACAACAGTTCACCCTCACTCTGAAATGTAACAACTGACCTGCTGCTTAACTGACCAGATGGATATCCACCATGTATCATTATCATTAACGTCATGCTAAATGCTGATCCTTTAAAGACTATCTCATGTAGTCTTTAGTTACACTTTATACTGGCAGAAGGGGAGCTTTCATCAGTCTGGCTTATTTAAGGTCACAGTGGGCTTTATGTGGCCCACAGTGTAATAGGAGTTTGATTTACAGGTCTCTGACAGAGTGCAGTTCTTTCGCTCACTTTAAATGTTTAAAAATTAAATTGTCTTTTTTCTTAATTTGTCTTTGACTTCAGACGCTGACCCACAGTCCCTGCAGATAAAATGACCTGTCTCCTGTTATACCACCACTAGGACAAACTCACAGCATGCAGTTAATTTGTGTTACTATTTGTGTCATCTTCTAGTTTCCCAGCATGCTCTGGCTGTGGTGGTGGAGGTGAATGAGGGGGAGATGTCTGTCCTGCTGCCTTGCAAGTACTCGGGTTTTATACCTGAGGACCCAACAATCCTGTGGACTCGCAGTGATCTCAATCCCAAATCTGTCCATGTGAGACAAGAAGAAACAGATGATCTTAGAGGACAAAACCAGCATTACAGCGGGCGCACATCAATGAGGTCTGATGCTCTGGACACTTCAGCCTCACTCTGAGAAAAACCAAGAAAGACTGACACTGGGAAATACACCTGCTCCATCGGTGCTGGGAGAGGAGAAGAATTGAGACTGAGAGACTTACAGCTGCAGGTCAAAGGTCAGCAACAAACACCTTGTGTACAGGTCATGGATCCTTTACAGATATTGAGCTTTAATGCTAGAAACTGTAGCAGAAATGGATCACTGAGAATTTTCAGTTAGTCCTGATGTGAATTAAATTCTCATATTAGGAACCACTCGAATATGTGAACGTATCAGTGTGATGTGTAAATCAGAGTGTAACTAGTTACGATATGTGGTGTGAATAAAGCACGGCGAGTCCACGGGTCACAGTTTCGAGCCATCTTTATTGACTTGCATCACATCACAACACACAACAACCCCTCAGTCCCCGCGTTTTGACACGGCGGGCGTGATTATGCAGGTGCGTCCGCACGGCACCGCAAACCACGCCCCAACACACCATAGTAACCATAAGGGTAGATTTATACATATTACATTAATCAAAGATTGTGTAAGACAGTAGCCTGCTGACATGAATACTTCAAATATTTTATCCTACACCAGATCTGAAGTTAGAAAGTTATACACACTACAGAAGACGTCAGAATTATTGACCCCCGATGAAGGTTCATTTTATAAAAAACATATTTACCAAGTTCTGTTAAAGACAGGAAGGAATTTTCCAAACACTCTGTTTTTGTTTTGGGTAATTACATGAGTTTACTTTACACACAGAAACTAAGTATTTAACCAAAAACATTAATTACACAATAAATATGAGTCCTGGGTTCTGAGCAGGAACAGTTGTTCAAACTGTCCAAACTGATTTATTTTTATTTTTAGCCAGATGGTTTCTCAAGTGAAAGCCCAAACACTTGCTGGAGTTTAACTTGATTGTGAAAGCTTTTGGCATTAGAAAGTATTAAACCCCGATTCTTTTGTCCCCATGATAGAACAGAGAAAACCGACTCATAGTGGTCAAAACATTTATATTTCTTTTTATTCAATCATCTTCCGGAAGAGAGAGACCCCTGCACAGCCCAAACGCCAGTTGCAGGATCTCAAATATTACAAGCTCAACATGTGTCTTATATGGTGTTATTTTGGTACTTTACACGTCACAGTTTCATTACAAACAAACTCCTTCTACTCAGTTCCTCTTTTCTGTGTCTTATTTATATATATGCCTGTGCACTAAAACTTCCTGTGCAGCTTGCAAGAACTCCCCCTTTCTAAGGTCTGTTGCCAGGGCAACCTGTCTAATCTTAGTCCCACTCTGTCTGTTCCCCATATTCTGCAAAAACATACAGTTTCTGGTCAGCCTGTGACCTAGTTAAGTCTGGGCCTCTCATAAAACAATCTAACGAGCAGATACGCATTAAAAAATATCTCTCTTTTTCTTAACAAAAGGTAACTCTGGTAGTATTAGTTTTCTTTTTTTTCTAAAATAATTATGTTTTTGGATAAATGCTTGTGTGCTAATTGTAACAATAGTTATGTAGAACTTTTATC
The DNA here is from genome assembly GCF_013358895.1 of Oreochromis aureus. Taxonomy (NCBI): domain Eukaryota; kingdom Metazoa; phylum Chordata; class Actinopteri; order Cichliformes; family Cichlidae; genus Oreochromis; species Oreochromis aureus. The sequence goes on along the minus strand of NC_052944.1, from coordinate 94,616,235 downwards.
AGCGGGCCGTTGGTGCTTACAGCACGACCTGAGACAGACAACATCTCCAAGTTTAGATTTGGGTGACAGAAACCACTTCTGCTTTAAGATCAGGCTTCCCTGAACATCCCTGAGTCATATATGTCTTCTTACCCACACGGTCTGAGTCAGTCCAGTCTGTCTTACTCTCTTCTGTCTGTTCTTCCTCTCACCCTCAACAGGTTTTGTATGTCCTTCCTTGAGCCTGTTGAAGGTTTCTTCCTGTTAAAAGGGAGTTTTTCCTTCCCACTGTCACCACATGAGCCACTGGAAAGCTGAGTTCTCTGTCCGTCTCTGATTTACTTTTAACATTTAATTTGACTAAAGTTCTTTTCTTTTTCTGAAATCTGTGCAGAGATCGAGATAAGAACGTTGAATTCTTGTGGTCATGATAATTTGATCACATGGTAACCTGATACTGTGATAGTCCTAATGTACAAAATTAGTGTTTTGGTGGTTTGTATGAACAGAGTAGCCTGGGATGATTTCCTGCTCTGAATTCTCATTGTTAAATTATGAGTGATGGTTTGAGACAGTCTACGACCCATGATAACCTCCTCATAGGAGGTTATCTCATAGGAGGTTATGTGATTGTGGGGGCCTTCACTGTAAAATGTGACAAACTCGAATTAATGTTTTCTGGTGTCCATGGGGACAGGGTAGCCATGACCTCACCAGCTGGTAATGTGCAAAGTACCAAATTGTGAACAAATGCAAAATTCCGAATAAAATGTGTTTGCAGGAATTTCTTCCAATTTAATTGTCATTCCCAAAAACAGAGAGTCAAACTATATTATTTTATAATTATTATATGGTATTACTGTGTGCAGGACAGACCCAAAAAGAAAAAAATGTACATATGCAGTTCAGTTACCATGACTACTGACGCTCCCAGAAAAGTTTTACCTTTGGGGCCTGTGTAGGCTAGAGGTGGGAACCAATACTCACTGTTGGCCCCTGTACCACATGGAGCCTAGTGTGGTTGTCTGTGGGAAAATCCACCATGCATTGCCCATAGAAATCTATACAACTGATATTGTGGTTCATTGTTGTCTCAGACCAGCAGGTGGAGGTGAAGGTGGAGGAAGGGTCAGAGTCTGTCATCCTGCCCTGCAAAACAACACCTGACCTGCCTGAGGACACCACAGTGGAGTGGACTCGCTCTGACCATGGACTCATGGTGGCCCATGTGTATTCAAACAGGAGTGACGACCTTAAGAACCAGGACAACCTTTACTGTGGTCGCACGAAGATGAATGAAGACCTGCTGAGAATGGGAGACCTCAGTCTGACCCTGAAATACCCCACAGAGAGAGACAGTGGAGGATACATCTGCACCATCTACAGGGACAAAGACATCCTGAGACAGAAAGTAGTGCTGCACCATGTCAGAGGTCAGTGCTGTAGAAACAGATCAGAGGTCATTATAGTAGACTGAAGTCAAATGACATGTATTTCTTTTCTTTTCTCCACAGAACAGTTTCCATCCTGGGCCACGGCTCTCCTTGTTCTCTTGGTTCTCCTTGTGGTTTTTGGAGGTCTTCTATTTTATTTCCGGCACTATTTTATGTCAGGTGAGTGTCTCCTACTACACTACCCATAATGCCGATGGTTAGCAGGTGTCCTCTGGTGGCTCCTTGACTGCGGCTCACACAAACTTGTTCCAGAAGCTGAAAGAGTTGAGAGTTACAAACAGCTGATACAGAGAGCTGAAGAGAAACTTCCAGGTTTGTTCCAGAAGTCAGAAAACCTCCTTCAGACTCAGTCATTGATCAGTGAAACAGCTCCACAACATGACTTTACTAAACAGTGTGTGTGCTTCACTGCATTGATCTGACACAGAGGCTGCATGTGGACAAGCTGTTCTTCTTCTGTGGTGGTAAACAGCAGGCTGACATGGAAACATGTGCTGACAGTAAATGTTGCAGCAGCTTCAGTAAATGTTCCTCCTTGAGTTGTGCTCAGTCATGTGGTGGAGAGCTTCAGATGTTCAGAGCAGACACATGAGATCTTCATGGTTTCTGTGCTGATGTGTGTGAGACATGGCCGACTGTGGAGGCTCAGTCTGTCTGTTCTTCTGCTCTTCATCCAACATGTCTGCAGCACTTTACAGGATGCTGCAGACTAGTTACCAAAGAACGAGTCAGGAACACATCATGAACAAACTGAGACACAATTTGACTGAGACTAGAAGACAAGGAGGGGACAGGGAGGTCTTGTGACCATCACAACTGCTGCTGAATGTCATCAAGTTGGGCTTTGTTGTCCTCTCAGTTTATCAGGTGGTGGTAGACTCAGGGGTGGAGTCTGTCCTGCTGCCCTGCAAAACCACACTTCGCCTGCCTAAAGACGCTAAAGTGGAGTGGAAGGACAGAGATGACAGGAAGGTCCACGTGTATAAGAACGGCTCTGACCAGCCTGAAGAACAGGACGATAAATACAAGAACCGAACAAAGATGAAGAGAAACTTACTGGAACCTGGAGACCTCAGTCTGACCCTGAAATACCCCACAGATGGAGACAACTCCACCTACACCTGCACCGTCTACAGCAGGGAGGGAAACATCCTGCTGAAGAAAGAAGTGCTGCTCACTGTCAGAGGTCAGTGCTGTAGATGCAGGTCAAAGGTCAGACTCATGATGGTGGTTCAGTCTCAGTGGCTCCATCCAATAATGTTACAGTGTTAACATGTGGCTGTTTCTGATGTTTGTGGCTGTTTCGGTTTTTATTTGATTTCCACCCAAATGTAAAAGCTTCAGCAGATGAACTGTAGGAGCAAAGTTCATGTGTGAGACTTCATCTGAAAGGTAACATCTTCTAGTTTCTGAACATGTGTTTGTTTAGCATATGGCTAAAACACAGGCTAAGCTAAGTCAGTTCAAATATGAGTAAAAACCTTCTTTGGTCCCCATCTATAATAAGTTATATCTGAGTCACAATAACTAGAAGATGATTTCTAGCAGAACTGTGAAAATCTCCCACATCAGCTGGATTATATCTATAGCAGCAAACAGCAGCTGATACACAAAGCTTTGTCTCTGTTAATAAAGTTGGATCAGTTCAAATAGTTTGTTGCTCTGCACTTGAAAGCAGCATGTACTGTTAACAAACGAGAGCTTCACAGAGCTTCAGACTATCTCATGCTCTGTTCCCTAATGTTAGCAAGTTTAGTGACAAGTAAATAACATTTAAAGATTTCCAGGAGGGAAATACTCATGTGTGATTAATTTGAAGTGTTTCAAGGACTCAGTGAGTTAAAAAGTAGGGTTAGCATATAAGACTGCTAAAATTGTTAGCACATATGCGACATTTGAGCTGTGTAAGTTATTAAGTTTAATGTGGAGAATCTAACAGATCTAAGCATGTGTAGCCCACATTCTGAGAAAAGTTTAAAGGCTCATATTTGTGTCCAAAATGTGAAAGCTCTTTGACGCAGCTTAAACAGGCAACTGTTGTCAGTTTAAAGATGTTTGGTCTTTATTGGATAGTATAGAGAGAGACAGGAAGACAGATTGATTTTCTATTGAATGGACTTTTTCAAATCCAGCTGTAGGCCTGTGCAGTGTTGGGGAGTAACGGAATACATGTACCGCCGTTACGTATTTAGAATACAAAATATGAGTAACTGTATTCCGTTACAGTTACCGTTTAAAAAGGTGGTATTTAGAATACAGTTACTTTGTTGAAATAAATAGATTACACGGCGGTACTTTCCTGTTTCGTGTTGTGGCGGGTCAGGACTGTTTGGGTTTTCTTTGACATCTGTTCTGTTGTTCCAGGCGGCAGCGTTAGGGTTGCCATGGTTACGGGGTGACGCTCTCTCTCTGCGTGTTTCCTGGGTGAGAGAGCGCCTTTTTGTTGTTGTTGTTGTTGTGCTAAGCTAATAGGCAGAATTCTACAGTTATAGCTCTAACGAATGTAGCATCATGGGAAGTGTAGTCCGTGCTGCAGGGAGAATGGACTGCCATACTCGTTATGTGTCTGTGAGCGCGAGGAGGGAGAAAAAGGTGAGTGGAAAAGTACGAGCTGTCATCGAGCAGAAACGGGAGCTGGAAGCATGTAAATATAATAATAACCACTGCAGCCAAGAAGAGTGCCTGACGAGCCCAGTTGTAAGTAACCTATTAAGACTCGACTGTACACTGTGTTCGTGTTTTCCTCCGAAACAATAAGTTCCATTGGAGCAGCCTTTCAACGCCTCTCTCTGTCTCTCTCAAGCAAAGTTGACCCACACAACAAAGTAAAGCTACCCGCCGTATTAACCAGAGGTCCCTTTACTACAGTTCGGAGCCGCGGACCTTCAGTAACAGTAATAAATCACACAGCAATAGTGCATTCACGTAGTTGTAAAAAGCATGATAATATATTAAGTAATCCAAAGTATTCGGAATACGTTACTCTCATTGAGTAACGTAATGGAATACGTTACAGAATACATTTTCGGGCATGAATTCTGTATTCTGTAATGGAATACATTCTAAAAGTAACCTTCCCAACACTGGGCCTGTGTTTGTGAGCTCATTAACTGCTGTTTATTTAGAGATACGTGGTCCTCACAGGACAGCCACTACAAACATATGATTTTATAGAATATGATGCATTACTGCAGATTCAACACAATATGATGGCCCTTTCTCAATTCTAAGTACGCAAGTACGTACTCGCGTACTCGGCGAGACCGGACTTGCCGAGAACGCGAGCACGGACTCGGATTTGTACAATTGGAACACCAGCGTACTTGATGATGTCACAGGTCCGGAGATTTTACTGCCGTCCCCTCTTAATTTAACTGTGAGTAATATGTTATGAATCTTAACTTTAATCACAGCCAAACCGATTTACTCAGGAACAAATAAAACACTGAAATAAACCAAAAACTAACATTTAGAAGTGATCTAAGTGACTTATATATCATGTTTAACCTCAGTAGCGAAATCTCTATTAAAAAAATATTGTACATGTCTTAATAAAAACAAGCAGGTGAGATGTTAGAACGCCTTTATTTTCATTTTAGTACAATAGACAGCTGCTGGGGTTTGGGGTTTGTTTAACCTGAGTAGCGAAAAGACCGCGGTGGGGTTGAAAACGATGTGCCGGGAGTCCGCTGTTCTCGCCGGCTCTAGTTATCCTCGACCTCGCTGTCTGCTATGGAGCTGGTGGGTCACAGACGTCTCCGAAAACGTCGGAGCGCGTTTGGAAATATATGATATCTTGATAAATCGAGCAGATATCTGAAGTTTACACAGCTACATTCTCGCTTGAAAATAACTTAAAAGTTTATTTTGTGACCCAGAAAGAGTAATTTTCAAAAGTTTTCAGTCCCGCTCGTCCGCCATTGCCGCGTTTGAGTTTTGGACGAAATGCGTTCTGGGATATTTAGTTGTACCAAGTACACACAAGTCACCACTGATGCATGCTCGATAAAACAGGCAGCGCGAGAACACATCCGGGACTTTTTCGCTTCTCGGCTTGATGGGTACTTCGGATTGAAACAGTACTTGGTCTCCGACTGATGACGTATCACGAGTACACGAGAACGCAAGAACGCACAAGTACGCATATTGAGAAAGGGCCAAAGGATTTGAAATGAGCTCAGCCTTAAACATGTGCAGCAGTAATATTGATCCATAGAACACTGATGGGAACATTTTTCTGCACAATAAGTACTTTGACTTTTCATACTTTATGTACAATTTGCCAGTACTGCAGTTTTGTGTGTAGTGAGGTGTTTTCATGGTGTTTTATTGGTGATTTTAATAAAGGAACGCTTCTATCAAATTCTTCCAAATTTTGTCAAACTGAGCTGTGTGATGAAGTGAGTGTGACAGAAACACTCAGACTGTGTTTCTCTGCTTCATCAAGTCAAATCTGGTCCTCAGAGACTGAATAAAGTCCTGTCCCACTAACAGCAGCTCCAACAGTCTGTTCACTGCTTTCTTCCTGTCAGTCTTCATCTTTCTGCTGCGTCTCCTCTTCACACTGACCACTTTCTATCCAGCAGTGAGCTCCCAGTAAGCAGCAGCATTCAGCCTGTTAGAGTCAACACAAATGTCTCCATCCAAGCTCATGTTGTGCTTTGCTGTCCTCTCAGTCCATCAGGTGGAGGTGAAAGAGGGGGTGGAGTCTGTCCAGCTGCCCTTCAACACCACACTTCACCTCCCTGAAGACATTAAAGTGGAGTGGAAGGACAAATACGACACAAAGGTCCACGTGTATGAGAACGGCTCTGACCAGCCTGAGGAACAGCACCAGGTTTACAGAGACCGAACAAAAATGAATGAAGACCTGCTGAAAACTGGAGACCTCAGTCTGACCCTGAAATACCCCACAGATGGAGACAACAGGACCTACACCTGCACCGTCTACAACAGGGAGGGAAATATCCTGCTGAAGAAACAAGTGGAGCTAAAAGTCAAAGGTCAGTGCTGTAGATATAAGTCAAAGGTCAGAGGTCATGTAGGAGTATATTCTCTAAAAGCTTTTAGTTTGAATCTATTTTCAGTTCATTCAAATAAAATAAATTCTTTGATGCTTTGATCTAAAAGCCAAAAATGCCAGGCGGAGCAACTGTGTGTTTAAATGAACAGACTAAGAAGACCACTAAAAATGATCCTAACTTCAAAATAAAAGCCTCTGGCATGATTTGAAGTGTGGATTGATGTTTGTCTCAATGATTTGGACACTGGAATCATTTCTTCATCTCCCACTTTAAGACATATTAATGTCAGCCTCACATGTCCCACAGTGGACATATTTCTATTTCTAGATTGATATTTGGAGGATTTTCATGTGTTTCTCTGCTGTGTTAAATATCAACACTTCACCGAGTTATTTTGGTTCCTCAGAGGCATGCGATGGAAGACAAAACACTGCTCAATAGACCGTTTAACACTTTATTTCACTTTCACAATACTTCTAGAAGGGAGATGCGTTCTGCATGACACGTTGCCGCGGATCTCAAATTGGTGACGGGCACCTGACAGTTTTATTACCGGGCACCCTATTCTAGTCTAAACAACAGTATTTTCAGCAAGTTTCCACTACAAGATGGTTCCCTGTTATCTACTGCTCTACAGGAAAACATGGGCGAGAGCCTACGACTGAAGGACACCTATTCTAATGCCTTTATTATTCAGGGCTGTGTCCACTTAACACTACTTCTATATGATTATATGGCAGTTTTGATTAATATGAAATTAATATAAGGCACAGTAATAAAGCACTTCAGAAAAGATCATTCCAACATCCCCTCTCTTGGTCTGCCCCCATGGCAGAACAAAACTACTGCAAGTCATCAAACGTAATATCAGCGGATTGCCCCTCCCCGGTTCCCAAGAATGGCATCCTTTTGTCTGCCTCGGCATCAGATCCTCAAATAGCCCGATTAATTACTCTTACCAACAATGCTCTGAGGCAAGGCACACAGCAACAGCCACATGTTACCAAAATAGCTGTAAAGGTAGATAAAGAAACCAAAATAGACATAATAAAACCCTTTCATTGCCCAAAGACAGAGGTCATCCACTCTCTCAACGGATTATTCACTCCCGAATGCTCGTGCATGGTGTTGGACAAAGTCTTCAGGCCTTCCAACGCTCTGGTCACAGATCCATCAGCTGTATTATTAGAAATAAAAGTGCAGCACATATCGCCAAACATCGCGCAACTGCCCCCTTTCTCTGCCAACAACATGTCTAATGCCATTCGATTCTGCACAGTCATAAGAGAGGTGGGACCTAATTGTTCTGCAAACCCTCCTACAGCATCACGGGTTAAATTAGCCAATCTAAGAATATTATAATGGACGTAGGTAATACGATCCACACCCTTATTTGGGGTAATTGGGATAATTCCTGCTATCAAAGGCAAATTCTCAAATTCAGCCGCGATTGTTTTGGCCAACTTACAGTCGTCTGGCACCCCTCTGGGCAAACCAATGCAATCTATATACGTTGGTGAAAATATACAAAGGTCAAATGAACTTGTCAAACGCTTCTTCAAAACATGACGTCTACATCTCTCTGTTAGCTGGGTGCCGGGTTTACCCAATCGCACCCTCTTCTCACCCTGTAGTATTAAAGGGGCTCCCAACTAAGGCGCACAAGCCAGATGTCCCCCTTGGAATTCTCACAAACAAACGATATCCGCCACAATAATAATACAAATCAGATCGTGCCCATGAACCAATATATGTGTCCTTCTCCCGTGAGGCGTTCCCCCTGGCTGGAAAATTTCCACACACCAGTCAGTGGGAATCTTGCCGGCGTCATGCTTGTGGCTGGAAGGTTTTTGATTTGATTTGATTTGATATACCTTTAATAGTCCCACAAGGGGAAATTTCATAAGGCTGCCGACCTATTGCACGCAATGGCGGCGCTATCTTACCCTCCGACCATACATACATTACACAAAAACATCACATGGGGAAGACAGGTCAGAGAGGTATAACAATGGAAAATGCACCACATGAGGAAAGATAAGGAGAAAAAAATAACTCCCCCCAGACTGAGCTCCAACAGGGAGATCAGTTTGAGAACAGAAAAAAACACCTCTGTACATAGCACATGAAAAAAACTCTTAATACACCAAAGAAACACATGACAAGCAACAGGGATGGGTAAAGGTGAGAGACATCCAATGTAGACAGTACATCCGGGCCTGCAGCTTATGCGCTGGTCTCCATGATCCACCGTCAGCATCGGAAGGGAATAAGCGTCGAAGGCGTTTGGAAAGGGAGGGGGGATGAGTGTGTGCATATCAGTGTATATGTATGTGTGTGCGTGTCCAGAGTTCAGCTGAGACAGTGTCCTTCGCCCTGCTAGGCTAAGTAAACAGCCTTCCTGCCAACCCAGGTGGCCTTGCATGGAATGGGAAGGAACAGACTCAACACAGTCATTATCAGGGTGTTTTGTTCGGCTCCAGGCCTGCGACCGCAGCTGGCGCCGAGAGGGTATCCGCATGAAGTGATGTTGCTTTTTACTTTAGTACGAACAGCTCATATGAATTTCAAAGCAGTTCTACGGTCCAACACTGGTCTCTCAATCTCCCGTTGGAGAGCCGCGAGCTTCGCCACACTTGCGTTCTGTGATGTTGTCATAATTGTGCTCAAGGAGCCGATTCTGAGAACTCACGACAGTGTGCCTTCCCGAGATGTCATCCAATTTGCTCAGAGATGTTATTCCGAGCTAGCCCTTCCGAGATGTAATCAGTCTGCACTCAGAGATCTTATTCTGAGTATTCACAGCAGCCGTGCAGTTCTCCAAGATCTTATCCGTGCTGCAATCAATGAGCCCATTTTGAGAAACTCACGCCTCTTCCCATCGTTTCAATCCCAGCGGGCAGCCTTGTGGAGGTTTGAACAGCCGGTTCCGCTTTCTTAATTCTTCGATAAGTCAGGGCCAAGCCAGCTCCGATCAGTCAGAACCCTGTTACCATAGTTCCGAATAGGTAGATATCTTCAGCTCTCAGGCTCACCCGAGCCCAAACTTCTCGTTGAGAAAAGGGTGTCAATTGCATTTAGGGACCAGTTGATCCAATCCATAATTCCTCTTTTAGGTTTTAGAGAACAGACTGTTAGAGAGTGTTCCAGGGAAAGTAATACAAAAAACACGAGACTAGACAAGGACACAAGAGGCTAAGCAGGGAAGCTAAGGGAGAGAAGGAGAGGAGGAGAGGAGAAAAAGTGCGACCGCCTTCGTCAAGAGCAAGAGCAAGATTATCAGAAACAGTAAAGTTAAAACAGGTGTAATTTGCTTTACTCGGTGTGAATGGTCCCACTACAGTTTTATTATCAATTGGGGGAAACAGGCTGGCCAATAACGTTCAGTTGCCCTCCGAAACCACCTCCCTAGTATGCACCTAAACCCCCAGCGGTCCTTTGGATACAGGGGTGTTGGTTCGGTAAGCAAATGTGGTCTGGCCGCCGCGCAGGCCACACTATCAGACCAATTTTGCTCTCGGGAAATTTGAATTAACCAATCTAACCACACATTACTATCCCTATAGGGCTTTGGAGTTGACGTCACAGTGCATTGTGGGATCGCGACGCCATGACAGAAGGAAACAAATCAAAACAAACACACTGTGTTGAAAGCAGGACTGTCAGAACCATGCTTAAAATCAGCGCAAAAGACAAAGGGCTGTATCGCGACCGATTGCGCCCAGACACCAAGAGACGGTACTTGGAAAACATAGCGTGCATCGGTAATGTGGACCCGTATGAAATAAGGCAGTGGAGCGGAAACCCAGACAGCCTACCGCCGTTGTCCTATCCCGATATTTTCGCGTACCTTGTCTGTGGAGTCAGCGCATACACAGCGAATCATTTTCGGAATTATAAATTCCTGGAGGCGCACATCTAATTCACAAATGGTTGGGTACAAGATTTGGCCGTTTTTAAGCCTCCACGTTGTGAATACGTTGACCATATGACCAAGATACAGCCAGAGGTTGCACATAACATTGACTTCTCCTCAGCAGCTGCCCCCAAAATTGCTCTAGATGAAGGATTCACAATTGATGCCAGCTGTGCGTTGCCATGTAAATAGTTTGCATTTCATGTGTACCTGCACATGTACTTGCTAAGTACATGTGAACAGATCTTGAATAAAAAAAAAATAAACATACTTTTTATTTCTGTTTTATTGAAACCACTTTACAGAAAGTACAATTATTTACAATGAACTACACATGCAACACAGCAGTTTTATGAATATTCAACAACAGCAAGTTTCATTTGGCCCTGGTTTGACAACCACACTGGGGCACATATTCCCCAAAACACAGCACACCTTAACATTCTTATCAAGTAGTGTTGTGTCTTCACCCTCACATGATATGATGTCAGATCTTCATCTATTACTTCTGCATGGGACACACCTTCATACTCTGCAGCTGCATAATTAAAGCATGTAAGATAAAATTAGTGCATACACATAAGGTATATATACACCAGTATTCCAGGTGCGTGATTCATCTGAAAGCTATGTGCAGATTAGCGTACAATGAGCGCAATTTTGTATGTTTTTGGGGCGCGGGTTACCTCCGATGGGTGCTCTTTTTCGCTTTCGTTGCACTCGCCTTGCATGCCGTGTCGAGTCTGACCACTGCAATCCAAGCCTGACGTCTTCGTTTAGTGATATCGGATACATTAGATCCCTCCCGTTGCCTCCAGGAGGGGAAACGATGAAAAGAGAGCCCATTTTCCAGCTTCTTGCCTTCCCTATTGTGTGATCTAACGTTGCAACCAACAACACAGTGCGTACGAACCCTAGCTGATGCTTCCGTGTGCTTCGTTTGGCCTACTGTCATGGCGGGAGGGGGTGTGACCCCCCTCCCGTGACATCACGCTCCAAAGCCCTATAGCCAGTCGCCATAGTGATCAGCTGTCTGGGCTTCAATTTGGTGTAATCCACTTCCATAATCCCTGTAGAATTTTCAAACAGTGGTGCCGGGGTTGGGAACAAACCTTGTAATGAATTTCTAAAGTTTACCTTGACCACTCCATGCGGGTCCTCCCCCATCACATCCACCCCTAGGGTAAAATAAACCACCCCATTGGCAATCCCCATGGGTGGAGCCGTCCAGTTCCCCAATGACAGAGTCACTAGATTCTGTTGGATCCTAAAATCTCGCTGTAAATAAAACCTGTCTCCCCCACCCTCTTGATTCTGACTCTGTGGTTTCCAATTTCCAGTATACCCCACAACCTCCGACCAAGCACATCTCCCGCTCAACCATGTCCACCCCTGCTGACAATAATGGGTTAATGAGAGTTTGTAACACACCCAAATATCATAAATCCTATAATTTCTGCCCCCACAATTTATGACTGCACAGAGATCCAATGTGAACGAAGTCGTAGACCCTGTAACGTAGTCCAACTCTACGCCACGGTAATAATTTAAGCAGGTGTCGACTTTACCTGATGTGCTGCTTTTGGTTTGTCTGACCGTGGCCTGGAATGCTGGAGTCACTGGCGTGGTCTGAGGTCTTTCTCCGGGCAACTCATATGCAAGAAAAATCACAGTTACAGTAACAATAATAACAACCCCTAAAGCTCTCATTACTCTCCAATTTTCCCACAACCTCATTTCCGGTCACTTCTCCAACCCCTTACTTTATGTTTAGACTAGAACCTCTGTCTAAGGCGATTGCGACCGTTTATTTTATCTTAGAAGTGACCTTTATCTTCCTGGTCGGGTGATTCTCTGCACCTCTTCTATCTTCGACCTCAGGGGTTGGACTACCCTTCAGTCCGTTGCACAGATCAGAGGATTATTCTGCCCCTATTTCAAAAGATCTGTGTGTTCTGGGGTCACAGCCGTGTTCCCCTTCTTACAGAGCCTTTCGGACCTCCTAGGCTCCTCTGCCACAGCGCATTGACTCCAATGATACCGGGATTCACCTTTCCCTCTCAATTGAACTGCATGCCAGGTCCTTGTCACCACTTCGAATGGACCTGTCCAACTTGGCTCGTTCCACTTCCGCTTGTACATCTTCAGCCACACCTATTTCACCTCCGGCACCGTCTGCTCCTGTCCTTGATCAGCGTTCTAGTGATGGGATTTCCGGCTCTTTTTAGAGAACTGGCTCTTTCGGCCCCGAACCGGCTCTTCAGGTTTTTTTGTTGCTTTAATTAATTTATTATTAACAATGATATAAAATTATGCACAAAAGGAATTACTAATGTCAAAAAAGTGGTTTTATTTATATATGTTTATATATAAATATATACAGTGGCCCCTAGAGACAAAACACATACAAACTCCAAAGCATGTACAAACTCCAAAGCATGTACAAACTCCAAAACACATTTCTAGCGCTAACTGAACTTCAAAACAGAGCTACCTAGATCACTTAAATTACACGATTGAAAGCATATGTGTATGGTTTGTGTATTTATACAAAAGCACTCATATATATTCAAATAATTAAAAAAAATGTTCATTTATCTGTTACTACCACAAACCAAATCCGGTCATTGGTACTTGCTGGCTTGTACCAGCTGGCTTGCTGGCGCGCCACCATCACTTTACTAGTTTTACTTTCTTCATTTTTAATTGAAGCCTGTTGCCTCACTTCTCCCACCTTAAGCTTCAATAATTGTTCTTCAAGTTCCTCTAGATCCCCTTTCTTTTTCTCTTTCTCCAGTTTATACTTATCAAGATGGTGCACCAAATGTGTCTCCCAGCGATGTGAATCTGCCCCTTTAAAATCAGGGACATCCAAAATTTTCTCTCTCACCCCTTCTGGAACTCCTTTCAACACTGCATACTACAACCTTGCTCTTCCTCCTCCAGTAGTTCTCTCCGTCCCCGCCTATAAAATGCATCATACTCTTCAGTCGTTTTGTAGGATTCTCATGATTCTCGTCCTCTTTTACGGCAGCCGTTACCCAACCACCCCACGAATCGTCATCCCACTCTCTGTCTGTTACTCTCATTTCTCACTTCATCACTGGAGTGAACTTCTGACATTTCTCCCGACTCCCTCGCTCCAAATCTCCCTCTATTTTCTTTCCCAGTTTCTTAGGGGCCGGCAGCACAGCTGGGGTACCCCCTTTCCCTTTTGAATTCTGTACCCAACTCTTGAATACGTCCAGGCTCTCTTCTCCCTCCTGCACTGGACTGCGCCCTCTGTCTTCCTTCTGTGTCGGAGCTGGAGTGGGTAATTCTTGAAACAAAATTGGTTCTTCCCCCTCTTCACTTACCTCTCCCAGTGTGGGCTCCTTAGGGCTCCCTCCTGTGGCCATTCCCGCTGTGGCGTCATCCGGGCGAAAGGTTGTGGGTGAAATTTTAAATAAAGTTCGGTTCAAAGGCCTAGGTCGCTTAGTCGGCTCATAATCACAGTTGATGGTCCCCGAGTTGAGCCTTACCACTGTGCCGTCCTCTTTCTCCATCCTTCCATCCATAACCACAAAATTTGGGACAACACAATGGTAGGGCACCCTCAGCAGGGGGCGCAGTGGGCCGGGGCGGTGGAGATGGGAGACCCTGCTTACCTTTTCCCTCCGCCGGCTCCCTCATCCAATGCTCCACCCCCTGGCAATAAATTCCCCATCTCATTAGGTAGGCTCTTCTCCTCCTCCTCCTCAAATTGTTTCCTAATTTGCCTTTTCCTCCATGTATTCCCTCCTTCCATCTCCTTTCTCAATTTCTTTCCCTTTTCTTCAGAAACTCGTGCTGCTTCTAGCAGCACTTTGGCTAGGGGGCGGCGCATATCATCTGTCACCCCTTGCTCATCACATATTTCTTTAATTTCTCTTCGTATTTCCAATATTTCCCCCTCCTTACCTGTATTGTTTCTCTGGAAACAATACAGGTAAGGAGGGGGAATTAGCTTTTTCCAATTCTTCTCTCTGTTTTCCAATACTTTTCCATGTATTTCCATCTTGTGTTTTAGCCCTGGGCTCCACTCTAATCATTTCTTTTAAATCTGCCATTTTCATTTACAATTGTAATGCTTACCACAGTCCACCAGATGTCACCCTTGTTCTGGACTGGAACAAAAAATCGGCCCGGGCATTTTGACTGGAGACCGGCCCACCAGGATAGAGATTGAAAATGTGACGTCATTCAGGGGTAAAACCGCAAAGGATTCTGTGAACTTGTGGCAAGAGGTACTACCGCACGCAGGCTTTCAATTGAACTCAGTAACACAGCGATAAAAAGAAACCCAAAAAATGGCAAGAAGATGTTGTATTATTAACTGCAATAGCCGGTCGCATGACAGCCACGGGAAGCCGACGGGTAAAGAGATCGTTTTTTTTATCGGATTACGTCGTTGAAGAGAAATTTTTAAGCCATGTTTCAAGTAAGAGCCGACGGATGGTCTGGATATACCAAATATAACGTCTCAGAACACTCCAGCTCACATGTTAGTCTGCTCCAAGCATCCCCACAAAGGTCAGTCTTCTGTTGTAGTTAATACGTCATTTTTCTTAACATAATTGGTGATATAGGTTACAAACAAGTCTGGCGCTGAACAGAAATTGTCACGCTATGCTCCTTTGTTTATTGTGCATAAATAGTGAAATGTCCTGACACAATATTGTGTTTCGCTTCTGTTATTACCACGGTACATTGACAAAAACATATACTTTTATTCACAGGATAAAACAGTTGTTTTGTATCACTAATTGTCCAGTGTGATTACAACATACAATATTATTGTCACTGCTACATTTCTGTAATGCTACCAGAAATTATTTCCACTACTAATTAATTACCCTTGAGCTCAAAGGTTATATTAATAAACGGTTAACGAATGTGTATTTATGACGACGATTTGTGAAACTGGTAAACTTACCTTTGTTCGTACGATGGTCTTTCGTTCTGCACAGTGCATTTCTAGGTCCTGTACCCATCCGTCGGTAAACTGTACCTGGGCTTGTTGCAGTGACCTGAAGTTACTAAACTTCATGAGTGTATGCACAAAAACCGTATAATTATAAATATGAGCGTGGTGAAAGTTGGGCAGCACGCTAGCGTCTTTTGTCCACTCGTATCTTTCTTTTCCTAATGTTGTAAACCTGCTCAACATTTGGCAATAAAACCCTTTCTGATTCTGATTCTGATTCTGATTTGTCTTTTCGTCGAGTCTGTCTTTGTACGGACCGGCATTGTTCTCCTTCGTTTTGTACATTCCTTTTTTGTGCGGCAAAGAAAAAACAAGAAGGTATTGGAACCGGAGAATGAACGTTTTGCGGTGCTGCAAATGCTTGCATTTGATGCGGTACTTGGATTGTTTTGCCACGAGTTCCTGGCATGCAATGCGCGAAATGCCATCCTCCCTATTCTGGATTTTAACCAGTACATAGCGGAAACAAAAAGACTGCTTGGTCGAGTTAACCTCCTGAACTATCTACAACACATGGTAGAAACCTTAAATTAAGACCAAGAACACTAGAGGTGAGACATGATCATTAATTAATATTAAAATTAATAAATGACAGATTTAGTGATATTTTCATAAACACCTCCTTTCCTTTTTTTGTTCTCCATTTTCTTTAGTAATTGGTCCAGCCCAGAGTCGATCATGACCAATTGGCCATTTCATTATATATACCCTTCCTAAAAAAAAAAAAAAAAAAAAAATCCATCGGCCCATAAAAACTAAAAATCGCCAGCGGCCCACCGCCCGATGGCCAGTCCAGCTATGCTTCCGTCAGTCTGCTTCACTCCGCTCTGGGAGACACTTCCTTCTCCCGCACATTCAACACAACATGCAGAGCACGTGTCTCGCTCTGCAAAACCCAAACACATGGTTTTAAATGCAAATTCAACATGTCAACCCCAAATTTAACCCTGACAGTCTAGAGGCACTATAGCCTGCGAACATAGCCCGGGATCTAGATTATCAACCGAACGAACGCAGCCCCATTGCAACATAAAGACTATCAAACGAATATACACACTCACAATCTAAAACCCCCTTAGCGGGAATCCCAGCTTTCAGCTTGAAATCTAACCGGCAGAAGAACTTGGGCCCACACGTATACAGTGTAATAAACTGAGGTGAATTTAGCCACTCGATTTCAATCGAGACACAAGACGCAACTTCTCGCGCTTCACACACACACACACACACACACAGCCCAGAAGCGCTGCTGCAGAGACTTCGCTCATGCCCCTCCGTGGCCCATCTGTCCAGCGGAGTATGTGGGGAGCCTATTCTCATAGGCACCTCAATTTTGCTATTCGGGTTTCCTCAATTTCCCAAGTTGCAACCCGAGTCCCATCCCACGGGGCTCGCCGCGAGCAAGTGGAGCAACCATGCCCTAGGATAATTACTCTTATTCTTACTTTCAGCCGTCATCCGCAAAAAACAATTCATTTACTCGGCTTATTATTACACCCCAATTTAGTTGCTCTAATGCATGGGACGGATCACACACTGCCTCTTTGTCTACTGCCGCAAATTGACACTGAGAATTCAATCAACTCGACGAAGAGACAATTTAGATACCCTCCAATATGCACCACCTGTTAATTTGATTTAACAGGTGGTTCTTACCTTTATTCTGAAATGACCCCAACAGCTGTCACAGCTATTTTTGATATTTGAGCAGAGCTGTAATGTTTGTGTGGTTAACGTCACCAGACTCCACTGATAAAAACTCTCATTTTGAGAACACAGGGCTGCTGTAGGACTTTGTGTTTGGAAAGATTTCTATTGGAGGCATTTTTGCCTTTATTATATAGGTGCAGAGAGTAGACAGGAAAGTGGGGAGAGAGTGAGGGACACACAGGCACCTTCAGTCCACCTGCTCAGCCAGGTGAGCTATAGCGCTGCTTTAACATGTTAGTGTGATTCAGAGTTAATCAAAGTTAGTGATGGAGGCAGCAGGAAACTAACAGGCTGTTTGTTCTGAGAGGTCAAATGACTGTTTTTATCAGCAGAGTCTGAGAAGTGTGGATGGACATAAAATCCATATCCAGTGTGATTTAGGAGCAGTTCATATGTAATGAGTGAAATGAAAGAAGAGCACAGACAGAACATGAGTGAGCAGACATTTTGGAGCTGCTGATCCACACAGGGCTGGATGGAAGGAGTGGGAGTCCATGATGGCTCAAAGTCTCTGATCCTAACTGTTCCTGAGCCTCTCCCCCTGCCTCCTCTTTGGATCTTCTCCTCCTCTTCTTCCTTATGTGCCTCCTCCACCACTGCTCTCTCCTCCCTCATCTCCTCCTCAGCTGAACTGAAGTCAGGGCTGTAACATGAGGAAACGTGCAAAAATGACTGAGTCAGCATGTTGAAGTGATTTGAGTGATTGTGAGCAGATTAGATGTGCAAGCCTCCCCTGTAGAGAAAAGCAAATCTTCTCCAGAGTTTCCCATCTCATGTTTTCCTATGTCACAGCTGATTGTCATATTCTGGCTGTCACTAAATGAGTGGTCCAAAGGTGGAAGGAGGAGCTCAGTTAGACTGTTCACTTCCTAACCTGTGAAATCAATCAGCTGTAGCTGTAGCCACGGGGAGAGCGATGGAGAGATGAAGCTGACAACCAGAGGTGTAGTGCTATTTGTTGAAGTAGCCCAGCGCACTGTGTGCCATGTAAGCACAGTGGCAAGTTTCCAGAGATGATTGGACTCTGAGCAGAAATGATCCATGTTGGACTGAATTTAAGAACAGATCATAAAGCCCTTTGTGTGCCCAGCCCGTCTGTCTGACCATCTTCATCAGCTGCTACATATTGCTTCCATCTTGCTCCTCCATGGATGCATCTTCTCTCTGTCTCTTTCATTCTTTCCTGTGGGATAGTTGCCCACTCTCTCTCTGACTGTGATGCCATCTCTCTACCTGACTTCTTCTCTCACAAAATAACTTGTAGCACATTTTGAATTCTGCTGCTTCAGAGGAAACGTCCCAGTTGGAGATAGTCAGGCTGACTTTTCCACAAATTCAGTTTTTCACAATAAAAGCCTGGTTAAAGCCTTGATTCTACTCTGCTGTGGACATGGACAGCTGGAGACTCCACGACTGAGGAGTCCTTCTTGTTAGACTTTTGTGAAGTCCGCTTGAAATCCACCTGGTAGTAAAAAAGGGAAAAGTGGACGTCCGCACATCCCCTCGCACTCACCGTCTGATGACATTTACATCACTGTGACCCACACGGACTCTGAGAAATGAAGTGTTGGTGTCCACTGACATGTTAGAGTGCTTTTAATTTGATATGCACACTGGAAATTATGTGTTTCCATAAAGAGTGTAGTGCAGTAAGTTTAGGAGAGCAGGGCCAAAACAGACTGATGGATTATTGTGACATCACTGTTTGATTCTTCTATCAAACAGAAGAAGAAGAAAAGTTCTCTTCAGCAGGTGAGGTCAAAGGTTAAAGGTCAACGAGTGGAAGAGAAAACACACAGTTCATGTGAATAGACTATGTGCTCCTTAGCATATGCTACTTCCGGCGGGGAAACTCCTGTATAGCGCTTAGTTTCGCGCCTTGTTTACGGTCGGGTTTTCCAAAACAAGTCAACCAAGCGGATGAATCAAGCGGTGATTTACATTTCTCAAGATGTCTTGGGCATTTACCGAATATATCTGTAGATGATGTTCACTGACTTGTCGATACTTTTTCCCCTGCGCCTCAGAGCAAAAGAGAAAAGGGATTCAAATTTTATATTTGTCATTATCTGTATAATTTTGGAGTTAAGTAACAACATACCCTTTGTAAATACTAATATATAGAGACCCTTAACAGCATTCATTCATTCATTTATTTTATATCCCGTGGCTTTTTTTCACAGTTTGTTGACATGCTGTCAGTGTTGGGGAGTAACGGAATACATGTAGTGGCGTTACGTATTTAAAATACAAAATATGAGTAACTGTATTCCATTACAGTTACTGTTTAAAAAGGTGGTATTCACAATACAGTTACTTTTTTGAAATAAACTGATTACACGGCGGTATTTTCCTGTTTCATATGTTAAGCTGTCCCCTCTCTATTTTTGGTAATTCCACGCTGGTGGAAACCTAAACAAAACACGCATTAAGAGGCTCAAATGTCTGTGTCTCAATCTCGCGGCCCATGTCACCTGTACTTGCGGCCCACATAATGATGTGAAGAAATATTTTTAAAAATTATTATTCAAAAAATTATTTAATATGAAGGCAATAGGCAGTGTTGGAGGCATAGCATGTATGAAGCATGGAAATATAATAATAACCACTGCAGCCAAAACGAGTGCCTGAGGATTTCAGTTGTAAATAAGCTATTAAGACTCGACACTGTGTTCGTGTTTTCCTCCGAAACAATAAGTTCCGTTGGAGCAGCCTTTCAACGCCTCTCTCTGTCTCTCGCTAGCAAAGTTGACCCAGACAACAAAGTAAAGCTAGTTTTCGTCTACGAGCCCGACACAGAACCCGACGTATTAGCCAGAGGTCCCTTTACTACAGTTCGGAGCTGCGGACCTGTTTTATATACGAGATCGCTGCAAAAAGTGCAGCCTTACCTAATGTCCACCCTACTGTTACTCATTTTGTATTAAAGTTTTAAAATCTAGTTGGTATTGGTATGGCGAGTATCTTTCAGTAATAGTAATATATCACACAGCAATAGTACATTCATGTAGTTGTAAAAAGCATGATAATATATTAAGTAATCCAAAGTATTCAGAATACGTTACTCTTAATGGGTAACGTAACAGAATATGTTACAAAATACATTTTGGGGCATGTATTCTGTAATCTGTAGTGGAATACATTTTAAAAGTAACCTTCCCAACACTACATGCTGTGTAGGTGTGTACTTGACTGTGCTAACTATAGATATGTTATATCGATATATGTATATATTATGTATATATATATGTATTATATTATATCGACATAACGGGGGAAACATCTGGCTTGATTACTGTTCACCTGTAGTGTGAATGCTGAACATTTGCCTGTTTAAATCATAAGAACTGTCACCATACAGAGATGTGTCTTCTCATTTTGTAATGCAGTTCTGCTTGTGTTGAGTGATGTAAACAACCAGTCAATCTACGCTCTTCAAACGTCAAAATTTATCATTTTTTTTATGAAAACGTCTGGTTCAAGGGTCTATATATGTTCCCACCTTCTGCTCTTTGTAACTTAACACGATCTTTCCGTTTTCGTGTTTTGGACATGGTTTTAGAGTCCATCTTTGCAGTAGCAATTGACTGCAAAATAAAGCTACCAGAAATGGAGCCATGTTTCTTTTTTTTCTTTCTCTCACCCTCCCTCTCTCATTTTTCTTAGCTTCATGCTGCACGTGAGCCGTGTGTTTGTGCTGAGCAGAGGGTGGAGAGGCGGTAGTTACACTTGCAGTAGCACACGAACAGAGCAGGAGGGAGAGAGAGAGCCAGGGGCAACAACAAGAGACAACATTGTCACATTAGAAAGGTATAGTAATGAAAATGAGTGACACCAAGAAAAGATGCAAAATCTTGAACCATTTCAAATTTATTGACAATACATAGGCTGATGCAGGTAGAGTCTGCAAGAAAAGGATATCATATAGAGCTGGTTCCACAAACAGCCTTCACAAGTAATATTAATGAAGGTGCCAGTGTGTCTACTGCAACTGTTGCTGCTGCTGCTGCATCTACAGCATCATGCAGTTACCACCACAACCACCTAAACCAACCCAGAACTCCTTTAGAAAGTTTTTGCAAAAGTCTGTAACCTCAGCAAGACAGAACTCAATTGTTAAAGACCCGGAAAAAATTATTGCACTTGATTTCCAACTATTTTCAGTTGTGGATGATAAAGTATTCAGAAAGTTTATTCATCCACTGAATCCTATGTATGCAATTGCAAGCAGGAAAACACCCCAAAATCATCCCAGGCGGTTAGGTCTGCACTTTGCAGGCCCCGCTGGTTTAGAGACTTATTCCCGTGAACAAAGCAAGACGGAGCTCGATTCATTTTAACTTGCAAGGGGAGCCGATGGGACCAGGGTCTTGGAGCTGCAAGCTCCTCACTTGATCCCAGACAACTCCAAACTCCGGCCCCCTCTCGCAGCTCTTTTATTAACTCAGTAGAAAGTACTAAAGATCTAATCACTGTGCTAAAGATCTAATCGTCCTGTTAACGATCTAATCATCTTGCACAATGACAACCATATTGATCCACAATTCTCTAACACAGGCCTACATGACATGAGCGTGCATCTTCTTTTGTTTTGCATATTAATTTATATTTTATTCTGTTTTGGTTTGCAGTGTTTTGTGTTGTTTCACTTTAAATTTGTTTAAAAGGAAAAGCTGAAAATTTAATTAAAATTTAGTTAAAACAGAATTGTAAATAATTGGTTTTTGTATTTTATAATTTATTTTTTAAATTTAATGTGGAGTGAATATGTTATGACTTTTGGCCAAAAGTCAGTAGTTAGTGTATAATCTGATTAAGTTACGTAAGCAAGGTGATAAATAAGTTCAAAGTCAAGAAATACTATAAGTTATTCATGTTAAAAACAGTTAAAATGTGTGGGTTCGAAATTTGCTCAGAGTGAGACATCGTTATCGCAAGCGATCTTTGTATTGTATGTGTGAAAATGGGAGCGAGGGAGCGCTCTGAACATTAATCTATCTTTGACGTATTTTCTCTGTTAACGCTGCGAGAATTGCTTCGGCAGTATTAAAACAGTGAATAAGCTCATGTATACACGCTAAAAGTGCCCTACACGCTTGTCCCTTGGAAAACATTCTTCTTTGTGGGTATTAATGTGTTCAGAAATAACTTTTATATGTGTTTACATGGAGTGAACTGTGATGCTAATATAACGCACGTGTCAAGCTAGGCTAATCATTAAGTTTGTCATTAAGATGTGTATTAGCTAGCAATTTATTTTCACTTTCTGTATATTTCAGTTACAAATAAGAAATAGCAAGGAGACGCCTTGAGAGAGGATAAGGTGTCACAGTCTGGCGGAGGCAGACTGTATGTATTGTGAAGAGTGAACCCAAAATGCAGACATGTAGGAACTTGGACCAAAGATTGAGTATTAACAAAAAGCGAGCCGTTTAATATGGCTGGTAAAAAAAAAAAAAGGTACAAACAAAGGGCAAGGCAAGCTGAAGTAAAACTAACATCAACCTAAACTGGGAGACCTAAACAAACAACAAGAAAAACCTAGACGTGAAACTTGGAAACATGGTGTGGGAAACATGGTGTGGACAACAGACGACCTGACAAGGAATGAACAGAAACACACGGACTAAATACACACAGGAGGATAATAAGGGAAACGGAAACACATGGGGAAACAGCTGACACACATGAACATAATGACGTCACAAGAGGAGAGTAAAACTAAAAACATTGAACATAGAAACACAGGACCCCTTCAAAATAAAACAGGAAACATAATGAGACGCAGACATGACAACATGAACTTGACAACATGAGACTCAGACATGAAACACATGAAGGGCAAGGGAGACTTCACAGGGGTTGAAAACACAAGGGGTAACTAATAAGCAAATGAACATAGGAAACCTAATGAGCTTAAACATACTATAAACATCAAAATGAACTAAAACTCAAAACACTGGGTCATAAGACCCAGGATCGTGACATAAGGCTTAAAAAGATCTTCATTAAAATCAAGAAAAGCAAGCCTTGTGTGGAGATCTCGTCTATTTTGTTCGCTGGCTGTCTAGCTTCACATGGTCACGTCTTGTGAGGGCAGCACAGAATAAATAAAAGCATATTTATATAATAACATATATAAATTTAAAAAAAATTACATTAGTAATTCATTTTGTGCATAATTTTATATTGCTGTTGATAATAAATTAATTAAAGCAACAAAACAGCCTGAAGAGCCGGATGGGATCTGAAAGAGATGGTTCTTTTTAGTGAGCTGAGCCGAAAGAACCGGTTCTCTAAAAAGAGCTGGAATTCCCATCACTAGAACAAATCAACTCACCCCCTCCCTCCTGGCTCACAGCTTATTCTTCTTTTTCTTTTTCTTGGTTGGCAACCAACATTAAGGTGCATTAGCGCCCCCTGGCTCACAGTTCAGTGGACGGCTCACAGCTCAGTGGACGCTTGCGCTACATACAACTCCCTCACCCATCCCTCCCGGATCTCAGCTGCTGAAACAGAGCGTGTTACCGTGGAAGAGTCACACCTTCACCTGAGATGAAGTCTGATAGTCTGACTCATGCAGTATAACATTCAGTCTACACTTTCTTTGTTTTGCAAACATAATAAGCAGACTAAATGAAAAAGTATATAAATTCAGTTCCACCACTAAATAAGAAAATTTAAAAAATACAGTGTCTGACTCGCATTCTGCTGCTGCTGCAATAATGTAAGTAAAATAAATAGAAATGTGCTATTTCACTAAATTATTTAGATGAGAAAATATATTTTGACATTTCATTTTCTGTTTGTCGGAAATTTCATTGATATTCTATTGAAAGAAAAATAATTGTTCCCTTTAGAAATCTTTTTTTTTCTCTTTTTGCTCTATAAAATGGTTGTTTGCTTTTTCAATCACTCATCTTGGCAGTAGTATTTACATGAAAAGAGAAACAAATTAAGTTTGAGCGAAAATGTACATTTTTTGCACTCTCTGGGCAACTGACTCAGTGACTCAAATTGCTCAAAAAACCTGATTCATTTTGGTGAGTGACTCATTCAAACTCGATTCAGTAAAAAGAATCAAATTTACCATCACTATTGTTGATGGCAGGAAGCTACAGACCCTCCTGCAGGAAGTGACCTCACTCATGTAATGATGAGACAGAGCTGAGTATAGACGAGTGATACAGGGGGTGATGAAGTGGTGTTTCAGTGCTGCTGACTGGAGGACATTCAGATTTGTTAGGGAGCAGGAAATGTACAAACTGATGTGAATATTGATGAAGTTGTTCTGTTTGTAACGCTGTTTTAGAAGCAGCAAATGAGGCAATGAAGAAGAAAGGAGGGAAGATCACAAACAAAGAGTGTGATAAAGATCTGTGTTGGTCTGTAGCTCGGCTGTAGGGGAGGGTGGAGCAGTGACAGTAGAGGCTGAAGAGAAGTCACAGCAGTGAAAGATAAATATAGTTCAGATAATATTAGTGAAGAAAAGACAGTTATAGAGAATCAGGAGTTATTACAGCGAGTAGAAAACTCACACGATTTATTAACCCTTTAAGACCTACCATAGAACCAAGTCCGCCAGAGCTTATATTGTATTTTTACATGTTGTAGTGCCATTTTTGGGAGCATTTCAAGTTGATATACATCAATACAACCATTATAGCCCCAATTTTAATAATATGTATGCATTAAGTGCATAGTAATTACATAAATTGCAAAAAAGTGCAATAAACTACAAAAAAAAATTGAAAATCGTTTTGTTTTTTTTAACATATATTTCTAGTTAGAGAAATTTAAGAGGCTTATCCCTCAAAACTGTAAATACAAAAAAGTTGCACAAAATAGTTTCCCACCACAGGAAATTTATTTTAAGTGTCTTCATATTTTTATTTTTCAAATACACCAATTTTTATATACCGCAGGAAAAACGAAAGTAAATATTATGATGCAAATTTGCAAAAAAAAAAAAAAAAGCATATGCATCAAAATAAACTATTTCCAGCAGTACAAGTCCTAAGCATCCCAGAAACGACACAGAAAGTCATAAAGTCAAACATAACTTTTAAAAACACCAGTATAGGCTCATAAGGCCCTGATGGTAAAAAACTACATTTCCGCAAAATGACGTCACTTCCGGTTTCGGGCAGGTCATGGCGGACATGCGATAGTTCGCGCTGATGGACTTAGGAAGTGTTACAAACAGCTGATTGGATCGGCAAAGCGTGTTTCTGGACTATTATGTTTTTGTTGCTGCAAATGCTTTTTATGCAGTTTTTGCAAAGCTTTATGTGGAAGGAAACTGTGACCTAGGACAAGCTGATGGCATAAGATGTAAGTACAACTCCTCCGGTTTCATATGCAAAAAAAATTGCGCTAGCTTACGTGGTTGCAGTGCTACCGGGATTTAAAAATAGTTACGCAAAACGGAGCGTGCCCGCTCCGTCTGGCTTTAAAGGGTTAAATATACTGTTTACAAAGACAGAATGAAATCAGGCACACAGGAAACTATCAGCACAAGGAAAAGATCAGGTTTGTTATATCAGGATAAATCATCTCTAAAGACGTCTTGATGCATTCTCAATTATGCAGGTAAGTAAATCTCCAAAAGCTGATTCTGTTCATCTGGACGTAGCGTTTTCAGTGGGAGAAACGTTCACTCATCCAAGTGACTACTTCAGTCTCAGCTGACTGCAGGTTTTCCCAATCATAAATCTTATTTGCATAATGACTGAAACCAGCCCACTGAGTGAACAATGGGCTGTGAGGTCAGTTCCTTGATCATTAATATGCAAATTCTCATGAATATTGATCAACAACCACTGATCAATGGCCATGAGTACCTTCACAGAGAGTTGGGGAATGGCTGCAGTCACAGCATTGTAAGACGGTGAAAGATGTACCCTTAGGCCCCCTCCTTGATTCAGAGATGGTCTGTTTGCTATGAGAATTGCTGCCAATCGTAGTTCATCTGGAGGTATCATCTGCTTCACATTATGAGTATTATGGCAAATTATAATGGGGAAGCCTTTATCCTGTAAAGGATACCGGAGGTAGTTCATGGGTACGGACGGTAACTTAACCTTGCACTAACGCTGTTTAGTTGCATAGTTTGAGCAGTAGAAGTGTACTACGCTGCTTTGATCTTTATATCTGGTTATGTTAGCTATATTGTATTGTAGCGGGTCAGGGCTGTTCGGGGTTTTGGTTATTGACAGTTATGTTCTGTTGTTATGTTGCCATGGTTACAGGTGACGCTCTCTCTCTCTGCGACTGTGTGTTTTCCGGGTGAGAGAGCGCCTTTTTGTGTTGTTGTTGCTGCGCCGAGCGTTGGTGTTTGGTGTCTCCGATGTAGAGGTCTGGGCATTCTTCGCTGCACTGTACAGCATACACCACATTGTTAAGTTTGTGTTTAGGAGTTTTGCCTTTCGGGTGAACCAGTTTCTGTCTGAGTGTGTTGCTGGGTCTGAAGTACACTGGGATGTCGTGCTTGGTGAAAACTCTCCTGAGTTTCTCTGATACACCGGCTACATAGGGGATGACAACGTTGTTGCGTCTGTCTTTCTTATCCTCCCTCGCTGGTGTCTGATCTTCTTTTCCGTGCATCTTTGCTGACTTTATAAACACCCAATTAGGATAGCCGCATGTTTTAAGTGCTTCCTTTACATGTGTGTGTTCCTTCTTTTTCCCTTCAGGCTTAGAGGGAACATGTTCTGCCCGGTGGTGTAGGGTCCTGACTACCCCAAGTTTGTGTTCCAGAAGGTGATGGGAGTCAAAGAGGAGGTACTGGTCCGTGTGTGTGGGCTTCCGATAAACTTCAATGTTGAGGTTGCCGTTCTCTTCAATGTGCACAGCGCAGTCCAGGAAAGGCAAACAGTTGTCCTTTGTGTTTTTCCTGGTGAACTTCATGTTTTTATCCATGGCGTTAATGTGCGCAGTGAAGGATTCCAATTCTTGTCTTTTGATTTTGACCCAGGTGTCGTCTACATATCTGTACCAGTGGCTGGGTACTCTCCCTTTAAAAGAGCCAAGAGCCTTTCTTTCCACTTCCTCCATGTAAAGGTTGGTGGTGTATGCTGTACAGTGCAGCGAGGAATGCCCAGACCTCTACATCGGAGAGACCAAACAGCCAATTCACAAGTGCATGGCACAACGTAGAAGAGTCACAAGACTCAGCAGTTCATCTAAAGGACAAAGGTCACTCTTTCGAGGATGCCAACGTTCACATTTTGGACAGAGAGGACAGATGGTTTAAAAGAGGAGTGAAAGAAGCCATTTACATCCACTGTGAGCAACCATCTTTGAACTGAAGGCTCTTCCTCCCATTCTACTTTTAAATACTCTAATCAAATCAAATCAAATCACTTTTATTGTCACATCACATGTGCAGGTACACTGGTACAGTACATGCGAGTGAAATTCTTGTGTGCGAGCTTCACAAGCAACAGAGGTGTGCAAAAATACAATAACATAAGAACAAGCAAAATATAAGAATGGGTAAATCTGAGAATTTTATGAATAAATATATGTACAATATAAGACATTATGCGCATTACTGAATGGGTATATCTATGTGTGTGTGTGTGTGTGTGTATATACATTTCAAAAAAATTAAATAGAATAAACAATAAAAATAAATATACAGAGGTTGGCAGTTGGAAATGTGCAAAACAAGTGGCATTTATATACAGTGTGGAGTGCATAATGTTGAAGTTCTGGTAGGTGAAGGTGAGGTGTCTATGAAGTGTACAGCAGTCTGATGGCCTGGTGGAAAAAGCTGTCTCTCAGTCTGCTGGTATGGGACCGGATGCTGCAGAACCTCCTTCCTGATGGAAGTAGTCTGAACAGTTTATGGCTGGGGTGACTGGAGTCCTTGATGATCCTCCCCGCTTTTCTCAGGCACCGCTTCCTGTAGATGTCTTGGAGGGAGGGAAGCTCACCTCCAATTATCCGTTCACAGCACTGCACTACTCTCTGGAGAGCTTTGCGGTTGTAAGCGGTGCTGTTGCCATACCAGGTGGTGATGCATCCAGTGAGGATGCTCTCAATGGCACATCGATAGAAGGTCCTGTGGATGCGGGGGCTCATGCCAAATCTTTTCAGTCTCCTGAGAAAGAAGAGGCACTGCTGTGCCTCTTCACTGTTTTGTTTATGTGTCCTGACCATGTAAGATCCTTAGCCAGATGTACACCAAGGGACCGGAAGCTGCTCACGCTCTCCACAGCAGCGCCGTTGATGGGGGTGTGTACTTCTCTGCACCTCCGGAAGTCCACCATCAACTCCTTTGTCTTTGCGACGTTGAGGGTGAGATGGTTGTCTTGACACCAGTGGGTCAAGGCGCTGACCTCCTCCCTGTAAGCCGTCTCATCACCGTTGGTGATAAGACCCACCACTGTAGTGTCGTCCGCAAACTTCACAATGATGTTGGAGTTGTTAGTGGCCGTGCAGTCATAGGTGTAGAGTGAGTACAGGAGAGGGCTCAGTACACACCCCTGTGGAGCACCAGTGTTCAGTGTGATGGGGGATGAGGTGATGCTGCGACGACCACTTGGCGTCTGTCAGACAGGAAGCTAAGGATCCAGCTGCAGAGGGAGCTGCTCAGTCCTAGACCCTGTCCAGCTTCGAGGGAACGATAGTATTGAATGCTGAGCTGTAATCCACAAACAGCTTTCTCACATACGTGTCTCTCTTCTCCAGGTGTGACAGGGCAGTATGGAGTGTCAGGGCTATGGCATCATCAGTGCACCTGTTGTGGTGGTATGCAAATTGTAGAGGGTCCAGTGAGTCGGGTAGTGCAGAATAAACGAAGTACCTGACCAGCTTCTCGAAGCATTTGCTCACAATGGGGGTCAGAGCTACATGTCGACAGTCGTTTAATGAGGAGATGGTGGAGGATTTGGTTACAGGGACGATGGTGGCCATTTTGAAGCAGGCTGGGACTACAGACAGAGAGAGGGAACGGTTGAAGATGTGTGTAAAAACTCCAGCCAGCTGAGCCACGCATGACTTGAGGACGCGAATCCCATCCGGACCAGTAGCTTTGCGTGCGTTCACCTTCCTGAAGCACTTCCGCACATCCTCCTCAGACACAGTGTGCGCACTGACGTCATCCGCGGTGCACACACTGTCCGGTCTCATGGAACAACAAGTAAGCCTGCAGTGTGAGAATGAAGTGCTCTAATAGGGTGATATGGTATTACAAGGTCCTTAAGATAAGGGGGCCTGATTATTTAAGACCTTGTATGTGAGGAGCAGGATTTTGAATTCAATTCTGGATTTAACAGGAAGCCAATAAAGGGAAGCCAATACAGGAGAAATATGCTCTCTTTCTAGTCCCTGTCAGCACTCTTGCTGCAGCATTTTGGATTAATACCTGTCTCCCCAATGTCATGTTTGTGTTAGGGCTGGGCGATACGGCCTAAAATTCATATCGCGATATAATTTGAGGCATGTGCGATAACGATATATATCACGATATATTCTTTTCTTCTGTATAACGTATTTTCCACACTATAAGGCACACTTAAAATCCTTTAATTTTCTCAAAAACCGAGAGTGTGCCTTATGTATGAATTCTGGTTGTGCTCACTGACCTTGAACCGATTTTGGCGTGTAGAAATCTGTTAAAAAAGTTTTAGTACAACTTTGGTAAGCCTGCTGATGGACTGCTTGATGGATTGTCAGAGCATCACGGCTGCCGTAGTGAGGAGTAATCTGGGTCCAAAACTCCGTCTCTTCAGGTCCCAAAGTCAAACGAACACTGAGAGTTAAAAACAGTCTAAATTCTTTCATCTTTAATAAAATCATCAGCTATGCTGCTTTATCGGGTGTAACAATTAAGTTTAACATCCATGAAAACAGAATTTATTAAATTTAACGGAGTTAACAGGAAGTTAGCTCGCTAGTTTATACCTAAACATTTCATACCATGTTCTGACTGAGTGATTTTTGAAACTAATTAAAACGTACAGCTCTGCTACCTCTTCCAACATAAATGAAGACATCAAACTAAACAGCATTGGCGTTTGCAGGGTTACCGAAGTTGGACTACCTGGTATATAATGTTGTGCTACGTGATTGCTAACGACACAGCTATGTTAGCATAACATTAGCACAGTGAAGCTGGAGGATGAACGCCAACTTTTTTTCCACTCGATAAAAGTTAACGTGACGGATTCTGGTGGTCAGGGACAAATGCAATCGCATAGCAGGATGCTGTACACGGGCCAAACTTCAGTCAGGAGAACATAATTTACTGATGATAATGGTTGTAGCCGCTGTGATACTTTCTACCAAAACAGACGCCGCTTGATGACGTCATCAAAATGCGCTATCGCGATAGAGCGATATAGTCGAAATCTCTATCGTTGGCCAAATCTATATCGTTTCTATCGTATATCGTTTATATCGCCCACCCCTAGTTTGTGTATTGTATGTACGGTCAGCAAGGTCTGTCATCTCGGTTGTGGGCAACTGCAACTAGGGTTGCCAACCGTCCCTTGAAAAACGGAATCGTCCCGTATTTAGAAACAAAAGTACACTTCCCGGATTGAAAAGGGATGCACTTTGTCCAGTAATACAGTGAAAATAAAAAGTAGTCTATAAATGTTAATGGCATTAACGCTTTATTTGAAAACATAATTCCCAGCCCCTCTCCTTCTCTGTGACCAATGAGCTTACAGCAGTATGACAATTCAGATGACCACTTATGTCATTGGTAGAGGAAAGGTCGCTTGTGTTGAAAATACCGGAAGACAACAGATGACCACAACAAGAAGCATGGCCAACAGGGAAACAAACGCAGACACTCCAAGAAAGAAAAAAAAAGGCTGCATAAGTGCAGGGAGGAATGGGAAAAGGAAAACACCTGGCTGGAAAAAGTGCGCGATAACACCTATAAAGCACACTGCACCGGAGCACTTTTTCATAGGCCATGGTCTAGTGGTGGGCACATGAAGAACATGAGGGGGTTGAAAGCTCGGTGAACCCTTAACCCTTACCCTTAACCCTGTCCATCAGGCCACGGCATAAGCAGATATGGTATGTAAACATTGTCTTTTTTTTAAACCCTCTGGTTAAGGTTAATGTGGGCATGTGCAATGAATATCAGCGCTATGTGGCCAGAAGTGTGATAATATAATTTATTTTGTGTTATAAACAACTGCAAGGATAGATGATTTCAACCAATAGATGACTGTCAGGAGATTTATTCTAAAACACTTCTTCAGTTGAGAATCAGAGAGGAGAAACACACACTGCAGTTAGTTACTTGGAAGCAAGGGCAGCCACAGAACTCGCATAGAAGTGCGGGCTCTGAGACTCGCGCCGTGCCACTGCCCTGTTCTTTATTTATACATCAGTGGGTGTTTGTTCTTTACATTGGAATGTGGATGTTTAGGTGTGTGTGTGTGTATGTGTGTGTGTGTGTAACCGACTTCCTAAACCTGCTGGCCTGGAAGTCCAGCAGTTCATCTAAACAAAATGCACTTAGCCTAAAACAGACATAGATACATTTATCCTATCATAAAACAATAAAACAAGGTATGACCTCTCCCATGCTCCCAGGATGTGGGTTTGAAAACCAGAACACTCTGGAATCACACAAAGCCTACTAAAGATCACACATCCTATCACTACACAATCGATTATATACCTCTAAGCATATATGGAAACTTATATCATTAAAAGATTATACTGACACTAAGTACAATTTCCATTGACAATGACTAATACATAAAATTAATACATAGATGAATAGGGATGGGTATTGAAAACCGGTTCTTGTTGAGAACCGGTTCCCACTGTTTCAATTCCTTGGAAACGTTTGCCATTTTTGCAATCGATTCCCGTCGACCCGAATGACGTCACCACATTGCGGAGCGTCATTTACCTGGAAGGAAACATGGCGCCTAAGCGGCTCAAACGCTAAAAAGTTTGGTCATACTTTACGAGAACGGATGACAACAGGGCAACTTGCAATACTTGCAAAGTAGATATTTCATTTAAGGGAGGAAACACAAATCAGGGTGTTTAATATGCAAAAGCATTTGCTCACAAAACACGCGATAACCCCAAATGAATGTCGTGTTTTTAATTTCGCTCCGGACTCGTGAATCTCAACCCAGCAGCAGCGGTAACGTTCGCACGTCCTCTCCCGTTAATGCGGCAGTTAAATAATCAACTAACAGTGCATATTATGTTAGCGCGATCTGCCTTATTACAAAACCTGCCATTACTGTGCGCTACATTTAGGTGACCATGATGAGAGAGACAGAGTCTGGCTGGCGCTCGCTGGCAGCTCTCGCTGCAGTCTACCGGTAGCGTCTCCTTTCAGGCCGGGATAGATGAATGTCACCGAGCAGTGACTACGTTTGTGGTAAAAGGCTTGCACCGATTTTCGGTAAGTGAATGTGTTTAATTGTAGGCAGGGACATTACTGGATATTCTTGTGTAATTGCTACAGAATAATTTATGTTATACTTTGTACAGTAGAATATTTATTTTATTATTTTACATTTACAATTTTTTCCCCTGGGACCCTGTGACACCCCATTGAAGAGCCATAGGCTGAGGATCTCTTAAGATCTCACTGTTGGGTTTGTAAGGCCATGTTACTCCTAAATTTCTATCTTGTTCAAAGAGAAGATATAAAACAAAGTTCTAAGCTAATCGACCTTAGTGTTCTCCTTTTTAAAAAAGAATCGATAAGAGAATCGATAAAGAATCGAATCGTTAAACAGAATCGAAAATGGAATCGGAATCATTAAAATCTTATCAATACCCATCCCTATAGATGAATAATGATGATGAGTTAGGATGCGTAATCATGGGAACAAGCGGGTTTACAAACGGGAGCAGCTGATTAGCATTAGAAAAGCTGACATAATACCTCAACTGAAGCCAACTGCACTAAATGCACTGTTACAAGAATGTTTTTCTTTCTGTTGTTTTCTATTAATTTATATAATTTTAAGTTAAGCAGCACAGAGTTCTTTTAAAGAAAGATTTACTTATATTCTCAAAAGTTAAGCATGACAGGCTTCTGTTTAAGAAAGAGACGTGTTTTATTGTGTTAATGTTGTCATTTTGCGCTACAAATAAATGGCTAAATGATCACACACACAAAAAAGAGCTAAAAAATTCACCACACTTGGAAGGGTGGAGACAATTGGGTTGCCCGGCCCTGGCCACGAGGTGTCCCTTATTTATTTTTCAGGGAGTTGGCAACCCTAACTGCAACTGACAAATAAAGGCTATCTCATCTCAACTCATCTTAACTGAAGGATTTTCAGGGAGTTTTCAGGACTTCCTGATAATAATGAACTACAGTACTCCAGCCAAGAACTAATAAATGCATGAACTAGTTTTTCGCATCACTCTGAGACAGGATATTCTAATTTTTTTAAATTCAATTCAATTCAATTCAATTTTATTTATATAGCGCCAAATCACAACAAAAGTCGCCTCAAGGCGCTTTATATTGTACAGTAGATAGCACAATAATAAATACAGAGAAAACCCAACAATCATATGACCCCTATGAGCAAGCACTTTGGCGACAGTGGGAAGGAAAACTCCCTTTAACAGGAAGAAACCTCCGGCACAACCAGGCTCAGGGAGGGGTGGCCATCTGCTGCGACCGGTTGGGGTGAAAGAAGGAAAACAGGATGAAAGACATGCTGTGGAAGAGAGACAGAGATTAATAACAGATAAGATTTGATGCAGAGAGGTCTATTAACACATAGCGAGTGAGAAAGGTGACTGGAAAGGGAAAACTCAATGCATCATGGGAATCCCCGGCAGCCTACGTCTATTGCAGCATAACTAAGGGAGGATTCAGGGTCACCTGGTCCAGCCCTAACTATATGCTTTAGCAAAAAGGAAAGTTTTAAGCCTAATCTTGAAAGTAGAGATAGTGTCTGTCTCCCGAATCCAAACTGGAAGCTGGTTCCACAGAAGAGGGGCCTGAAAACTGAAGGCTCTGCCTCCCATTCTACTTTTAAATACTCTAGGGACAGCAAGTAGGCCTGCAGAGCGAGAGCGAAGTGCTCTAATAGGGTGATATGGCACTACAAGGTCATTAAGATAAAATGGGGCCTGATTATTTAAGACCTTGTATGTGAGGAGCAGGATTTTGAATTCAATTCTGGATTTAACAGGAAGCCAATGAAGGGAAGCCAAAACAGGAGAAATATGCTCTCTCTGGAAGTAATAAATGCATGAACTAGTTTTTCAGCGTCACTCTGAGACAGGATATTTCTAATTTTAGAGATGTTGCGCAAATGGAAGAAAGCAGTCTTACATATTTGTTTAATATGTGCTCTGAAGGACATGTCCTGGTCAAAAATGACTCCAAGGTTCCTCACAGCATTACTGGAGGCCAAGGTAATGCCATCCAGAGTAAGAATCTGGTTAGATACCATATTTCTAAGATTTTCAGGGACAAGTACAATAACCTCAGTTTTATCTGAATTAAGAAGCAGAAAGTTAGCGGCCATCCAGGTCTTTATGTCTTTAAGACATTCCTGCAGTTTAACTAATTGGTGTGTGTTACCTGGCTTCATGGATAGATAGAGCTGCGTGTCATCTGCATAGCAGTGAAAATTTATGCTATGTCTTCTAATGATGCTGCCTAGGGGAAGCATATATAATGTATATTATATTTGGCTCTCAGCGAAGGCGGTCACATTTTTCTCCTCTCCTCTCCTCTCCTTTCCCTTATCTTCCCTGCTTAGCTTCTTAAGTTCCTTGTCTAGTCTTGTGGTTTTTTATTGCTTTTCCCTGGAACACTTTCTCACAGTTTGTTCTCTAAAACCTAAAAGAGGAATTATGGATTTGATCAACTGGTCTCTGAATGCAATTGGCACCCCTTCAAAGATAAGTCTGGGCTTGGGTGAGCCTGACTGCTGAGGATATCTACCTATTCGGAACCATGATAACAGGGTTCTTGCTGATCAGAGCTGGCCTGGCCCTGGCTTATCGAAGAATTAAGGAAGCGGAACCGGCTGTTCAAACCCCCACAAAGCTGCCCGCTGGGATTAAAACGATGGGATGAGGCGTGAGTTTCTCGAAATGGGTCATTAAGTGCAACACGGAGAAGATCTTGGAGAACCACACAGCTGCCGTGAATACTCAGAACAAGACCTTTGAGTGCAAAATGATTACATCTGGAGGGGCTCGCCCGGAATAACACCTCTGGGCGCAAATTGATCACATCTTGGGAAGTGCACCGCAGTTGTGAGTTCTCAGAACCTGCTCTTTGACCACAAGAATGACAACACCACGGAATGGAAGTTTGGATAACATCATAGGAAGCTCACGGCTCTCCAACAGGAGATTGAGAGACCAGTGTTGGACTGTTAGAACATCTTTGAAATTCTTATGAGTTGTTCGAACTAAAGTTAAAACCATCATCATTTCATGCGGCTACCCCTTCGGCGCCAGCTGTGGGCTCAAGGCTGGAGCTGAACAAAAACACCCTGATGTTTTGTCTGTTCCTTCCCATCCTATGCAAGGCCACCTGGGTTGGCTGGAAGACTGTTTACTTAGCCTGGCAGGGCGAAGGACACTGTCTCAGCTGATCTCTGGACACACACACACACGCACACAGACATATACACATGCAGATGTACACTCATCCCCCCTCCCCCCTCCAAACGCCTTCGACGCTTATTCCCTTCCGATGCTGACGGTGGATCATGGAGACCAGCACATAGGCTGCAGGCCCGGATGTACTGTCTACATTGGCTGTCTCTCACCCTTTACCCACCCCTGTTGCTTGTCATGTGTTTCTTTGGTGTATTAAGAGTCTTTTTTTTTTCATGTGCTATGTGCAGAGGTGTTTTTTTCTGTTCTCAAATTGATCTCCCTGTTGGAGCTCAGTCTGGGGGGAGTTATTTTTTTCTCCTTATCTTTCCTCATGTTGTGCTTTTCCATGTTATACCCCTCTGACCTGTCTCCCCCATGTGATGTTTGTGTAATGTATGTATGGTCGGATGGGTAAGACGGCACTGGCACGGCTGGCAGCCTTAACTCAATTTCCCTCGGGATGAATAAAGTATAATCAAATCAAATCAAATCAAATAGAATTGGTCCTAGCACTGAACCCTGTGGAACACCATAATTGACCTTAGTGTGTGAAGAGGACTCTCCATTTACATGAACAAATTGGAGTCTATTGGATAGATATGATACAAACCACTGCAGCACAGTACCTGTAATACCTATAGCATGTTCTAATCGCTCTAATAGGATATTATGATCAACAGTATCAAACGCAGCACTAAGGTCTAGCAGGACAAGCACAGAGATGAGTCCACTGTCAGAGGCCATAAGAAGATCATTTGTAACCTTCACTAAAGCTGTTTCTGTGCTGTGATGAGCTCTGAAACCTGACTGAAACTTTTCAAATAAGCCATTCCTCTGCAGATGATCTGTTAGCTGTTTGACAACTACTCTTTCAAGGATTTTTGATATGAAAGGAAGGTTGGAGATTGGCCTATAATTAGCTAAGACAGTTGGGTCTAGAGATGGCTTTTTAAGTAAAGGTTTAACTACAGCCACCTTGAAGGCCTGTGGTACATAGCCGATTATTAGAGATAGGTTGATCATATTTAAGATTGAAGAATTAATTAATGGCAGGACTTCTTTGAGCAACTTTGTAGGAATGGGGTCTAAAAGACACGTTGATGGTTTGGAGGAATTAATTATTGAAGTTAACTCAGAAAAATCAATTGGAGAAAAAGAGTCTAACTTAACATCAATGGTACTAAAAGTAGCTGTAGATAATATTACATCTGTGGGATGATTATTGGTAATTTTTTCTCTAATGATAAAAATTTTATTTGTGAAGAAGTTCATGAAGTCATTACTAGTTAACGTTAAAGGGATTGTTGGCTCAGTAGAGCTCTGAATTTTTGTCAGCCTGGCTACAGTGCTGAAGAGAAACCTGGGGTTGTTCTTATTTTCTTGAATCAGTAACGAATAGTAAATGTCTGTGCTCGTCATGAAGGATCTTTTTTACTGTTCTGTCCTTATTGTGCTTCCCTTTGCCCACTTTGACTGACAGCTGACAGCGTCAATAAACATCAGACACAGAAGTAAAGTTCAAGGTTTTTACTTCATCTTCAGTCCAATGATCAACTTCTTTGTAAAACTAAAATTGTTTTTTTATTGACTTATGAACATATGTTTTTATAAGATAAAAAGAACTTTATTTATCCCAAGGGAAATTCTTTAATCATACACATGCTCAATGCAGCAAGAGAAACAAACGCAAGGTAACTAAGGAAAGGCACACAGGAGGGAGACACAGCTGAACCTAATTACACATGACGGGACAGGGAGGAAGGAAAACAGAATACATTCACATGTGAAGCAGACCGTCAAAGTAAAACAGGAAACATAACACGGCAACACAGACCTGACACGGAGACAGAGACATGAAAAAGGCATAATAGTGAACACAGTAGTGATGTGTCAGTCGCGAACGAAATGGCTCTTAGAGCCGGATCTTTGACGTGAACGATGCGAGCCGGCTCCTTATCGCGAGCCGTGGTTTTTTTTTTTTCTTTCTCTCACTCACTCTCTCGGACTTTTTTCCACTTCACTCTGCACGCGAGCCTTGTGCTTGCTCTGGGAAGAGGGGGGAGGAGCGGTAGTTACACTCGCAGTAGCACAGGAACAGAGCAGGAGGGAAAGAGAGAGAAAGAGAGCCAGGGACAACAACGTCACATTAGAAAAGTATAGCAATCATCCACAACTATTTTCAGTTGCGAATGATAAAGGATACAGAAAGTTTATTAATGCAGACCCATATGACAGAGAATGTGCATCTTCTTTTTGTTTTCATATTTTAATTTATATTTAATATTGTTGTGGTTTGCAGTGTTTTGTGTTGTTTCACTTTAAATTTGTTTAAAAGGAAAAAGCTGAAAATTTAAAATGTGAATAGTTGGTTTTTGTATTATATGATTTATTTATTACATTTTATGTGGAGTGAATAAATAAAAGTATATTTAAGGTGGCCCCTAGAGACAAAGAACGTACAGACTTCAAAACACGTCCGAACTCTGAAGCACGTACAAACCCTGAAGCACGTACAAACTCCAAAACACGTACAAACTCCAAAACACGTAAAAACTCGAAAACACGTAAAAAACTCCAAAACACGTACAAAAGACAACAGAAGTGCTCCAGGATGCTAGGCCCAGTGTTGAGCTTTTGTTACCTACTGGCTACACAAGCCAGCAAGTACCAGCGACCGGATTTGGTGTGTGGTAGTAACAGGTAAATGAACATTTTTTTAAATTATTTGAATATATATGAGTGCATGTGTATAAATACACAAACTATACACATGCTTTTAATTGTGTAATTTAAGTGATCTAGGTAGCTCTGTTTTGGAAGTTCAGTTAACGCTAGAAATGTGTTTTGGAGTTTGTACGTGCTTTTTGGAGTTTGTACGTGCTTTGTCTCTAGGGGCCACCGCATATATTTTTATATAAACATATATGAATAAAACCACTTTTTTTTTACATTAGTAATTCATTTTGTGCATAATTTTATATTGTTGTTAATAATAAATTAATTAAAGCAACAAAACAACCTAAATAGCCGGTTCGGAGCCGAAAGAGCCAGCTCTTTTTATTGAGCCGAGCCGAAAGAGCCGGTTCTCTAAAAAGAGCCGGAAATCCCATCACTAGAACACAGAGAAGGCATGAAAAAAACCTAAGACTGGAAATCAGGAGATACTTAAGATCTAGGGAGCTACAGAACTAAATAATAGAAAAACTAAGGCTACATCCACACGTACACGGGTATTTTTGAAAACGCAGATTTTTCTATGCATTTGCACCTTTTGTACACACGTAAACGGCGTTGTCGATCACTGAAAACTGAGATTTTTAAAAACTCATGGCAGGGTGGAGATTTTCGAAAACTCAGTTTTTGCGTTTACATGTGGACAAGGAAAACGGAGATTTAGTCACACAACGTCAAAGGTGTGCGCCTTTTTTAACGTCACACTGTGCGCCACATTATGTTTACATGACATTAATTTCTACAATGGCGGATGTAGACAAAATACTGTTGCTGTTAATTTGACTATCCGCAGTTTTTATATGCCCATGTAGAAAGGACGGCACTGCGACGCTGGACTTGCCCTTACTCTGGGCTCCCTCTTTTTTCTGGCAACTGGTACAAAGAAAACAGCACACAGTCATCATTAACAGTGTGAAAAGCAACTGCAACATTCACTTATTGTCATGGTCCGGAGTTTGACGACTCAGTGTTTTGTGTTTCTTCTGTGTTCTTGTTTCTTCTGTTATGTCTTTGGGTTCGGTTTGCCATTCGTTAGGGTTTTGTCTTGTGCATGCCTGCTCCCGCTTCTCTGTGTTTCCTCTGTCTGTCCATGGTGTCACTGTGTCTGCTTGTGAGTCCGTCCATTTAGTTCAGTGTCTTGTCTGGTTCTCTGTGTCTGTTAGTTTCCTGTTTTATTCTGAAGGTCCTTGTCTTATGTCAGTGTGTTCAGTTTACGTTTCCCCTGCCTCGTCAGTTGTGATTTCTCCCAGGTGTGTTTCCCTCCTGTCTCCTATCCCCTGATTACTACTGTGTGTATTTAAACCCTGTGTGTTCTCCTGCGTGTTGCTGGTTCGCCTGTGTTATTTGGTGTTTTCTGGTCTGTGTATCTCCCTTCATCATCCTGTGAATTCTCCCTGCAAGTTACCCTCACTCGTGTTCAGGTTTTGTTGTTTAAGTTTTAGTTTTCCCAGTTTAGGTTTTACTCAGTTTTGTTTTTCGCCACCCTCGCCTTTGTTGTTTGAGCACGTTCCTTAAATAAAGCTTCCTCACCTCTGTTGTGCCGCATCTTGGGTCCGTTAATAATTCCATGCGGCTCGCCTCACGAACTGTGACAGTTCTGTTAACAAGAATTAGAACAATTACAATCTCATAGAGAAACATTAGAGCTGAGTGCAAGTCAAAAAAGCACCCGACTAGCTAACAAGTATTAGCTTAGCATGCTAACTAAAAATGTTACTTGTGAATAAAGTTACTACATATGCATCAAAATGCCTGTAACTTTCAGGATACATGCTAGTACTGCTTACAATCAAAATACATGTTGACAATTACCACTATGAGAATGTTTTCATTAATACACATACAAAATTGACAACAGCATCGTTCACAAGCACCTACCACCAGCTTGGGAGTATTTCCTTTGCTGAGGCATGCGCTGTGCAGCAATTTGGAACCTTACCAGTTGCAGTTGCGGTGTTTGTCCACCAGGTGGGTCCAACTATTCACAAAGCACATCAATTTTGAGGAAATTCATTATGCTGTTTTCTAACTCTGTTACACATGCTGTATGCATTTTGTTCATTCCTATGTTGGAAGTCTACACCAGGCAAAATACTGTTTTGGGTTATTCGGGTTATGTTTTGGAATTCAGAAGTTTCTTTTCTTTTCAATGTAGAAAATGTCTTTTACTTTGTCAGCAAGTGTCCAAAAGCTTCCTCAGACTGTCAGGAGATTTTCACAGAGTCATCCCAACTAGTAGAAAAGCACAGCAAAGCTTTCACCTTGTCCAGTGATCTCCACCTGTACAGACAATCATGGAGTTTTTGAGCACTCATTAATCCATTTGCCTCTTACTATTAGGACAAATAATTCATTTAGGTTTGATGAACGTCGGCCTAAATCTACCTCCCACCACTAAGAACTGAATAAGCAGTTATAGATGTCAAATAAATCTCGTTCATTATCATTTGGGGACCCAAAAAGTAGAATGTACAGAGCTGAAATATTGTATTTAGCCATTACTACCACACTTACTGGCCACTTCATTTGGTCCAACTTGTTAATAAGGGGCTGGAGCCCTTTTTCCTTCAGAACTGCCTTGATTCTTTCTATCTAACAGTGAGCTCCCAGTGAAGCAGCAGCACTCAGCCTGTTAGAGTCAATACAAATGTCTCCATCCAAGCTCATGTTGTGCTTTGTTGTCCTCTCAGTCCCCCAGGTGGAGGTGGATTCAGGGGTGAAATCCGTCCAGCTGCCCTTCAACGCCACACTTCTCTTGCCTAAAAACGCTAAAGTGGAGTGGAAGGACAGAGAAAACAGGAATGTCCACGTGTATGAGAACGGCTCTGACCGGCCTGACAAACAGCACCAGGTTTACAGAGACCGAACGAAGATGAATGAAGACCTCAGTCTGATCCTGAAATACCCTACAGATGGAGACAACAGGACCTATACCTGCACCATCTACAGCAGGCGGAGAAACATCCTGCTGAAGAAACAAGTGGAGCTGAAAGTCAGAGGTCAGTGCTGTAGTTATAAGTCAAAGGTCAGAGGTCATGTAAGAGTTTATTCTCTAAAGGCTTTTAGTTTGAATCTATTTTCAGTTCATGATCTAAAATCCAAAAATGTGGAGCAACTGTGTGTTTAAATGAACAGATTAAGAAGGTCCATCACTCTCTGCCTCATACTCCCTCATCTGCTCGTTTCCTCTGATTGGCTGCTCTGACAGAGTCTGAAGCTGCTCTGACAGAGAGATTGGCTGCATGTGTTTATATAAACCAGCACGTTGCTGGTAGATCAGCCATCAGCTCATGTTTGTGCCTGCAGCATGGCAC
Organism: Oreochromis aureus; assembly: GCF_013358895.1. Classification (NCBI taxonomy): domain Eukaryota; kingdom Metazoa; phylum Chordata; class Actinopteri; order Cichliformes; family Cichlidae; genus Oreochromis; species Oreochromis aureus. The sequence goes on along the minus strand of NC_052944.1, from coordinate 94,574,512 downwards.
TAGTGTGCTAATCGTGTTTCAGTCCCAGACTGACCTGCAGCTCTTTAGTAAATTCGGACAGAGGCTTTTTAACTGTTAGTAAATCCAATCATGAATATCATTATGACACCTCTGACCACTCATTCTGCCCATATGGTAAAAAAATATATTTTAAAATATATTTTGAAATATATTTCAAAATATACAAAAAATGGCCAAAAAATATATGTCCTAAAAAATATTTTAAAGTATATTTATATATTTTGAAATATATTTTAGCACATATATTTTTTGGCCATCGCACCTAGTGCTCCGATTACCACGGGGACCACTGTTACCTTCACCCTCCACATCCTCTCGAGCTCTTCTCTGAGCCCTTGGTATTTCTCCAGATTCTCGTTTTACTTCTTCCTGATATTGCTGTCATTCGGAGCCGCTACATCGATCACTACAGCCGTCTTCTTCTGTTTGTCTACTACCACTATGTCCGGTTGGTTAGCCACCACCATTTTGTCCGTCTGTATCTGGAAGTCCCACAGGATCTTAGCTCGGTCATTCTCCATCACCCTTGGGGGCATCTCCCATTTTGACCTCGGGACTTCCAGGCTATACTCGCACAGATGTTCCTGTACACTATGCCGCCACTTGGTTATGGCGTTCCATGTATGCCTTGCCTGCTAGCATCTTGCACCCTGCTGTTATGTGCTGGATTGTCTCAGGGGCATCTTTACACAGCCTGCACCTGGGGTCTTGCCTGGTGTGATAGATCCCAGCCTCTATGGATCTTGTACTCAGAGCTTGTTCTTGTGCTGCCATGATTAGTGCCTCTGTGCTGTCTTTCAGTCCAGCTTTGTCCAGCCACTAGTAGGATCTCTGGATATCAGCCACCTTCTCTATCTGCCGGTGGTACATACCGTGCAGGGGCCTGTCCTTCCATGATGGTTCCTCGCCTTCCTCCTCTTTCTTGGGTTTCTGCTGCCTGAGGTATTCACTGAGCACGCTGTCAGTTGGGGCCATCTTCGTGGTGTTTATATAAACCAGCACGTTGCTGGTAGATCAGCCATCAGCTCATGTTTGTGCCTGCAGCATGGCACTAGTGTGCTGCTCGTGTTTCAGTCCCAGACTGACCTTTAGTAAATTCAGACAGAGGCTTTTTAACTGTTAGTAAATCTAACCATGAATATCATTATGACACCTCTGACCACTCATGTCTTTATTGGCTTTCATACATGAAACACGCTTAAAGTCACCATTGAATTTAAACTGGATGAAAGCAGCTGTGAGTCACTGCAGCAGCTCTACACCTGTGCCAACAACCAACCAACACCTGGGTGGAGTCCCAGCTGAAGCTGAGAGATACTCAGAGATCAGAGACAGAAGCAGCTGTATGTAAGCGTTCTACAGGACGGCTTACAGAAACCTGATATTACTGATGCCTTCTCGATAGATCTCATGGACCAAAGGCTCTCTGTGTCATCTTGGCTCCAGCTGAACTAAACTGAGAGTGAATTTGGGCTTTTAGGGAGGGGTGAAAGCAGAGCGCTGTAAAGGAAAGGGCTGTGATTGGTTCATAACACATCAATGAGAAGAAAGGAAAGCTTCAGAGCAACATGAATGAAACAAAGTGTTTTGATGACGACTGAAAGCCAAAACTTTTTGGCTTTCAAACTCGAGTGGAGTGAGCTCTTTCACTCGAGAAGGGGCCGTGCCGAGAATGATGATGGAGCCGTCTTGGCTATCGACCACCCTGGGAAGAGTACGCTATGTGAGAGAAGGAAGAATGAACTCGGCTAGATCTATGTATTTACCGGCAACGATTTGTTGACAGAGGTTAGTGGACACGGGAGAAGGATTCAGGGCCGGTGGGTTAGGGGGAGGGATAACGGAGGCCAACAAAAACTGGGCGGTGTTAGCTCGAAGAAGCGGGGCCTTGGCTAAAAGGCCCGACCAGGGGTTACTCGAAGCTTCGCCGATGATAGGAGGAGCTGAGGTGAGAGGACCTGGCATCCCGGTGCCGAGGTTACCTGCGGGGTTCGATGGAGGAGGAACGAGACGCTGTGGACCTGGCAACCCAGTGCCAAGGTTAGCTGTAGTGCTTAACGGAGGAGGAATGAGTGACTGAGAATCTGGCAACCCGGTGCCGAGGTTTGCCATGGTGTTTAGCAGAGGAGAAATGGGGTTGCCAACCCAGTACCGAGGTTGCTAAACTCGGCAGGTTGGCTGCGGAGTTTAGCTGAGGGTTTGCTGAGGCGAGTTGCGAAGGAGGGAATGAAGAGCGCAGAACTGGCAACCCTCACCGAGTGCCACGCCTAGTGGGAGGAGCCGCTGAGGAATTAGCGTTCGGAGCGGTGAGAAAGTGTGGTCGACGCTGACTGAGTGAGGCTGTGAGGAGCGATGAGTCAACGTTAGTGGAGGCATTGAAGACGGGCGATGGTTCAGTCTGAGACCTTCGACAGTAAAGAGTCTTTGGGAGACCTCAGTGGGGCGTGGGAATGGCGGCGTGTCCTCAGAGTTGGATGCTGAGATGGTTCGGATTTCCGGGGTGCTCCACGGGGCTGGAGATGTGTCTCAGAGTGATCCGGAGTGGAGCACCGCCGTGAACTTTTGCTGGAGGTGAGTCGACCTCTAATAGCGGTTTGAAGGTCGTAGTTTTGCTGGGACCGGAGCCGCTGTATCGCTGAAGCGAGCGGAGAGAGGAGTTCAGAGGAATGGATACGGCAGACCTGACGGCCGAGCGGTAATCGGGCTTTCCACGGCTGCCCCGCTAGGAAATTCAGGCTGTGAATCCAGTACTGCCTGGGGAAGATCAGGCGGAGAAAGAGTGAGGTCTTGGTCCGATAGGCTGAGCGACAGAGAATCCATGTTGATGAGCCAAAAGGGTTAGTAGGATTTTAAGCTCTTAGAAAGTTTGCCAGACATTTGATGATGAGGGATGTTCGCATGGAAATGAGAACAGCGGATATTAGAGAAGCGGGCAATTATAGTCTGAGGTCAGAAGGGGCGTGAAGGAGGAGTGGTACTGCTCCTGAAATTCAGAAGACATCTCCACTAAAATAATAGTCATCACTTCTAGTTTCACAGCAGGAAACTGGGAACATTCAGGGTCTCAAAGATTGACCTGTTAGCACCTGCAGACATTGTTGAGCTGGGTCTGCCTATCTTGTGGAGGTCTTCATTTCTCCACTATTTGGAGAAGCTTCAGCAGGATCCACTGTCAGAGTCAAAGTGGAGTTCTAGCATGGACATAACGCTTCAAGAAGCTTCAGACAGACAGTGTTCTCCAAAAGTTCTGCTCTAAAAGGAAACTTTGAGCTGGCTCTGTAATTGCTGTAGTCAGAAGGATGGAGGCTGGATCTTTGATGAGTGCTTGCACACAGGCTGTCTTTAAGTATTCTGGGACACAGCCAGAGGACAGACAAGTGTTCATTATTGGAAGCGGCCGAGGGGCAGGGACATCCCAAACTTCACTCAGGAACTTTGGAGGAATCATATCTACACAGCTTGATGAGCGTTTCAGTTGTGCCACAGTCCTTCAAAGCTCCTCCACAGAGACTGGCAGAAAAGAAGATCAGATATTGTGGCTGGGGTCGGGGACATCAAGAAAAGAATCAGGAGCTGCTGGTTTGGATTTCCTCTCATTCATTTGATCCTTCAGAAAGTTTAGAAAGTGAAGACGTTCCTCACTCGATGCCGTAATCTGATGAAAACTTGCAGGATTTCAAAGACGCTCCACTGAGCTCCAAAGAGCTCTGGGCTGTGCTCATTAGAATGAATTAAAGGAGAGAAATAGCCGGCCCTCGCCTCGTTCACCTGTTCATTGAAAGCAGTCGTTCATGCTTTCATTTCTTGATGACGGAGCTGAAGATTCACCTTCTTTCATCTCCTTTCTGCCCTCCGGCATTGTCTTTTCAGACTATGAATGTCTTTGTGAATCCAGGGTAGCGAGCGAGCACCACGTTTAGTCCTGATTTTAAAAGGTGCAGTTGAATCTAAAGAGGATGTACAAAGGAGGTTCAGATCATTCAGAGTGTTTGTGTGTGTGAGGGAGGAGGAATACAAGTAATGGTAGGAAACACTGATGAACATGTTTCTCCTGTTTCCTCATGAAAAGAGCGTCAGTGTACTGACATAGCTTCTTTTGCCTGATCACTTGGAAAAATGATCTCAAACAGAATCCATCAATGATCAGATTGTGAAATTCCTCACCATGGTAACTGAACACATCAGCTGGTCTGCAGCAGGTTATGTTCAGAGTTTGAGGCTAAAATTGGCTCAAAGTGTCCCATTTTCACTGACTGTTTTCCTGACAACATGCTTCAAGTGTGATATGGATCCTCTGCTGAAGGAATCTGCTTTCTGTCCACAACCTGTTGATCCGTATCTGACTAACAGCAGCGCAGGAAGCCCTGCAGTTATAGAGAAACTGTCTGAGTCGCATTGTTGCTGCAATTTACCTGCAACTGCTGATGAAGAAAAAGTCTCAATGTGTTTGTGTTTGGTCCTAATCTGCTGCCAAGTCTGTTTGACACTGCTGGATTTCCAGCTGATAGATGACAGATTAGAAACTGATCAGTCTATTGATCACACAATATTCCATCAATAGAATTGATTTGACTTTGATTTGTGTAACAAAGTGATTTCCACGTCTCCTTCATGATGTGACAGTGTCAGAGCTGAATGCACTTGTAGAGTATCATGTTTTTATGGCTCACATTTAAAGTGTTCCAGCTCTAATGTACAGCTGTCATATTAGAAATAGAAGCAGCTCTGATTTTAGTGCTCAAATAAATCTATGAAGTTATGAATTCACACATGAACAGTTTTCTGCAGCGTTCCTCTCGGCCTTATTTGCAGCTCCACTCTTGTTTTTGCTCTAATAATTATTTCTCTCCATGAGCTGTTTCTCTGCCTGAAGGAGGCGCCACTCCATCGCTTCATTTAGTGCAGAACAAGAGTCACATGATGCTGCTCTGTCAACACCAATCACACTTTGTACAGCTCATGTTGTGTTTGTTGTCCTCTCAGTCTGTCAGGTGGAGGTGGAGGAGGGGGCAGAGTCTGTCCAGCTGCCCTTCAACACCACACAAAACCTGCCTGAAGATGCTGAAGTGGTTTGGTGGCATTATGATCCATTTATGATGGTATATATGTATATGAACGGCTCTGACCAGCCTCACAAACAGCACCAGGATTACAGAGACCGAACCAAAATGAATGAAGACCTGCTGAAAACTGGAGACCTCAGTCTGACCCTGAAACACCCCACAGAGAGAGACAGTGGGACATACAGCTGTGACGTGACGAGGAACGAAAAGATTAGATATATAACAGTGCTGCTCAAAGTCAAAGGTTGGTCTTTTTGTGTGTGTGTGTGTGTGTGTGCGTGCGCGTGTGCGTGTCTGACTGTCTTGTGTCTCCTCTGCAGGGAGAGTTCAGGTCCAGGATCAAACAGGGGACATCAGGAACAGAAGCAGCTCCATTGATCCGACTCCTCTGATGGCTGATCAATCAGTTTGATCTGTGTGTTCTTTGATTATTGATCAGTGATGTCAGAGTGGAGTCAGTGTGATGTTGTTGTGTGTTTGAGACTTTTAGTGTCCATGAAGGTCTCTGCTGCGGTAGATCCTCTGAACTGTGACAGAGGTCTCACTCTGGAGGAAACTCTCAGCACTTTCCAGCAGCTCCTCCATCATGGAGGACGTTCCCTCACTGTAACAGGTGGAGGAGAGAGGAGAGGAAGCACAGGTGGATCCTCTGAGGAAGAGGAGCGTTCCTACAAACCACATGATCACATGACCAGAGGACAAGCATGTGTAGAAAGACATTAAAGTCAGTCTGTAAAGACGTTTGTGTAAATTCTGGTCGTGTTTTTTGTTACATTCAAATAAAAGTAGAGAAAGCAGACTCAAATTTCATTTTAGCTTTTATTTGAAAGCCAGCGAGTAAAAGGATTAGCGATAGTTTTCAGACTGATGCCAAAGCTTGGGTTCCTCTCCTACAGCAGCATTTCTTTTCTTTCTTTTCTCTCCCTGTGAAATACAGCAGCTGGACCTTTACTTGCAACACACTGTGAGTGTGAATGCTCGCTCCTCTTCAGCAGGGCTAGCTAGATGCTAAAGTAGCGCTGATACAACTTACAGACACCTGCAGTCGTTCAGGTGTTGTCCCAAAAACATATCAAATAAAAACATGGCACACTTTAAGCCCAGACTGTGACTCACAGTTTGACTCTTTGGTCTCTTTTTATGTGATTAATAAATGAACAGGATTTCCTTTCATGTGTTTCTGTTTAGGCTCAAATCACTTTGATGTTTGAAGGCTCGCACTGATGAAATAATAACTCCCCTCAAATGTGTTAAACCTAAAGTAACCAACCTGTTTGAACATGTAAGGAGTAGAAAGTACAGATACCTGTAAATCCTACTTAAGTACAGTAACAGAGTATTTGTACTTTGTTACTTCCACCTCTGGCCCTACCGTTTTATCCCATATGACTAAAGCCAGGTAGGGGCTGGCTGGATTCAGCAGAGCAAACATCTAATGTAGTCGTTGGCTCACAAGTTTCTCTCTGGATGCTGTCATGTTGTAGTTGCCATGGTTACACAAGGTTTGGCCCTGACCAAAGCGCTCGGCACAGACATGGTAGAGAAGGCCGTCACTAAATGATGGAGGCAGGGAAGCGAGACTCAGAGGGGGTCAGGTATCCTGGTGTTACTGAGGAGAACTCTGCTCTCTCTTTCTAGTCCCTGTTATTTACTCACACTGTCCCATTGAAAGCAGCTGAATCCTCTGTGATGCTGTTCACACAAATATGGTTGGATCACGCTGAGACTGAAGGAACTCTGACTGTCAGCTCACTCTTGAACACACTGAGTTTCTGGGACTCTGGCAGATATAAGACCCTCTTCAGGAACTGACTCAAAGAAGAAAAAGTGTGGATTTTTCATTTGTCCAGATTGTCATTTTCACTGGACGTGGGTAAAACTCCTGGATATCAAAGACATTCTGAGGATCACTGAAGTTAAACGGCTGTTGCTGAAAGTTTAAAGAGAATTGTAAAATGATAAGATAATGATTGACTAATAAGATTATCTGACAGGTCCTTAAAGTGGCCCCTTGGTGGAGCTCAGCAGGACGACAGGTGGCTGTGAGCTCATTTTAAAATAATCATAGAATAAACAGCAACATTAGCAGATGACCTTTGAAGGCTTTACATGTGTTGGATATGAATGTTTGGAGCCCAGATCATCATTTGTCTTGTTTCAGTGTGAATGTTTTTCCTCCATGTTGGCCTGAGGGTGGTGCTGTTTAGCCTGTACTGAGTATTTGTCACTATGCTGAGTTGTGGGTGGAGTCAGTGATTGGCTGAAGGTGCCTTCTTTAAAGCGGGAACACTGGCTCAGCTTTCCTACCTCCTTACTCCCAGCTGGACCACGCTGCATCAACAAGTGATTGTCTGTGTGTGGAAGAGTGATGTCATTGTACACACTGTAAATATCTTCTTCTTCAGCTGTGTGGGTGGAGAAGCTTTTCTGTCAGGGAGACTGTGTCCTTCTCACCTTCAGACATGAGATTAGAAAGAGAGGGAGAGAGAGTTCAGATTACAGTGCAGATATGAATGAATGAATCCGTGCTCGTCCTCACGGCTCCTGCATGCTTTTAAAAAAGTGTGTGTTCAGCTCTGATCTCCAATCTGTTCTTTTCTCTCTTTGTTTCTTTCCTGGGTTCATGATCATCATCACACCGTCTGAGGCTCCTAAATATCCATGTTTGCTTGTTTCACTTTCACAGTTGAACTCTGGGAGTCAAAGATGTTTCAGCTCCAAACTCACTGAGAGCTCCTCGTGCCGACCACGTGACCAAAAACATCTTTGTGCTCACGTGCTGCACGTGTCTGAGACACTTTAGTTTGAAGGAGACAAACTGCAGACGCAGCATTTCCTGTTCCTGAGTGTAAACCTGAGCATTTGAAATGAGCTCCACAGGGGAAGCTGTAGGTGACAGAGATACTCACAGACTCACTGACGTTACAGTCTGTGAGTAATCACAGACACACGGGAAGATTTAGTGCAAGTGCTGAGAGACACACAGCAGACATGTTGCCTGGAAACATATCAGACTGAAATAAAGCAGAAGCACATGTTAGCACATGCTAATATGATGTGGATGTGTTTAGTGTGGGAGCAGGACTCACCTGAGACACACCTGTGTGGATGCTGCTGCTTCCTGCTCTGCTCTTTCTGCTGATTCAGCTTCTTCATCACGTCTGAGGCTCTGTCACAGTTTGTTTGTTAACATCATCATGGACACAACACAAGCACATGTCATGAATCGCTGTGTGGCAGGCAGGAGTAGGACCCAAGGTGCAGACACTCAGACTCGAAGGATGAACTCAAAACTCAGCTTTATTCGCTGGCAGGGGAAAGCATACAAAGCAAAGCAAACTAAACTAAACTGGGGAAACAACATAAACTCACGGGAAACACAGGGAGATCCACACAGCATGAGGGACGACGCGACACTGACTCAAAGAAACACAGGGTTTAAGTACACAGGGAAGTAATGAGGGGAATGAGACACAGAAGGAGGGCACAGCTGGGAGAAATCAGAACTAACGAGACAAGGAAGCAAAGCAGGTCACATTAACATAAGACATGGACCTTCAAAATAAAACAGGAAACATAACATAGACTGAACTTACAGACACAGACTCACAGGCACACACTGCAACAGAGGGAACAGAGACATGGGACCAGGGCAGATACAGACACTGACTGGACATGAGGATATAGCAACAAAGGATACACAGAGACGCGAACTAGACAAGGGGATACAGCTGACGGGGAGACAGAGAAACTAGAGAAGACAGAGACATAAACCATAAGACAGAACTCAAAGAAACCAAAGACTAGAAATTATGAATAATATAATAAACTCAAAAACCCTGGGTCAACGACCCAGGCATCCTAACAGCACATTTATTTGACATTTTCTATGATTGTGATTGATGTGGATGTAGAACATGTCACTTTTTCATTGTTTAATAAAGTAAATGTTCCATTAGAAACAAAGACAGTAGAATTATAAACAGAGTTTGAAACATGAGACATTTGATGGAAGTTTGACCTTAATTGACCTTGAAAAAGAGCTCAGAGGCTCTAAAGAGCATTATTATCACTTTGACCTTCAGATCCATCTATTGACCTTAAAAGTGAGGGCAGAGGTCAGATGTGAGCTGATATTTGAAATCTTCATGTGCTCCTTTCTACATGTTGATGATCCACAGCACACTTGTTCCAATCCTAGTTTCTAAGTTTGAGGCTTTTTCTCAGTTTCCATCAATAAATCATGAAGTCGACCTTGAAGACTTGGGTGGATGTGAGCCAGATTTGAAAAGATTGTTAACATGAGCGCGCTCTATACCCCTACAAAGTTTGATCAGAGTTCATTCACAACTATTCGAGCTCTCGTGTTCACACACAGAACGACACGCACACACACGCTACCAAAAACATAACCTCTGTTTTCAAGGTGAGCTAAAGCTCCAGGTGTCACATCAAACACTCACAGGGAAACACCAATCACAGCACGCACACATATACTGAACATTACAGAGAGAATTATTAGAGATCAGCTTTTATAAGATTTATTCTTCCTCAAAGTTCCAACAGAGACAAACAACCCAGAGGGAAATGTCCGGGTCCTCCCAACAGCCAGTGAGCTTCTGTAGAGAGGACACGTGAATAAAGCCGCAGTGATCCAAAAACACACAAACAGCTCTTTGCTGCCTTTGACTCCTTACTTGATGCAACAGCTGATGCTGTCAAATAAAAACAAACTTCATGTTGACGATCAAACTGATCTTTATTGTCTTTCTTGCAGAAAGTTTCATTATTTCATGGGCAGCTGAAAGAAGTAAGAAGTGCAGAATATGACAGGAAATAAGTGGAAGAACAAAATCTTCATTTCCTCCAAGTCTTCTGGGCCTGGATGTGATGGAAACACTCACTGAGTCACTGCTGTGCTCATTACTGAAGCTCATAATGCAGCAGGTAGTATTGCACATTTCCAGGACTGAAACATGTTTGAAACCTTGAGGATTTCCTGCGTTCTTCTCCAGGTCATTGAAGCAAACTGCTGGGCCTGAGCGGGCAGTTTCCCATCGAGGGTCCAAAACTCTTTAACATGGTGGAGATTTCATAGCCACGCTGTAACCACGCTGTAAGAACATGAGGATGATCCCACCGTCACCGTTCTCATAGGGGGTCTGATTGGTGGAGTTTCTCTCTGTTATTGTCGAGTCTTTACTTTACAGTAGAAACTCCTGGAGGTGACTGTTGTTGTCATTTGCTGCTGTAGAAAAAAAACTGAAGGAATTTTGCTGGTAGAAGATATTTGATTTACAGCTTCTCACACACGAGACCAGGCCTGCAGCTATCCATTATTTTAGTGTGTAAACAGACTCCGCCTCTCTGTGTAAACAGACTCCGCCTCCACGTTAAACTGTGACATCATCATCACTGCTGCTGTTATCAGTGTTTGTGTTCAACACTGGAGGCTGTGTGGGCTTAATGTGCTCAGACTTTTATTCACACGCTGCTCAGAAACACGTTTCTATTGGAGGTCTGTGAAACATGGAAGCAAAGAATTTTATAATCGAATTATTGGAATTACTAGATGAATCGTTGCAGCTCTACACGAGACACTTTCTTTAAAAATCATCAGACCGGTTTCATACATGTTAACGCTTAAATACAGAAAACTTCAGCCTGATATTCCCGACGTATGAAACTATGTTCAAATTCAGATGAACTTTTTTACAAAGAGCCTGTTTCTGTTAATATTATATCAAAAGTCTGTGATGGTGTTCTGTCTCGTTTTCCCAACATTAACCTGTGAAATGTTCATATTTATGTACCAGTCAAAGGTAAAACATGTTTTCTAATAAACTGTGTTTGAAAAATCTGCTGGTTGTAAGAAGAAGTGTGTAAATGTCCCCAGTGGCTGCTGTGGTTTACATGGTGAGATAACATGTGAAAAATAAAAAGCAACACTTTCCAGTTCAGCAGAGTCCAGTGGATGGTGCTGCCTCCACTGCCCTCAACCTCCAGCTCAGCCACCCTCTGCTGGTCCCTTATACTGCAGTGTTGATGGAGTACTGCTCTGCTCTCACTCACCTCCTCCTCTGCCTCCTAAAGGTCTCCACCTGCACTGCTGGCTGCGTGCTACACCTCTGGCGAGGCCTCACCTCCACTACTGACTCACCAGCCTGTCCATTCTCCTGAAGTGCTCCTCTTCTTGGCTCCACCTTGTGGATGCCCTCCTGAACTGTTTCTGCTCCCCTCTGAGTTTTTTACTTTTTTAAGTTCCTGTCTGTTGGTCGTCTGCTTCGACTTCTGGACTCTGAAGCTTCTCTTCTGTTTTCTCTGATGTTTGATTTTCACTTTGTTCCCACTGGAGATGTTTGTGCTCTTTGGACGTCTGTATGAAACCTAATAAACTGTTGGTTTGTTTGTTTAGACTGTGTCAGGTTTGAATTTTATTTAGAGAAGAGGTCAAAGTAACATCTTTAGCATGTATATATATATTTTATTTTTAAATTCCACTTCTCTTAAAGCTGTTTGGAATCCAAAACAACACATTTACAATAAAGACAAACATTAATAAACCAGTTGCAGAACTGTATGGGGTACACACACTCACACTCCCCATACATAATCTATACTCCTGGGTCCAGGCACCAGCACCCCCGGAGGAGCTAGGGGAAGTTTTTGGAGTGTGTGATAAAAGGACCCGACACAAACAGTGTTTAATTAAAAAAACTGCATTTTCTATTTACACAAGTTGTCTTTGTCTAATAGTAAAAATTTGTTTGATGATCTGAAACATTTAAATGTGACAAACACACAAAAAGGGAAATCAGGAAGGAGGCAAACACTTTTCACACCACTGTGTGCAGAATTGTGCAACCTTAACAAAATAAATATGTAACTTGTGTTGTTATTTGTTATGAACATAAATCTTTTTTACACACAAATTCTCATCTATAGATGCACAAACATAACATTTCCAGATTTTTTGATTTACAAGGTTACAAAACTTCACAACTACGCAGTCTCATTTACAAGCACAAATATTTATGACCACAGTTTGAGCCCAAACAGCTGCCTCCACACATCCTTTTATACTGATGGAGGCTGAAGGTTTCTAAGTAGTGCGAGCGACTAGGCAATAACTAATATAACTAATATAACTAATAATCAGTAACAAACTAGATTCTACTAATCCCATACAAAAATCAAACCCAACAAATCCTTTTACACCTTTTAAGGTCCACAAATCATAGAAAAACTGCAAAATTCTTCCAGTAAATCTGGAATCCCTTTTCTTGTGTAAGCTGCATTTCTTTGGACCTTCCCTCCTTTTGACACATGGACCTTCCCCTGTGTTAATTTACCATAATTAGGAGAATGAGTAAAAGAAAAAAGTCTCTTGGGTTTTCTGAGGGCTTCTCCTCTGGGGTAGTTTTGTCAGTCTGCTGATGAGCCTTGTGTCAGCACTGAGGTGGAAGTTGTGGGCTGTAAAGAGGGTTTGTCACAGTGGGCAGTTTCATGTCACATGGCTGACTTCCTCTTAAAAACAAAAGTGAACTTTTCTTTGTGTGCTTACAGCTGGAGAAAAATTGCTGAGTGTTTGTTTCTTTGTTCAGTCAGCAGCAGATTTAAAGGACTTTGTGTTTGTTTGAGGTTTTTACAGAAGGATGAAGATGTTGCTGATGATCCTGCTCCTCATAAATGGTAAGAAACTGAATGCAGATCAATTTGCACTCACACCACAGTTTAAGGCAGATAATCTCACTGTGTAGTGTGTGTGTGATGATTACAAATTAATGCACTGTACAAAATACAAATGTAATGATGTGTGCTCTGTGAGAGTCGTAACAGTAAGACCAACTTTACATTTACAGAGTAAAGCTTTGTGTTTCATGCCTTGGTTTAGGTCACATATACACCTTGTTGTATTTGACTTTGACTGTACTTGAGATTAATTACATATTTTTGCATTTAAGGAAATGTTTTATTTAAAACTCATAAACGTGTAAATACAACAATGGGTGTTGTTGGGTTTATGGACAGATGTATGTTTTTTAGTTAAACTTTAAAGTATTGCAATTTCTAAAATGGAAAGACCCGTGTTTCTTCTCTTTTTAAGATTTGAGGGGGTAGGGACTAATAAGTGTATACTTCTGCCTACTCCTTTTTAAACAAAAGAATGGAATTATATTTTGTAATGATTGTGAATGCACATGTTTGAAATTAAAAAAAAAATTGAAAAATGAAAAAATTTATTATTTTTCATTAATTAGACAAAAGCATTTCATATCTGATTGATTCATTAATTGATGGAATAATCAAAGGCTTACTCAGTTACTAATGGCTGTAGAATTTTGGTGTTCTGTGGATTAGGTTGTGGACAGGATGGTGGTCCTAGTTGTCAATTTTAGTTTTATGTGTATAGCACTAAATAACAACAATCGCCCCAAGGTGCTTTATATCGAAAGGTAGACCCTACAATAATACATAGAGAGAAAAACAGGACCGTTTCCACTCCAGACACGTAACATACTCATGATTTGTCACATGAGGCGTCCCATGGCAACGTGAAAGGTAACTATAACAGAGTGGCTTTCATCGCTGCCTGCAGAATAACATAAGAACAGGGTGGTGAAATATGGCTAGCATGTGTGTGTGGTGGAGCAGCGGGTTAGCAGACCCTGCTTCCCCCTCAGCTCATTTTTTCTCTGACTTAGGTATCACCTAAAAAGCTGCCTTTTTCTCTCTCTGTTTCTTCTTCTTCTTCTTCTTCTTCTTCTTCTTCTATCTCTCTTCACTAATCCTTCACAAATCAGCAAAGGATTTAACCGATTTAACTATTTTTTCCCAAACATTTCTTTCCCCTCAACTGCTCTTCCACCTTTTTCAACACTAAGTGAGCCCATTTCAGGAAAACTATTCTCTTTTCATCCCACGTCTATATGCTAAACGGAAGGAAGGAGGCCAGGGACTAGTGAGTGTTAGCACCACACTCCAGGACAGGGCAACGAACATACACAAATACATCAGGCAGATCTATGTTTCGCTGTGTTAATGCAAGTGGGATGAAACTTCCCAGTGGTCTAGAATTTTTTCTGTTTTTTTTTTAATTTTCAACATCAGCTCCTTAATAATATCAATAATTTACACTATGCACCAAATTGTTTCCTCTTGGCTCTGTCGTGGCCATTTTTGGACAGTTAAACCCATTAGAACCACCTTTTTAATTCCTTGTTATTGACAATATTAAATCATGCAATTTAGGTAAAATTGCTTTCTTTCTAAACTCAACACATAAAGATTGTAGCTTTTAATGTTTTGTACCAAATTACATAATTTCCGTATTTGTGGCTAAACAAGCAATTTCATGTAATATTCTTAGTTTCCAAAAGGGGCGTTTCATGACTTACTGCACTCCAGAACCAAAACAATGACACAGTTTTGACATAGGTTTTAAGGATGTTATCGTTTGTGTTTGTGCATGACATTGCAGCACAAACACAAGATAAACTGGAATAAATTATAATGCATTAAATATTACATAGACTGCAGTGAATTTCTGTCGAGCTTTGAGGTTTCCAGTCAAACTTAGCTTTGAAGCACATCATAAAAGCACTTTTACTCTTGTACTAGATGTTACAATCCCTGATTGTTGTAATGTCCTGTTACTGAATCATGAAAAGATACCATACCCAACAATATAACTCTAAAAAAAAGTCATGGGAAATTTTGGCAGAGTTCACAGCTGAAGCTGTGGTGCAAACAACAAAAACAAACACATTTGTAAATGTGTCCTGGAGTTTATGCAGGTGCTATTTCTGTACGCCTAAGTACGCCTAACAGCTTCCAGATCATTTTTCTTTCTGGCAATATGGCAAGAAGGGCATCACTGCTTCAAGCACTGTCTATATGATCTGCCCTTGGAGACAAGACATCTGCCCAAGATGAAGAAACTCCCTCTCCAGAAGATGAGGGGAGAATCTCTAAAGAGGCTGACCAAAGCACCACTGAAGATAGGTACTAGCCAGTGCCTGAATCCTCTTTTTTGGGGGGGATTGGGGGATGGGAGGAACTTTACTGACACGGAGGTGGAGGCCGAGCAGCTGATGGCAAAGTACATAGGAGCATTTTCTGAGAATTTGGAGCCGGCAACTGAGTGAATGCCTTGTGAAGAGAAAACCATGTTAAGAGAGACTGCTCTACAATCCGGTGCCCACTGGTATCAAACCAGGGCTCAGCCTGTATGCAGTTCCCTGCATTATCAGCCTGAGATCTTCTTTTGACTTTTTTTTGTAAGAAATGAAATCTTTTAGCTGCTGTATACAACCCTGCACAGGAGGCAAAGTTGTTAGGATTAAAGGGTTATAGATGAAGTGGAGATAGCGGTGGAAATGGATGAAGTGGAAATGAGAGAAGGTGGTGGAGAATGGTAAATGGCCTGTATTTGTATAGCGCTTTACTAGTCCCTAAGGACCCTAAAGCGCTTTACACATTCCGCCATCCACACATTCACACACTGGTGATGGCAAGCTACATTGAGAATGACCTAAGATCGAGCTAAGATCCTGTGGGACTTCCAGATCCAGATGGACAAAATGATGGTGACTAACCAACCGGACATAGTGGTGGTAGACAAACAGAAGAAGATGGCCGTAGTAATCGATGTAGCGGTTCTGAATGACAGCAACATCAGGAAGAAGGAACACAAGAAACTTTAGAAATATCAAGGGCTCAGAGAAGAGCTTGAGAAGATGTGGAGGGTGAAGGTAACGGTGGTCCCCGTGGTAATCGGAGCACTAGGTGCGGTGACTCCCAAGCTAGGCGAGTGGCTCCAGCAGATCCCGGGAACAACATCGGAGATCTGTGTCCAGAAGAGCGCAGTCCTGGGAACAGCTAAGATACTGCGTAGGACCCTCAAGCTCCCAGGCCTCTGGTAGAGGACCCGAGCTTAAAGGATAGAAGGCTTGCAGGGGCAAAAGGGGATTTTTTTTAATATATATAATTGTTTGTTAAAATATTTATTAAGGATACAAAATTGAATGCAGATTACAAAAATTACTTAAATTAACTTACAGGTTTCGCTCTTCTTTGAATTCATCTTTACCATCTTTTCATTTTTGTGTAACTCTTCATAGTTTCCACCTTGGCTTTGGTTTTGGTGGTGGAGGTGAACGAGGGAGAAAGGTCTGTCCCATTGCCCTGCCAGTACTCAGGTGTTATACCTGAGATTAATCCCACAGTGATCTGGAATCGCAATGATTTTGACCCAAAATCTGTCCACATACGGCGAGAAGGAGGAGATGATCTCAGAGGACAAAACCAGCGCTACAGCGGGCGCACATCGATGAGGCCTGATGCTCTGGATACTTTAGACTTCACCCTCACTCTAAGAAAACCAGAAATGACTGACAGTGGCAACTACACCTGCTCCATCAGTGATGGAAGAAGAGAACGGAGACTGAGAGATGTACAGCTGCAGGTCAAAGGTTAGCAACAATATACATAGCCTCCGTAAATATGGGAGAAAGATCAGTACTGTAGCCAAGTCAGATGTTAGACTCATGGATGTATTGAATATTGATATGATAATGATATGTTGGAAAACCAAAAACTAACAGTTTCTTGACTTGACCCCTCTCAAAACAAACAAAAAACCAAAATGTGGATGATTAGACTCAAACATTTTACATCCTGTATGTATAGCAAACATGAAACTCACTGTACCTAAAAGGTTCTCACATGAAGCAACACCATAAACACTTAAATGCTGAGTAGAAATCCTGTGGGCACCACAGTAAGTCACTTGCAGAAATATGAGCTTCCTTCACACTTTTCACCTTTTTGGGAAATAAACCAAGTATAATTTAATTTATGCAGCACTAAAACACAAAAACAATCACAAAATATTCAAAAAGAGATAAGATACAAACTGCATGGTTGAGATTTACATGAACATCTTTTTTACCAGGCTTGATCCTGTCTATAATCTGTCCAGATGAGCTTTTGGTTTGAAATTAACTGCATGCTAAAAGGGCAATTGCTACTGTACATCACTAATATCACCTAATGAAACAGTAAAGGTACAAGGGGACTAACTGTTCCTCCTACCACATAAGTGTGCATGCATTCAGTGCATTAATATGTTTTTCAGTTTGATCCTAATTAGCTGCACTAAGGTTGTCAGTTTTGTGCTAAAGATAAATTAAAATATCCACCAATTGCCCCTGAGCAAACACAGATCCCAGAGTAGGTCCCCACTTTCATTTTTACTGCTACTGCTTCTACAGCATTATTATTTAGTTGTTTATTGTCTTCTCAGACCACCAGATAGAGGTGAATGTGGAGAAGGACTCAGACTCTGTCATGCTGCCTTGCAAAACAAAACCTGACCTGCCTGAGGACACCACAGTGGAGTGGACTCAATCTGATACTGAACTCATGATAGTCCATGTATATTCAAACAAAAGTGACCAACTTAAAAAACAGGATGGCCTTTACAGAGACCGAACAAAGATGAATGAAGACCTGCTGAGAACTGGAGACCTCAGTCTGACCCTGAAATACCCCACAGAGAGAGACAGTGGAGGATACATCTGCACCATCTACAGTGACAAAGACATCCTGAGACAGAAAGTAGTGCTGAAGGTCAAAGGTCAGTGTTGTAGATGCAAATCAGAGGTTAATGCTATAGATTTAGTTCAGGATTCATGATTTTTTTGAAAATGATGTCTCTACAGAACCATTTCCATCCTGGGCCAAAGCGCTCCTCATTCTCCTTGTTCTGGTTTTGGTTCTTGGGGGTGTTTTATTTCTTTTCCAACACATTTTCAGAAAAGGTGAGCATCTTCTACAGTATTGAAGCTGAAGTAATAAAGAGTACAGACAGCTGATAGAACTGTAGAGAAACTTCCACTTTTGTTCCAGAAATCAGAAAACCCCCTTGAGACTTAGTCACTGATCAGTGAAAAAGCTCCACAACATGACTTTATGACTTTATTAAGGAGTGTATGTGCTTTACTCGATTGATCTGATCTCGTCCAACCACTGAGAACCTTTATATAAATTATTGACATGAGGTTTACAAGAGTTACAGTATACAATGTCTTATAAAGCAGCAAACTATTTCTCCAGGCTAAATGATGATCTTCTAAATTTGTGACACGCCATTTCCTCTCCAGCTTACGAGTTATCTGCTTTAGGCTACGTGTTTGAGAATTATACCACGGAGTCAGGTACTTCTGATTTGAGACCTTAGTTTTCACAGAAGCTACAGTATCCAGAGTCGTACGTAGTGAGGAGGTAAAATTATTAACAAGATAATCGACCTCTGTTGGAGTAGCGTTCAGATAGCTGCTGTGCTCTATGTTGGTACAGGGCATTGAAGATGATAACAGTGGGTGGATTATATTCTTAAACTTAGTTACAGCACTTTCAGAAAGACATCTACTTTGATAAAGTCTACTCTCCACTGCTGTGTAATCAATTATTGTAAATGTAAATGTTATCAGGAAATGATCAGACAGCAGAGGGTTTTCAGGAAACACTGTTAAATGTCCAGTTTCTATGCCATATGTTAAAACAAGATCTAGAGTGTGATTAAAGTGGTGGGTGGGTTCTTTTACATTTTGAGAGAAACCAATTGAGTCTAATAACAGATTAAATGCCATGTTGAGGCTGTCATTTTTAGCATCTACATGGATGTTAAAATAACCCACAATAATTATTTTATCTGAGCTGAGCACTAAATCAGATAAAAAGTCTGAGAAATCAGACAGAAACTCTCTGTAAGGCCCAGGTGGACGATAGATGATAACAAGTAAGACTGGTTTCTGAGTTTTACAGCTGGGGTGGACGAGGCTAAGCATCAGGCTTTCAAAGGAATTAAAAGTCTGTCTTGGTGTTCTTCAGTCTCAGCTGACTGCAGGTTTCCCCAACCTTATAAACAGTACATTTGCACAATGAATGGCTGTGAGGTCAGTTCCTTGACCATTAATATTAAAATTGTCATGAACATTCACCAACAACCACTAATCAAAGTCCATTGATCAAGACAAACAAAACAATCCCATAAAGCCAACAAAGAGCATCAGTTCAACAAAAAGTTTCAGAGGCCTGACCTCAGTTCCACCAGTGGGGACAAAACAGTTTGGGCAACTATGACAACTATGGCAAAACAGTTCAGTACTGGGCCAAGTGTCCTGTTTTTTGAAAATCAAAATATGGTCATCCTAATCTTCAGGGTCTCCAAAGCCAAAACAACAGACAAAAACCCTAGTTTTCCTTAAAAAAAGAAGAGGCTGAATTATAGAGTAAAACGAAAAGAAAAGTACAATTCTTCTGTGGCTGGCCACAAAACTTGACATTGCTCAGCTGTGGCAATCAGGTGCGGTAACCTGGAACACAGATTGAGGGAGAGAGCAGCTCTCTTCCACGAAGTGGCTAAAAGTTCAGTAAACAACCAGTATTTTGGATTAACTGAAGGCTTTTCAGAGAGTTTTTAGGACATCCTGATAATACAGTAGTCCAGCCTTGGAGTAATAAATGCATAAACTAGTTTTTCAGCATCATTCTGAGACAGGATATTTCTAGTTTATAGATACTGTACAAATAGTAGGAAACAGTCTTGCATATTTGTTTAATATGTCCATTAAAGGAAATATCCTAGTTAAAAACACCAAGGTTCGTCCTGATGTGTTCTTACTCTGGGGCAAGGTAATAAAGTTACTGTTATCACTAACAAATACCAGTCTTCCTGTTAACCCACTACTACATCTTCTTCTTGAGGTTGCTTAGGAATGTGCAATAGGGAGTTAATACATGCAGTTCTCTTTTTGTTTTAAATCACTGACCTATTGTACCTTTCTCCTTGTTCATTATGTTAACCTGTAGTGTCATTGGAAGGTTATTGTTATGCTGCAAAGGTGATATGTGTTGGTAGGGAGGGCGGGGGTGAGGAGGGGGAGAAAAGGGACTTAGGGTTTGGGTTTGGGGTAATGTTCTCGGGAAACCCAATATATTGTATGTTTCTGGTGTGCTGTATAAGACAGTTTCCCTTTGTCCTTAAAGCAAATAAATATTGCATTATAAAAAA